>NC_092166.1:26225330-26537830 GCF_045791955.1 Oncorhynchus clarkii lewisi | reverse complement strand
AACCAACTGAGTGCTCTCCATGGTGTCTCACCTACAGCTGAGAGCTCATGCTGTGGATCTGAACGGTAACCAGGTAGAGAGCCCCATCGACATTGTGATCAATGTGATTGACATGAACGACAACCGGCCAGAGTTCATTCATCAGATCTGGAACGGCTCCGTCCCTGAGGGATCCAAACCAGGTAGGAGCCCAGACTAACCTTTCCAGCCTCTGGCCCACTGTGCCACTAGACTATTACGACATCAAACGGCATTGATGAATCACACAGGGTAGTCATTTTGTTCATTTGGCTGTGGTTCGATATGGATAAGATCTCTGCCAATAGCAAGTATTCTCTTGTGGAAGTGCTTTGTCAACATTTCAGACGAAGCCAAAGCTTTTATTTGGGCTATGTTTCGACTGTGCTCCGTGTTAGTCAACGGATCCTCATAGTATGGAAGTAACGTTAGTGTAATGACTGTCTTAGGTCGATTCAATGCAGTATTGAAATAAAACAAGGTTCTACCTTTTTAAAAGTTAAATCCCCTATTTGCATCTTCTGTCTCTCTTGTCATTCATCAGGGACCTTCGTTATGACGGTAACGTCTGTTGACAAAGACGACCCCAAAACAGCCAATGGGATGCTGCGCTACAAGATCGGATCCCAGAATCCCGAGAGCCCGACATCCAACATGTTCACCATTAACAACAAGACAGGAGACATCATTACTGTCGCGGCTGGCCTGGACAGAGAGGTACGCAATACAGCAGTTTGTGTGCGCGTGCATGCGCGCTCGCGTGCTCTCTTATTAAACCCCATTGCAGTAGCAGTAACAGTCCCATCATCACATTCATTCGTATATGTGCTCCTCCTTCGCTGCTCGGCATTCCTCTAACTCGTATACATCAAGATATCTTTTCCTTTGTTTACCTAAGTGAGCTGTAGATAGCAGACGAACAGTTTTGAGTTGTTTTTGCTGCTGATAATCTTTAGTGTGTCTCAAAACTAATGAAGATAGCTAAGTATGCCCCATTACCATTTTCCCAACGAAGACCAGAAATTGACTCATCACACTCTTCGGAATTATTTACTCTAACATGGAGGCAATATGCATCATTGAGCAGCTAAATGGTTTTCTCCTCGTTGCTGTTAACACTCCTATTTAACTGCATGGCCATGGACTTGCTTTTACTGGAAGGAAGGAGAGGGAAAAATAACGGAATAAATATAAAAAGTCAAAGGGAAAAAACAAAGCCAATTGCTGTAATTCTGGCCAGGGCAATCTGGATAGTTGGCCCACTCAATCAAGTTTGCCCCAGGGCTGCTGTTATATATACGGCATTTGCCACCATGAAAGTAATTTCCCCGATTCTCATTACCTAGCAACTGGTCCGTCGCCTGAGTAGCTTTTAATGTGAAGGGAGTCATTTGTTACAGTGGGATTACCCATCGTGCACCATACTGCTACACAGAGTGGAAGCGTTGCACTCCCACAGCAAGCCGACTTCTAGAGTTCCTTTCTCTCTCCACAGGGAATTGATGTAGACTTGATCATTGTGAGAATAACTCGGATTCCTCGTTGGGGTTTATGTAAGACCCCCATTTCTACTGAACACACAGCTCAAGGCTTTACCTTTATTTAACTAGGCAAGTCAGTTAAGAACAAATTCTTATTTACAATGACGGCCGACCGAAATGCAAAAGGCCTCCTGCGTGTTGTATGTGGAGGCGGAGGGCTGCAGTAGGTATCTCCGAGGAGGGGGGGGGGGGGGGGGGGGGGGGGGGGGGTAGTGAGGCCTAAGAGGGTTTTATAAATAAGCATCAGCTAGTGTGTCTTGCGACGGATCTACAGAGATGACCTGTTTACAGAGAAGTATAAAGTACAGCGATATGTCCTATAAGGAGCATTTGGTGGCAAATCTGATGGCCGAATGGTAAAGAACATCTAGCCACTCGAGAGCACCCTTACCTGCCAATCTATAAATTACGTCTCCGTAATATAGCATGGGAAGGATGGTTAGTTTGGCAGCTGGGGTAAAAGAGGAGTGATTCCAATCGAGGAAACCAAATCTAGATTTAACCTTAGCTTGCAGCTTTGATATGTGCTGAGAGAAGGACAGTGTACCATCTAGCCATACTCCAAAGTATTGTATGAGGTGACTACCTCAAGCTCTAAACCCTCAGAGGTAGTAATCAAACTGGTGGGGAGAGGAGCATTATTCTTACCAAACCACATGCCATTTGTTTTGGAGGTGTTCAGAACAAGGTTAAGGCCAGAGGAAGCTTGTTGGACACTAAGAAAGTTTTGTTGTAAAGTATAAGACTGTGTCATATGCATATAAATGGATGAGAGAGTGTCCTACTGCCTGAGCTATGTTATTTATGTAAATTGAGAAGAGCGTGGGGCCTAGGATCGAGCCTTGGTGTACTCCCTTGACGACAGGCAGTTGCCGAGACAGCAGATGTTCTGACTTTATACACTGCACTCTTTGAGAGAGGTAGTTAGTAAACCTGGCCAAAGACACCCTCAGAGACACCAATACTCCTTAGCGGGCCCACAATAATGGAATGTTCTACCATATCGAAAGGTTTGGCTAAGTCCTATAAGGTTGCAGTGACACATCCATAACATGAGCTGAAATCAGATTGCATACCAGAGAGAATACTATAGACATCAAGAAAGCCAGTCAGTTGATTATTGACAAGTTTTTCCAACACTTTTGATAGAGAAGGCAAACTAGAAATGGGCCTCATGTTTCCATGATATAGAGTGGATTCTTTTTCAACTTCTTTTTTTTTTCATGCAGAAAGTGCCTCAGTACACGTTGATCATCCAGGCCACAGACATGGAGGGCAACCCCATGTACGGCCTGTCCAACACTGCCACGGCCGTTATCAGGGTGACCGACATCAACGACAACCCACCAGAGTTCACTGCCGAGATGGTAAGAAAGAACAAAGCTTCACATCTATGCATTACACCACACTGTGTGATTCACTCTGTTCCCAGTCATAGCACTGTAAAGACCCAGGCAGAGCCATGTTGTGTCTCAACCGATGACGGGCACAACAACGTAAAACTCGGATGATGTAAAACAGGGTCTCGCTACAACATGTGCAAAATAAATAAATACATCGCAGTTTACAATGTTTTAGATCATTTACGTTAAATTTACATCATTTTTATTCCCAATTCTTTGTCCCGAGAAATTATAAAATAGTTGTACAAACCTGTGTATACGTTTTTAAAATGATATCAAACTCAACCATTTATCTTTTCCAGTGATGAAGGACCGGATGTCTCATGATAGAGTGGGATATGCAAACCGGTTCAATTTTCAGCACATCTATTGCCTAAATGTTTTTGGCATTCAGTTTCAAAAAGTCACTTTCTGACCACGTCTACCATGGGCAAATATGTATAGAAAGGTTTGTCCAAATCAAAAGGGGTGCATCCAAAAAGTGATTGATATAAAATGGAACAACCCACATGTAAGTACTGACACTGTGAGTACATCAGGCAGGCAGAGAGAGCAGAGCAGAGACAGGTGCTTGATGTATTTGTTACCGATACATTGGCCCTTGTGTAATGTAATGGTATTGTTTTGCTATCAGGCCGAGATGGCGATGATAACATGATAAATTGCTGTGGACATTTATTTACTTGAAATTGGGTGTTGGGTGTGTAGAGCTGGAGCACGGAGCCTGTGTTTTTCGCTGGCGCAGCAGTATGTGTAACTGCTCTCTGTCCCATCCTCCATCTTTTATTCATTTAGTTCTTTGGAGAGGTGCCTGAGAACCGGGTGAATGTCATCGTGGCCAACCTGACGGTGACGGACAAAGACCAGCCCAACACGCTAGCGTGGAAGGCCGTCTACAAGATCACTGGAGGTGACCCCACTGGCAGGTTCTCCGTGCCAACCGACCCCACCACTAACGAGGGCCTGGTAACCGTCGTCAAGGTGAGACAGACTGCAACACCCTCAGACTTAATCCATTACCCCAATCCCCTTCCCTCCACTCCCGTATCTCCCAGGGGAGCCACTTATTTTAATAGCTAATTGTATTTTATTATTTTATTTATTTAACTTTTATTTAACTAGGCAAGTCAGTTAAGAACAAATTCTTATTTACAATGACGGACTACTAAAAGGCCTCCTGCGGGGACAGGGGCTGGGATTAAAAACAAATAAAAAATATAGGACAAAACACACATCACGATAAGAGAGGCACCACAACACTACATAAAGAGATACCCAAGACAACAACATAGCATAGCAGCAACACATGAAAACACAGCATGGTAGCAACACAACATGGTAGCAGCACAAAACATGGTACAAACATTATTGGGCACAGACAACAGCAAAAAGCTAGAGACAACAATACATCACGCAAAGCAGCCACAACTGTCAGTAAGAATGTCCATGATTGAGTCTTTGTATGAAGAGATTGAGAGAAAACGGTCCTGTTTGAGTGTTTTTTGCAGCTCGTTCCAGTCGCTAGCTGCAGCGAATTGAAAAGAGGAGCGACCCAGGGATGTGTGTGTGCTTTGGCGACCTTTAACAGACTGTGACTGGCTAAGACAGCTCAGCAGTAGTAGTACAACTAACTAAAGTAGCCCCGAGCTGACATTTTCTGGGATCTTTGCCGCATTGCATTAGAAGAAGAAGAGTACTCTATTGACAGAAAAAAGAACCGAATATATACTTTATCGATCCCTTACCGTCCATGGAGCATACTTACGTACTTTTGCGTTTCCTCCCTCCAGCCAATCGATTATGAGATCAGCAGGACGTACATGTTGACGGTGGTAGCGGTGAACGAGGTGTCTCTCGCCCGGGGCATCCACTCCCCTCGCCAGTCCACCGCCACGGTCTCCATCAGGGTCATTGACGTCAACGAGAGCCCCTACTTCGACCCCAACCCCAAACTCATCAAACTGGAGGAGGGGATGTTAGCAGAATCCACACTGACCACCTTCACAGCACAAGACCCTGATAGATTCATGCAGCAAAGCATTAGGTAATAATGATACTAAATAGCTGTATTCATACAGAGCTTTTCATGCAGTTTCTTCAATCACGGATTGTCAATAAAAACACTCCCATTCTCAGTAAGATATGTATCTTTCTTTTGTTGAACATTCACCACCTTTAGCCTTGAATGTATGAGTCTGCATAAAATTAAATAATGATTAAAAAAACCTAGCTTGTAAGGTTTGAATGAACGTCTTTATGTATCTTCTTTCAATCTTCGTCCTCTGTGTTCTCAGATACACCAGGCTCTCAGACCCAGCCAACTGGCTGAGAATTGATGCTAACACCGGGCGCATCACAACCATCGCCGTCCTGGACCGCGAGTCGCCCTACGTGAAGGACAACATGTACAGCGCCACCTTCTTGGCCTCTGACAATGGTACTTAGCCTAGTCACCGGGCGCTAATATCTGCTTCCATCTGTATAGCCAAGTAGACTAGGGGAATATTGTTTTTAGCAGGCAAAAATCTCACACACAGCTGCCTTTTTCAAGGTTAAAATTGTGCCAGACACCAATGTAGCAACCGCCACCCTGTTGAAAGTTAACGTTTCAGAGCGAGCACAGACCTAGCAGCCACACTGTGGACGTATTCACCTCTTTCCTCTCTCCTTCCCTGACTGGATTTACCTCTGTTCAGGTTTAGCCTGTTCCACAGAGCACAGCGTAGGCCAATAGGCTTAGAAACTCTCTCAATAAAGAGGTTTCTCAGCATTAATAGGTCAGGATTAGATGAGTGGCTCATTTGAGCGTGGCCTGAATGGCAAAAAAGCCTCTTAGCCCCATGAATACATAGAGGGGCTGAGGCTCTGGGTCTCCCGGGCTAAGGCAGCGACAGTGTGCTCTTCTCTGTCTGTCTGGTTTAGTATTCTCACCCTGTGGCCTCCCCCTTCGTCAGGAATACACACTCTCTTTAGATAACACACACACATGCACAGCCTCTCTGCGCCTCCCTCCATTCCCCAAACATTGCGCTATATCCCCCACCCTCACCCGTGGAGAGAGAGGAGCTCTGCTCCTCAGATCAGTATGCAGTCTGGAGGGGTCCTGTCCCTGCAGACTGGCTGCTGCTGCTCCTCTCTGCCTTACTTTTACACCAAGAACCAGGTTCAGGATAACAACGTTCTTTATTACCAAACATGCAGCGAGACCCCATGCATGAGGATCACTTCAATGGTATACTTCCCCTTATCGTTATTATGTGTTATCTCAAATCTGTATTCTAAGACGTTTGTGCGTGTGACATTGTGTGTGCATCCGTCCCTGTCTGTGTGTGTTGTCCCGTCCAGGCGTCCCACCAGCGAGCGGTACAGGCACCCTGCAGATCTCCCTGCTGGACATCAACGACAACGCGCCCCACGTCTACCCCCAGGAGACTGAGATGTGCAAGAAGCCCGAGCCTAACGGCATCAACATCACAGCGCTGGACGGAGACCTCAACCCCAACGCCGGACCCTTCGCATTCGAGCTGGCCAACAGGCCCTCAGATGTCAGAAGAAACTGGACCATCACACGGCTCAGTGGTAAGACACAACAACAACAACATCAACCATAGCAAACAATCAAACAAACAAAAACACTGTAGATCAGGGCTATTCAATATATCTATCGGGGCAATACTGCTGGTTTTCATTCTTCCAATGTAATCAGAGACTGATTTAGACCTGGGTCACCAGGTGACCATTCTGGCCAATAGCTGACATTCATCAATCAACTTCCCGTGTTTTACAACCGCCAGTGAGAATAGAGAACCACCTGGTCATTTGGATGGTGATAAATAACACTATAGGTTTGGCACTGGCTTCGGGGCAGTACCGTATGGGCATCATGTCCATGAGGTTTCTGGCTCTCCATAGGGCCAAGAGCAGTGACCGACACTCTTAGAAAAAAGCTCCTATCTAGAAACTAAAAAGGTTCTTTCCGCAGAGGGTTTTTACCTGGAACCAAAAAGGGTTATCCTATGGGGACAGCCAAAGAACCCTTTTGGAACCCTTTTTTTCTACGAGCGTTTGAAAGTAGACAATGCTCTCGGTGTGCGTGCCTCACGAAGCCTATGTTAAGACACTATGTTATAAAAGAGATTAGTAACAGGTCTTTGCTTTATCAAGCAGCTCACTAATTGATTATGCTAATTATACAAACAACATATTGGTGGAATTACTCATTTGTTGTGCGTTGATAGCGAATCGATGCGAGTGTAAACCACAGTAAATGAATAACTATCTTAATAGGATAACAGCCATATGGATTATAGAATCTGGGGGGGGTTTAGCCTAAGCGGCATTATCAAAAATGTCTTCAGTGGGTTTATAAGCTCAAAATCTAAATCCTGACCATATTTTGGATTAGATAAGCTGACACAATTTCCAGGTATTGGAATTCATGCTGTTCAAAAGTATGTGGACACTCCTTCAAATTCGTGGATTCGGCTATTTCAGCAACACACCTATTGCTGACAGGTGTATAAAATCGAGCACACAGCCATGCAATCTCTATAGACAAACATTGGCAGTAGAATGGCCTTACTGAAGAGCTCAGTGACTTTCAACGTGTCATCGTCATAGGATGCCACTTTTCCAACAAGTCAGTTTGTCAAATGCCTGCACTGCTACAGCTACCCCTGTCAACTGTAAGTGTTTTTATTGTGAAGTGGAAACGTCTAGGAGCAACAATGGCTCAGCCGCAAAGTGGTAGGCCACACAAACTCACAGAAAGGGACCTCCAAGTGATGAAGCGTGTAGCGCGTAAAATTTGTACGTCCTTGGTTGCAACACTCACTTAGAAGTTCCAAACTGCCACTGGATGCAACGTCAGCACAAGAACTGTTCCTCGGGAGCTTCATGAAATCTGTTTTCATGGCTGAGCAGCCACACACAAGCCTAAGATAATCATGCAGAATGACAAGCGTCGGCTAGAGTGGTATAATGCTCACCACCATTGGACTCTGGAACAGTGGAAATGCGTTCTCTGTAGTGATGAATCCTGCTTCACCATCTGGCAGTCCGACAGACAAATCTAGGTTTGGTGGATCCCAAGAGAACGCTACCTGCCCGAATGCATAGTGCCAACTGTAATGTTTGGTGGCCCCTTAGTTCTAGTGAAGGGAATCTTAACGCTACAGGATACAATGACATTCTAGATGATTCTGTGCTTCCAACTTTGTGGCAACAGTTTGGGGAAGGCCCTATCCTGTTTCAGCATGAAAATGCGCCCGTGCACAAAGCGAGGTCCATATAGAAATGGTATGTAGAGATCGGTGTGGAAGAACTTGACTAGCCTGCACAGAGCCCTGACCTGAACCCCATTGAACACCTTTGGGACGAATTGGAATGCCGACTGCAAGCCAGGCCTAATCGGCCAACATTAGTGCCCAACATCACTATTGCGCTTGTGGCTGAATGTAAGCAAGTCCCCACAGAAATTTTCCAACAACTATTAGAAATCCTTCCCAGAAGAGTGGAGGCATATGGACTAGCTCCATATTAATGTCCATGATTTTGGAAAGAAATGTTCAACATGCAGGTGTCCACATACTATTGGCCAGGTAGTGTATTTATTTTCCCAGTAGTTATACTCTGGAACATTTTAAGTAGAGTGTTGTTTTGTTTTATTTAGGGATTAGTAATTGAGTTGCTTATTTATCTTTCTTCCTTCACTTTCCCTTCCTTTACGTCTCTTTCCCTCCCTCCCTCTCCCCCCTCTTTCCTTCTCCCCCGTCTCCCAGGTGATTATGCCTTGTTGAGCCTGAAGATTGGCTTCCTGGAAAGCGGCATCTACGAGATCCCCATCATCATCACTGACTCTGGCAACCTGCCCATGTCCAACACATCCTACCTGCGGGTCAAGGTGTGCCAGTGTGACCACAACGGGGACTGCACCGACCAGCAGCACATCATCGCCGCAGGGCTGGGCACGGGCGCCATCATCGCCATCCTGCTCTGCATCATCATCCTCCTCAGTGAGTGCAGCCCTGCCCTCTCGCATGCTCGCGCGTGCACACACTCTCACAGTCACACACACACACACACACACACACACACACACACACACACACACACACACACACACACCAGTGTCCCCACCACCCCACCCGCCACACACAAACAAGATCAAATGCCATCCCCAAACACTGCCACAGGAATTATGGAGGGAGCTAAACGTCATGCCCAAGAGACACCAGTAGATTATTTCAGGATTACCCAAAAGATATCCCTGATCAGGCTCGAGGCAAGCTCTAAATTCTGGATTGGATTACATGTGTATGCAAAATATGTCAGTTATTATGTTTTGTAATATGGGATCTCTCTCTCTCACGCTTTCCCTTCCTCCCTCCCTCCTTCTGTAGTTCTGGTGTTGTTGTTTGTGGTGTGGATGAAGCGTCGTGATAAGGAGCGTCAGGCCAAGCAGCTTCTCATTGACCCGGAGGACGACGTCAGAGACAACATCCTGAAGTACGATGAGGAGGGAGGTGGAGAGGAGGACCAGGTGGAGTAACACACATGCGCAGACAGACACACACACACATACACATTGAAACACACACTCACATACACACAGACACACACAGACGCACACGAGACATCCTCAGACATACTGTACACAGAAAACTGCACTTGTTATAATGAACTTCAGTTAATACAAGGGAATCATTTTGTAAATGTCTGTTAATATCTTCCACAAATGGAGTGTGTTCATGCCACGGGCCCATTCTGTGAGGGACTCCACACACTGGCCTAGGTAGTGCAGACTAGAGATGAGTGTGGGGTAGTAGCAGTCTTCAGTCCTAAATTGGCTTCTGAGGCTAGTAATTGCAGGGATAATGTCATTTGGAGACATACATCTGCCACTGTGTAGTAATTAAGCTCCATCTAAAGGTAACGATATGACTGGGAAGCCATTACACATCTGCCAGCGATTGGGCAGGAGGGAGACACGCACACAAACACACACACACACACACAAACACACACACACACACACACACACACACAAAAACACACACACACACACACACACACACACAGTGATTTCTGAAGACACTGTGATATAACGCTCCTCAAAGACTGTAGAAGCGGGGGAGTAACTGAATTCAGATTTATCGAAGGAATACAAGCTTCCATTTTGAGCTGAGTGGAGGAGGAGGGCTGGACGTCAGAAGGAAATGGTCTTGTCTTTGGAATCTGGAAGTCAGTCAGTCGGTGGTGTGTGTTGGGTAAAAAATGAACCTGACTGTCCCTGTGATGTGGACTATATAATGCCTCACCTCTGTTCTCCCTATCTCTCCCGCTGTGGAGGAAATTGAAGTGTCAGACCATTGGCCACTCTGTGCTCTCTGAGTATTTTATTTTAGTTTCTGACTGCCATTGCCTGGGTTTTTATTAGTCCGTGGGGCACTCATTCTACCAAGAGGAGACAGCTGATCAGCCCCCTTCTCACTGGCTGTGTGGGAAGTGAAGAATAATGTGGTGTGGAAAGAATATCCAATTCCAGAAACTTCTGTGGAAGTTAAAGTTTTGTAACTTGATGGAGAAACTCCATTGTAATGAGTGTTTTCTAGCCCTGCCTGTTCATCAATGCAGTCGCAAACTGAAGCACGTCTTTGACCTAGTTTTTCAAAGGGCCACAGAGGAAAGCTGGGTATGATATCGTTTTTCCAAATACAGATGGAAATGCTTATTTTCCAAGGCCACACAAACAAAATAGCTTAAAGATACTTTCTTTCATTAAATTACCAACAGACTATTTTGTCTTGACAGAACAAACCTGTGTATGCAACCGCAGCAGGTGTCCTAATTCCTCATTCAGTTGTGAAAAGAAAAAAAGAGTGGAAAGAGTGGAAAAACAACCTCTTGTTAAAGTCTCACTCTAGGAGGAAGGGCACAGAGTCAGTCAATAGGTGCAGACCAGGGCCATCGTCAGTCAATCTTTTGCTTCAAGCAGAATATTAAATAGATATTTGAAGTGGAAATATGGCCTAACAAATTCCTCCCCTTACGTGAGGAGTTTGTGTATCTGATATTGTTTACTGTCCAGCTTTACCCGTTGTAGGATCAAGTGGAGGCCTTTGCTTAGGAATGTCCAGCCACAATGTGGGTGATTCAATGTGTTGTCCGGGCGTGGCAGGGGAAATTATATGTCAGTGTGTTGGTGCTTGGAGCTGTAATGTGTGAAGAATGGTGCCCTTGAGTGCTTAGAGTGTCGTCATTATCCAGTTGTGGCTACGTGACTGTAATGATATGCTGCAGTTCCCTGTCACTAAGCTCTGACCTCTGGGATGACCCCGCGGTAGGTCCTAGAAGGGTCACAGGGTGGTGGGCTGGGAGGAGGGAGGTGGGCTGGAGGGGACACATGGCATCCTGCTCTGGGATGTATGACGGCCATTGTCCCCTTCCAGACAGACCCTTTCAGTCAACCGGAGGGGACATGGGGGTTTTATTTTTACACGCACTGTCAATCTGTCTGTTTAGATTATCCATTTGTTTATTTCCAGATTAGCATGATACATGTGTAGGCCCATGTTCCACAAGGAATAGAAAGGCCTAAGTAAGTTAGATACATGTGTTCATATGAACACCATTATTTTTTAGGAGTAGGGAGTGTCTGGACTGTAGTGTCTGGACTGTAGTGTCTGGACTGTAGTGTCTGGACTGTAGTGTCTGGACTGGAGTGTCTGGACTGGAGTGTCTGGACTGGAGTGTCTGGACTGGAGTGTCTGGACTGTAGTGTCTGGACTGGAGTGTCTGGACTGGAGTGTCTGGACTGGAGTGTCTGGACTGGAGTATCTGGACTGGAGTATCTGGACTGGTGTATCTGGACTGGTGTATCTGGACTGGTGTGTCTGGACTGTAGTGTCTGGACTGGAGTGTCTGGACTGGAGTGTCGACATGTGTAGGCCCATGTTCCACAAGGAATAGAAAGGCCTAAGTAAGTTAGATACATGTGTTCATATGAACACCATTATTTTTTAGGAGTAGGGAGTGTCTGGACTGTAGTGTCTGGACTGTAGTGTCTGGACTGTAGTGTCTGGACTGGAGTGTCTGGACAGGAGTGTCTGGACAGGAGTGCCTGGACTGGAGTGTCGACATGTGTAGTTGTGTTTGTGTTTCGATTCATATGTTTGTATTTTAGTCATCTACAGTATGTATTCATTTGTCCATCTTTAGACATGCATACACACTCAGGATTAGTGTGTCCGCGAGTGTGTGTGAGCTTAGTTACATGCATAGTTATATGTGCAAGCGAGCAGGGACAATATTGAAGGGGGATATTAGAGATGGATGGATTACTGAAAATCTGCTAAAGAGGGACACTCCATCATTCACGCTTATTAAGCACACAACTATTCTCCCATGGCATTCCCTCCATCATATCCTCTCTGATAGCATATCAGTCCACCTCCTCGCTGCTTTCTTCTCATCCACATCACAACGCACCACGGCTCTCCAAATCTCTTTCTCTCTCATTCTCGGTTTTGTTCTCTCCATCTCTCTGTTTCTCTCTCTCTCCATTTCTCTCTCTCTCTCTCTCTGAATTTCTCTCTGCAGCTCTGTCCACTCCTTCTCTCTCCTCCTGTGACACTGCACAAACCAAACGGCGAGCCAGTCAGGTTGCCTTGGCAATGTTAATAGGATTAGTAATGGCTTATGCATATCCGCCATTCCGTGTCTGGGGCCTGATTAGAGCAGAACAGTTTCCTGCACACTCTTCCAGAAGAACACTGCTCTATTGCAAGTGGGTTGAAGACTGATGCTCGGTGCCTTAGCCTTGACCCCGAAGCTGGATATTGTTAAATGCAGCTAACTGTCCAAGTGGTAGTACTTCAACCAACAGTCTAAAGTCCACCCATTGATAGGATTTGTAGCTCTGATGATACAGGGTAGTAACAGTAACAACCATATACAGTTATGTAGACACTACCACCCCCCTCATATATATATATATATATATATATATATATATATATATATATATATATATTTAGCTCTGCATATTCTTTTTCTAGAATTTCATGATTTGGCCCTTTTTATTTCAGTGTGTCCCAGTCTCGGGTAGATCATGTGGCCTATGCGTGTGTATTGGTTTAGGTAGAGAGATCTGCCAATGTGTGTATCAGCGTAGGTAGGGAGTTCTGTCCATGTGTGATTAGTCTAGGTGGATCTTATTCTGTTCTGGCCATGTGTGTATTGGTCTAGGTAGGAAGTTCTGCCTGTGTGTGTATTGGTCTAGGTAGGAAGTTCTGCCCGTGTGTGTATTGGTCTAGGTAGGGAGTTCTGCCCGTGTGTGTATTGGTCTAGGTAGGAAGTTCTGCCTGTGTGTGTATTGGTCTAGGTAGGGAGTTCTGCCCGTGTGTGTATTGGTCTAGGTAGGGAGTTCTGCCCGTGTGTGTATTGGTTTAGGTAGGAAGTTCTGCCCGTGTGTGTATTGGTCTAGGTAGGAAGTTCTGCCCGTGTGTGTATTGGTCTAGGTAGGGAGTTCTGCCCGTGTGTGTATTGGTCTAGGTAGGAAGTTCTGCCCGTGTGTGTATTGGTTTAGGTAGGAAGTTCTGCCCGTGTGTGTATTGGTCTAGGTAGGTAGTTCTGCCCATGTGTGTATTGGTCTAGGTAGGAAGTTCTGCCCGTGTGTGTATTGGTCTAGGTAGGGAGTTCTGCCCGTGTGTGTATTGGTCTAGGTAGGGAGTTCTGCCCGTGTGTGTATTGGTCTAGGTAGGGAGTTCTGCCCGTGTGTGTATTGGTCTAGGTAGGGAGTTCTGCCCGTGTGTGTATTGGTCTAGGTAGGAAGTTCTGCCCGTGTGTGTATTGGTCTAGGTAGGGAGTTCTACCCGTGTGTGTATTGGTCTAGGTAGGGAGTTCTGCCCGTGTGTGTATTGGTCTAGGTAGGGAGTTCTGCCCGTGTGTGTATTGGTCGAGGTAGGAAGTTCTGGCCGTGTGTGTATTGGTCTAGGTAGGGAGTTCTGCCCATGGCTCCTGAATGGCGCCGCGGTCTAAGGCACTGCATATCAGTGCTAGAGGCATCACTGCAGACCCTGGTTTGATTCCAGGCTGTATCACAACTGGCTGTGATTGGGAGTTCCATAGGGTGGTGCACAATTGTTCCAGCATTGTCGGGATTAGGGTTTGGCAGGGGTAGACCGTCATTGTAAGTATGAATTTGTTCTTAACTAACTTTCCTAGTTAAATACTTTTTTACGTGTGTATTGGCCTAGGTAGGGAGGTCTGCCCATGTGTGTATTGGTTTAGATAGAGAGCTCTGCCCATGTGTGTTTTGGTCTAGATAGGGAGCTCTGCCCATGTGTGTATTGGTCTAGATAGGGAGCTCTGCCCATGTGTGTATTGGTCTAGATAGGGAGCTCTGCCCATGTGTGTATTGGTCTAGGTAGGGAGGTCTGCCCATGTGTGTATTAGTCTATGTAGGGAGCTCTGCCCATGTGTGTATTGATCAGGGTCTAGGTCTTGGTGGGGGGCTCTGCTCTATGTGGATCTCTACTTGTCTCTGGCTTCTTGCTGACTCCCATCTGTCCCTCCTCTCCCTCTCCCCTCCAGGATTATGACCTGAGCCAGCTTCAGCAGCCCGACACGATAGAGCCGGACACCATCAAGCCCGTGGGGATCCGGCGCATGGACGAGAGGCCGCTGCACCCTGAGCCCCAGTACCCCATAAGGTCAGCAGCCCCGCACCCCGGGGACATCGGAGACTTCATCAACGAGGTAAACGAATAAACAATAAACAAACACACTAATCTTCTCACGGTTAAACATCTGCATCTAAAATAATGCCACAGGAGATGGCTTCGTCCGGCCCCCCTGTCAAAGTCCATTTTCAATGTCATTCTCTAAATCAGGACTATTTAGAGAATGGTTTGATAAACACTCATGGTTAGGGGTAGAGGTATAAATATTTAATTTAATGAAGTAAATACTTCAAAATAAAGGGAAGCAGCTGAAGCAGATGATGCAGGCTTCACATTTGAAGGTTTATTTAGCTAATCTCTGTATCTCCCTGTACTCATGCAAGTATTGATTGAAACAGAACAGACGCACACAGACATGAAAGGTTAATGGGAAATTAAATTCATGAATTAATTTTCCCTTTTGCATTTACAACTGCCTGTATAGTGTTTCCTTAGGGACAGATCGAAATGTTCTTCTCTTTTGTTTTTCTTCGAAATTTTCTTTTTTTGTGCTTTTGTGTGTTTTTTTATTGGACACAGGGGAGGGTAGTGCGTTTTTTCCCTGATTTACATTCGCTGTTCTGCTTGTATTTTCCCTATGAACAATGGCTTTACTTACTTTTGAAACGTTTGTGAAGGTTTGGTATGGTGTGGCTATTATTAAGCTTTAGCTGCTGCAGGCCTATGATATGAAGGCAGTGTGCCCATGCGCTCCAACTGACTCCCACAGTTGAACATGAGGTGAGGAAGACTGCCTACCAAAGTTACTCCTATAATCTAACAATATAATGCGTATCTTTATACAAAATATTATGATAGAAAATTGAAAAATTATATATATATATATACTCATTCAAGAGTTTTTCTTTATTTTTACTATTTTCTGCAATGTAGGATAATATTAAAGGCATCACAACTATGAAATAACACATATGGAATCATGTAGTAACCACAAAAGTATTTAAAAAATCTAAATATATTTTATTTTTTTAGAACCCTTTGCCTTGATGACAGCTTTGCACACTCTTGGCATTATCTCAACTAGCTTCACCTGGAATGCTTTTCCAACAGTCTTGAAGGAGTTCCCACATATGCTGAGCACTTGTTGGCTGCTTTTCCTTCACTCTGCGGTCCAATTCATCCCAAACCATCTCAATTGGGTTGAGATCAGGTGATTGTGGAGGCCAGGTCATCTGATGCAGCACTCCATCACTCTCCTTGTTGGTCAAATAGCCCTTTCACAGCCTGGAAGTGTGTTGGGTAATTGTTGATAAACAAACGATAGTCCCACTAAGTGCAAACCAGATGGGATGGCGTATCGCTGCAGAACGCTGTGGCAGCCATGCTGGTTCAGTGTGCCTTGAATTCTAAATAAATCACAGACGGTGTTTATTTATGTCGCTGGCTGTACTAGGTTGGATCTGAATGCATATGGATGTCCATAAAACTTCTCAAATGTCCCTGTATGTTGTCCAGCACCAAATTCTCCAAATGGAAACTATGAAATGCCATATTGTTTTTATGGGGATATTAGAATATTTGCATGAAAGTCTGTCACCAATTGGATGGAACCTAGCTATATGCACCCTAAAGACTCAAGTGCACTAGTCCAGTGAATGTAATTGTAAATGTATTTATGTATAAAAAAAGGGACCACAATGGAAATAATTCCCCAATTTTATGGTGCAATCCTGGTCACTTTAAAAGTCTTTGACTATACAGTCGGATGTCGGAAGTTTACATACACCTTAGCCAAATACATTTCAACTCAGTCTTTCGCAATTCCTGACATTTAATCGTAGTAAAAAAATCCCTGTCTTAGGTCAGTTAGGATCACCACTTTATTTTAAGAATGTGAAATGTCAGAATAATAGTACAGAGAATGATTTATTTCAGCTTCTATTTCTTTCATCACATTCCCAGTGGGTCAGAAGTTTACATACACTCAATTAGTATTTGGTAGCATTGTCTTTAAATTGTTTAAATTGGGTCAAACGTTTCAGGTAGCCTTCCACAAGCTTCCCACAATAAGTTGGGTGAATTTTGGCCCATTCCTCCTGACAGAGCTGGTGTAACTGAGTCAAGTTTGTAGTACTCCTTGCTCGCACACGTTTTTTCAGGTCTGCCAACACATTTTCTATGGGATTGAGGTCAGGGCGTTGTGATGGCGTTTAATGTCCTTAAACCATTTTGTCACAACTTTGGAAGTATGCGTGCTGTCATTGTCATTTGGAAGACACATTTGTGACCAAGCTTTAACTTCCTGATTCATGTCTTGAGATGTTGCTTCAATATATCCACATCATTTTCCTACATCATGATGCCATCTATTTTGTGAAGTGCACCATTCCCTCCTGCAGCAAAGCACCCCCACAACATGATGCTGCCTCCCCTGTGCTTCAAGTTTGGGATGGTGTTCTTCGGCTTGCAAGCCTCCCCCTTTTTCCTCCAAACATAACAATGGTCATTATGGTGAAACAGTTATATTTTTATATCATCAGACCTGATGACATTTCTCCAAGAAGTACGATCTTTGTCCCGTGTGCATTTGCAAACCGTAGTCTGGCTTTTTTTATGGCGGTTTTGGAGCAGTGGCTTCTTCCTTGCTGAGCGGCCTTTCAGGTTGTGTCATGCACAAAGTAGATGTCCTAACCGACTTGCCAAAACGATAGTTTGTTATCAAGAAAGTTGTGGAGTAGTTTAAAAACGAGTTTTAATGACTCCAACCTAAGTGTATGTAAACTTCCCACTTCAACTCTATGTATTTTTTTCACTGACAAATAAAATCAATCAACCATTCCAAACTGTGATGAATGGAAAAAGACATCTGTTACAAAACACCAAAAGTTTCATGACATTCGGAGATTGTCAAGACTTCGATACTCGGTCAGCCTACAAGGTAGGAAGGGATGTATTTTCTGTTTGTCAAGATTGACATAGACTATTGTGGTGTTGACAATGCAACCATTATATTGAAGTGCCCGATGTCGGTATGCTTTGTCTATTGGTAGTGTGGTGCATTGGCACAGAAACCTGTTGGTGGAAAATTTGTTGCATATATTTTATATAATTATAAATATGGCATCAAAATGTTCAGTCTGACTTTGCCCTAGCTGATCAATGTCTGCATCCGGCTCTGATCGTGGCGAACCCTCAACCTTCTGGCCCATAGCTCTGTGTGGCATCGACTGTGACACAAAAACATGCTTAAGTGGCAGTCTATATCCACGTTTATTAACACAGGGTCGCTACAGTTCTTGTTATTTGTGGTCGTAAACATCATTTTGAGTTAATTCTATGTTCAATTTATTTTACAATACAAGGGGAGGGTCATGTGAACATATTTGTTACGTTGGGGAGGGGGGTGCATTTTATTTTATGACACCTTGAGTTGGACCAGCCCCTCCCCCCAAGTCAATTTGTATCTGTCCCTTATGGAAATTGTCCACGAATAGATAATCGCTTTTTTGGTTTTCTGACAAAAATACAGTATTTATAATGTGTCCAATTTAGTTATAATATTATTCACTTGGAGATAATTGTGTTTCTCTTAGCTGTGCAGAAGAATCGGATGGGGTAATAGTTTTAGACGTCTCTCTGTAGAGATCTAGTGGGATGAGACAGAGACCTGCACATTGCCTTTTCCATAGAGGTGCCCTGTTCTGTTCCTTCATGGCCTCGCTTGCCTCAGGGCACCATTGACTCCAGTGTTGAAGGGTGGATGTAAAATGAAAAGAACGGTCATGTATTTTTCACCAGCTCCAACAGACAAGACTTTCACTGTATCCAAAATGGAGTTCTCTCTTTCTCTCTCTCCCCCAGTTGTTGGCCTATTCCCATGTTTTTAGATTAGAACTCCCCTACTCGCGCTATTTCTCTCCCACTCCCCCTCCCTCGCTCTCTCGCTCAGAAAAATTCCTGAAAACACTTAATGCTCTTGTCCGCTCAGTTTATATTGAGTGAGTTTGAGTGTTTTGTCCAGTGCGTAAAAAAACTGCAATACTTATTGGAGCAGAGACAGGTCTGCTGTTTTACGTATTATTTCTGTACAAGGACAGCAGGATGTTGTGGGCCAGAGCATCCTGACCCAGACATCCACATTGCAGGCAGTACATGTCAGCCTGTTTCCCATCACATGCACATGCACACGCACACTCACACTCATCCGCACACACAAGCACACACAGGTGGTCCTCGTAGATTCTATCTACTGCCCCCTGCCGGCAGCTGGTTTATGCCTTGTCTTCATTGGGGTTGGAATCTGACCTGGTTGCTCAGGGAGAAGGGGTGGGGCTGGGGTGATGTGTCTGGGCTCAAAGTCTGGAGTGCACACACAACCCCATGCCCACAGAGCCTTTGGCAGTTAATACAAAAATGGGCAGGTAAGCAAATCCACCCAAGAATTTAGCCTCCCAGAGTGGCCAAACAATAGCCTATTATCCAGCTTTTAGTCTGTTCCCACTCCGGGAGGTAATGTTTGGGAAATCAGCCTCACCTTACATAACCTTTTGTTGGCCACAGGTGCTGGACAAAAAGTTCACACAGATTAAAGATTCAATTAAAGTGTTATTGGGGCAAAAAGTTTTTCAAGTCAACATTTCCACACTTTGTTACACTCTGAACCCCCATATTCACAGTGACAATACTACAGTTGGTTTCTAATCAGGGGAAATAAACAGAGAAACTTACCCCGCAAATCTCTGAATAGGATGTTATTAAATTCAATACCAGACCTGTTTTGTGAGCAGTGGATCAGAGGGTGAAGTCAGGGGAGGACAGGGCAGCACAATGTTTTTAGAAGGGCGAAGCTCTGTGATTGGCTAACCTTGTCACACTCCCAGTGGAGTGGTGGTTGTGCCGGATGGGGCTCTATCCATCAGAGCAGTGATGGCTGTAATTGTAATGAACAATCCATCTGTCATATTTCCCACCAAATTATCAGCGCCACAGCCCTGAGCAAACATTTAACAAAGGCTAAGAAGTGGAAAATAATCACTAAGCATCTGGGCACTTTGTTTCAATCTATCCTTTTTTTGAGAGAGAGAGAGAGAGAGAACTACAAAATGGAGTTCAAATATATCTCTGACATGTTTCCAATGAGCCTAGTGGCTCGTTTGTTTCTTCGTGTTGTGCTCTGTTTCTTTTCATTCAGTTCTCATTTGTTAGATGTTCTCACTCGCAATGAGAAGATGTTGAATTCGGGACTGGGCCCAATGCTCTTCATGGCCAAAGCACATCTCCTGTGCTAGATTAGCAATCCATCAAGTCTCTAGAGTACCGTTAAGGAATGGGTTTGGAAATCAATAGCAATCCATAAGGACCTCTCACACTGCTACGAGAGCTTCTGGGAATGTTAAGCACAATCTTCAAAATGGAAACCCCCACCATTGCACCCCACACTCTGAAACACACACACTAATGGAACATACACACACACACACACACACACACACACACACACACACACACCCCAGGGCTCATTCCTAGTTTTGGGGAGCAATACTTGCACACGAAATGGAGTGGGCATGTAGTACTGTACCAGGGACCAGAGTGTGGTGGTGAAAGCTGGCATATTGTCAGTGCCACTACAGCAATCTCCTCCTCTCAGCCCTCCAAGCCCCTCAGGCAGCGCCCGTGGACATTGGAGTGATGGAGGTTTGAGGAGGGGGAGGGCCAGGCTAAGTCATCAGTGAGCTGAGGCATTTGGTCAGGCGGTCATGCTAAATCTCAGCTTTTGATAAAGTCCTGGATAATCCTGCATGCCAAAAATATCAGGGAGAATCAAAGCCAAAATGCTTCGCTGCAGATGGACACTCAGTGGGAAATTAGAGCCGGTCTTAATCCATGAAAAGGACCTGATTTCCTAAACATGTAGAAGGGAGGAAAACATTAGGAAATGCTAGCCTGTTAATATTAGCCTATTTAGGTGGCAGTATGGGATAAGAACATGTCTGTGAATGTGAATGGTGTCTGGTAGCTATTGTCAGACAGGGTTTGGTCATGTTGGACTGGCTGGCCTTAATCTCCTCACTCATCTAACTGTGTTTTTTTATTTCCTCCCATCCATCCAGGGACTTAAAGCAGCAGACAACGACCCCACAGCCCCGCCCTACGACTCCCTGCTGGTGTTCGACTATGAAGGCAGTGGCTCCACAGCCGGCTCCCTAAGCTCTCTCAACTCCTCCAGCAGCGGAGGGGACCAGGACTACGATTACCTCAACGATTGGGGCCCTCGCTTCAGAAAACTCGCAGACATGTACGGAGGGAGCGACGACTAGGACACAGGATGTGCAAGACGTAAAAAAAAAACAAGACGACAAAGAATGGTGAACCCAGGAAAAGAGAAAATATATTTTGTTTTCCTCTCAATGGATGTGGACAGCTTCCGATTACCGATATTCCCCTGAAAGAGTGGTGACAGGAACAATGACAGAAAAGTTCAAAAAAATTTAAACTTAATTCAGAAATATTTTCAAAAAACAACCAATCTAGGCTTATTGTTGTAGTCTACGCATACATATGCTTGTTGAAGGCTTAGGCATACGCTGAAGTGCAGTCCAGTTTTGGAGAAGGGGAGGGAACATTGGTGAACTGTCACTGTTTGGATCGTTGATATTGAGCGCGCTCAGTTACACTTGAATTTCACAGTACAGAAGCACTGGGATATAATGTGCCTTTTTGTACATTTTTGGGATCTGAATGATTAGTTTTATGTTCAAGGCTTTAATGGTACTGACTTTTGGAGTGATTTCAAAACATAAGAAAGTATGTTAAACTATGGTATGCTTCTACATGCTTTTTTTGGTTACACAATACAGCTGTTTGTTGAACAAGGATTATTTAAGTGAATTACAAAGATGAATAACTTAGATGATGAAGGATCCTTATGAGCTTGGATGGGGAGAATCAACTGAGAACAGCACTGTACAGTACTCTAGAAATGTAGAATGTTTTCACAAAAAGATTAAACTTATTCAGCTGGTTGCAAATAAAGGGAGTCGTAAGTAATACTTTTGTAGCAGAATATGTTTGTTTTCCTTTATTTCTGAAGTGGTGTAGTATTTTATAAAAACAACAACTGTTTATTTTTGTTCTAATCCGTGTACACTTCATTTGCCTTAGTCATCATCTGGTACGTTCAACTTTTACTTCACGGTAAAGAAAATGTGTGTACATATATTTTTTTCTTCTTCTGTAGTCTATGAAGAAGTGCAAAAAGTTCTGAACTTGTAAATGTATCATTTGGACTACAAATTAATGTTTTTGCATGTTTTTATCTTTTCACGACAACAAAAATTATGAAAAAAGTTATTTCCAAAATGTATTTACAAAGCAAAAAAATTAAAACTGTGTGACATTAAATGTGTAGAAGTGAAGTCTTTTGTATAAAATGAAGAAAAACAGCAAAAAATAATAATAAAAAAATTGCAATCTTGTCAGCACAACTGTTTGAATTTGTACCAAAAAGGGGGTGGGTGGGATGTTGTGGCACCATTGGCACTAATTACTGAATCAGCTTTAAGACTGGAAAAGGTTTTTGTCTGAAGCTTTGTGGATAATCGTATGTACTGGAAAACAAATTATACATCTCTGACCCACCAACCATCCGAATAAAATGCCAATTTTTGAGCAAACGACTGTCTCTTTATTCATTCATAAACGTTTGTTTGCAGTAAATACGAGTAGCCATGCATGAGTGTACTTGAATGAACTTGAGTTTTCTGTTTGAAATATAGAGATGCAATATCTAGAATAGCCAATATTGTGGCCAAAAGTGGCCAGATTATTAGTTACTCCCATCTAGTACCGGGACGGACCCCCCTTTGCCTCCAAAACAGCCCAAATTCTCTGGGGCAGGGATTTTACAAGGTGTCGGAAACGTTGCACAGGGATGTTGGTCCATGCTGATGCGATTATTGACCGATGCTGCAGATTGACTGGCAAAACATTCATGCTGCGACCACAGCCCATTCCATCTCATTCCAAACTGCTCAATTAGGTTTGGTCAGCAACAATGTTCAGATATGCTGTGGCGTTCAATCGTTGCTCATTTAGTATCCAGAGACCTAATGTGTGCCAGGAAAACATTTCCCAACCTGTACTGTTGACATCAGGCAGGATTGGTCTCATGCGGCTTTCGCCAAGTCTTGGCTCTGCCATCAGAACGACGCAACAGGAACTGGGATTCGTCGGACCAGGCAATGATTTTCCATTCCTCAAATGTCTGATGTTGGTGATCGCGTGCACACTGGAACCACTTCTTCTTGTTTTTAGCTGATAGGAGTGGAACCCGGTGTGGTCGTCTGCTGCAATAGCCCATCTATGACAAGGATCAACGAGTTGTGCGTTCCGAGATGTCGTTCTGCACACTACTGTTGAAGTGAGTCGTTATTTGTCTGTTTCTTGGCCCGCCTGTTAGCTTTCACGATTGTTGCCATTCTCCTTCGACCTCTCTCATCATCGAGCTGTTTTCACCCACAGGGCTGCCACTGGCTGGATGCTTTTTGTTTGTCACATAATTCTCGATAAACCCTAGACAATGTTATGTCTGAAAAGGCCAGGACGGAAATACTGAGATACTGGATCCGGCTCGCTTTGCACCGACAATCATACCATGCTCAATGTTGCTTAGGTCAATTGTTTTCCCCATTCTAATGTTCAATCGAACAGTAACTGAATGCCTCGATGACTGTCTGCCAGCTTTATATATAGCGAGCCACGTGACTCACTGTCTGTTGGAGCATTCCATTTTCGTGAACGGACTGGGGTACCTAATTAACTTGCCCCTGAGTGTATATTTAAATACGTTTACAGTATATACTGTAGGTGCAATAGTCAGAGGGCATAAAACAGATATTCAGTGTATTTCTTCTTATGTCTTTGGAGCTTTTTCAAGGTCATCAAGGCCACATCGATCAGCTACTCCCAGCTGTTTTCTGCCTGGTTCTGGAATTCACAACAGTCCAGAGAGGATCAAGCTCTCTGACTTAGTGTTAGGAAGGACTCTCAGCCGAGCAGGGCCCTCTCTCCCCTTAGGGGATGTGCATGTATGCTGGTCTCCTGGGACTGTGGGAAATGGGGTGAGAAAAAAAGAGATAGAGAGAAGGAGAGATGGAAGGTTGTCATACTAACTACTGTTCTGAAATGTCAGTCAATCATCTAGCCTTCCTCTCAATACTAGCCTTGCTCTCTCCCCTCCACTTTGCTCCACTGGGACTTGTAGTTCAGGGAGTGGATTATGTTCAGCCAATCAGAGGTGGACTGGACATGCCTCATTACTTCAGCGTAATTAGACAGTAGTTGGTTTGGAAGACTTGCTATGGAATACAATGAAATAATATCATAATTGGTGGTCTTTTGAACCTTAGTTGGCTATTGTTATTCAGCAGGGGTAATTATTCCCTGTCTTTTAACTGGTAATAAACTGCTCTGTGTTTGCTTATTGCATGTCTTATATCAGATATACTGTGTTACTTGCTACAACTGTATTGTTCCTCTGTGACACAGCTTTTTTAATGTCACTAGCTAACTCCACATGAACCTACTCAGTTTATTGTTATTTCTAAACTGCATGGTGCACATATCACATATTCAGTAATGTACTCTTATACTCCCACATTTCCTTGGAGTAAGTTCCCGCTGGGTGCCAACTCGTTAAATCAATGTTTTTCTAAGTATTGTGAAGTGGATTCTACATGTAAAATACATTGGGTCAGAAAAAAAAGGAATTTATGTAAACTGCTGTTTTAAGGGTAAAATATTTACCACACGATTACGTCATCATGGGAACCAAATTTCCACATAGACAAATATATAAAATATGTTGACTTTGTACATTGAAAACAGTGTTAGATCTTCAACATTGTATCCACAATCAGAATGAAGAAAACAATTGTCTGGGCAGCACCTCCTAGTGGAGAATTGATTTATCTACAGCTACCTTTTGTTCTCCCACCCAGGGTTTTAACCAAGCTCAGCTTTGATATTTGTCCCTGACTGTAACCAATGTTCTATGGTGAAAATGATTGTTTGGGAATCTCCACTAAAAGGGATTTTGGCAATGAGGCCTATATTTACTTCCCCAGAGTCAGAAGAACTCATGGACCCATTTGTATGCCTCTGTGTCCAGTAGCGTAAGCATAGACTTCCAGTCAGTTAGCAATTGCGCTAAGCACTAGTTAGTAACTTCCTTCAAACTCCAAGCAGAGATATAAAATGGTATCCACGAGTTAATCTGACACTGGGGAAGTAGATAAAGAGCCTCATTGCCAAAATTAATTTCGTCCTACTTAGATTTTTGGTTGAGATTGAGACTTGAATCCAACATATGAATTATTAATTTGTAGACAAACTGGAATTAATGTCAGACAGTGGCACAGATGGAAGGAACTATCCAATCAGAAGATAAAGCCCCTTCAAATGTTGATATTTGGTTACGTTGACAACTAAACACAATTGAGTATCACTTTTGAAATACAATAAATAACCTATGAAGTTGTCGACAAGATAACAAATAATATGTTGGATTCACGTCATTATTTTTCTAACAAATGGGTTTGCTCAGATTCAACCTTAAAAATAGTAACATGGCTACATTTTGAGGTTACTGTTACTATAAATTGATATTATGTAATTATATAACGTGTGCATGTTCTAGATAGCATACATAGGTCATCGCAGGTCTGTAGAGATCTGCGCAGAATCTCAATTGGCATTGATCACTTTCATGTACTCCATGTACTTTTTAATGTCATCTCAATTGCAATCCAGGTCATTTGGTTCTGTTATAAGATGAAAGACAGCGATAAGTAACACATTAATCTGTTGTATAAATAAATAAAATATCTGACATTGTATTCCCATTTGTCCTTTACTGTACTTTTAAATGGTTGATATCACAGAGATACACATTAGGGTGACAACTCAACCAAAAATCAGACAATGTTTTGTCATGGGAATTTGGTTAGGCTTTTAGATGGTTGAAAGCATTTTGATAACACATTGGGAATTCAACTAGCTTTTGTCTTTTTGAGTGGGTGAATATAGCTTGTAATCTCATTGATCAAAGTCTCAACCCGAATACTACCCAATTATCCACATTGAAATGATGTGGTGTGACCAGGGGGTTATTTTCTATTCCCTAGGAAGTAGGAGTAAAGTTCTTAGCTAGAGCTGAGTCAGATTTGGTTCAGCATACAGTAGGTCACTTCCTTTAACATTGAGGTTTTCAGACAGGTTGGGGTTTTCATGTGGTTCCTTTTTTGTGTTAACATTCAGATTTAACCTCTAATTTATGCCAGCTCAGAGCTCCTTTCCCCACCGCTGTGCTAAGAATGGTCTGGCCCCTGCAGGAGTGGATGTGGTTGATGGTGACTCACTGGGCTAATGGAAAGAGTTTTCTAATGCCCAGGGCTTTATCAAACAATGGAGGCTGATGCCAAAAGCAGACTGACACACTTCGGCTAGCTAGTCGCTGTTGATATGATATAAGCTTTCTGCTTAAAATCAGCTTGATCTGAGTTGATAGTTCACATCCTCCTCTCATGCCATTAGTGAAGGTACATAGTGTTCTGTTCCATATGTTCCAGTATAGGTATATGGTACAACCCTCACCCCTTTCACCTTTTAACTGCTGTGCTGTAAATGTACCAGTACAGGAAACCGTTGAGGATGTCTTCTCCGTCGCTCCTCTCATTTACAGGCACAACCTCCTCTTCCGCCCATCGTCTTGATGTACAAATCGTGTTCATTGTTTAACCCCCACGGGAGGGGGGGAGGGAGGGAATAATTTATGTTCCGATGCTGCACTTCAATTTCATAACATGGATTATCCCCAGAGGAATGCAGGGCAATCTCAACCGGAGAAGCCTGAGACATGTGAAGGTTGCTCCTTCACTGCTTCCACAGGCACTCCCTCCATCATACTGTAGTATACTGGTACAGCCATGGGAGCATTACAACTGGGCCACGCCTTGCAGTCAAGCTAAATCCAATTGACCACGCAACAAATAGGATATTACTCTGGTTATTTTGTATGTGATGATATTGACTGAGTAGCCTGGTTACACCTTGTGCAAACATGTGGGTTTTGTGATTTGATCAATATGATCCAATCACTATCTAATTGAGGCTTGTCACGTCTACACATGGTGTTAAAATGTGTCTCTTATCCATCCATTGTGCTCACATTGTGACCAGATTTCCTGGTGCCTCCCTGTATGCAGATGTTTTTACAGATATTCTTTCAAAATACTATTTATTTATTTCAAGACAATTATTGTTGCCATTTAAGTCAATGGTGCTACCTGTCAATGATTTTAGAGACCAGTGATTATTTAAATGGCTTGACCATCCAGATCTGTTTACACTTGAATTAAATCCAGATACAATGGGTCCCTGACTACCTCCGGAGGTGGTCACGATGATCTGATTACGATCAGACAACGATGCGTTTTTTAATCGTGTATATACCGGTCTTAAAATGTGGGCACAATCAAATTGTGGACAAGATCAGGACAAGGGATGTGTGTCAGCACCAGTTGTAAACGGGGTTAGTGACACTTAATGTAAGAGTTAGGTAGTAGGGATTTGTTTGAGGGGAATCTAATTTTCAGAAATAGGGTATAGTTATGGGTAATGTTTTGGCAATGCAGTTTAAGAAGCAGCAATGTGTAATGTAAGTTCGGCATTTGTTTATTTTTGGACATGCAAATGAATTGTACATGAAGGAATATTTCAGCTGACATTAAATGGATGAAAATAGCAATATCGTTAAATGCACATATTTATGTAGATCATTATTTGCAAGAAGAATTAACGTTAAGTGGGATGACACTGATGTCTTGAACATCTGACATGTTGTGCAGACATGAAAAGGACAAATTAAAGCTGCACAACACTATAAATATATAGTTGCTTATTCGCTGCTATTTCGAGCTGTAGTTAAATCCTGACTAAACCTGGCTTCATGTAAATAATAGCTATTTTTCATTTATGAATGTGACAGAGAAGATCTGCCAGCACTATTCACTGTGTTGTCTTTGCATATTAGATACAATATCTACATTGTTACATGTCAAGGGATTTATGTATAAGTTCAGTTATTTGGGACAAGCACTAGCTCCAAATACACAGGGAAATACTGCATGCACTCATTCCCCGTACTCTCCAAAGACCATCATAGAGATAGGGAGAGACAGAGAGAGAGCTACCCTGGCTCTAGCTTTGGCTCCTTGTCTGTCTGGATGGCTGAACAAGTGTTGCAGCCATAGTCACAGTGTTGTGGGTTCCAGCCTTAGCATGGGGAATCAGATGCAAACCAGCTGCTAAACTATGCAGCCTGTGACCTTTGGTGGACCCGGGAAGATGGATGCTTCCAGAACTATTGACATAAAATCCAGGCCCCACAAGCAGAGAGCAAATTTCTTACACATCCCACGCCCTGCTGACGCCATAAAATGAATAAGCAAGTGTGTTATAGTTCACTGTTCAGAGCTAACGCGGAGGGTTAGATACATGTACATTCTTTAATTTGTCTCTGTATCAACCCATTCGTTTAAGAGGTGTCAATCCCATAGCCATATATTTTTAATTGTTAATACTGTATGAGTCGTCAGAAGACTGGTAGCTGTGTGAAAACAGCTGAGGATGCTAGCCCAATAGAATAATAGAGAGAGAGAATACAAATAAGAAGATAGACAAATGCTTTCATTTGTGTGTACCTATTGGTTTGCTACCGCCGCTAATATGAGTCATGCTGTAGGACCAATAGCTGTGAGTGCTAACCCCACGGAGTATAATAATTATCCCCAGAGAGAGAAAGAGACCTGTTCCATTAAAGTCAAAGACTATAGAACAGTGATCAAACAAACAACAGCCATCCTTGATCTACAATCTACAGCCTCGATTGTCTCCACACAGATAAGTACAGAACAGCAACAGAATGGCCTGCCCTCTCTTCTGTTCCAACAGAGCTGTTCCGCCTCTCTCCCTGTGCCTGCTATGTTGTTGATTTATCAGCTCTCATTTATCAGGTCCCATCCCCAGTATTATTATTATTCAGCGCACAACCGTGTCACCGTGGTCGCGGAAGGGGGTGCACTGAGATGAAAATGATGAACGATATTTCTTTCATAAGATGCATATCAGCCTGAGCATGTGATTTTCGGGATTGTGTGTAGCTATTTGAACATTCATTCAATGTCACTTTCTGCCAAGACCGGCTAGGAGTATTTCTCATCCCTGCTGTGGGTATTTTCGCATGAACGGTCGACATGTTTCAAATAGGACATGTAATCATAGGACACAAACATACACACATAAATGCATGCATGGAGGCTGACATGCAGACAGTGGATCAGGTCTTTTTATGACCCTCTTGCTTAAGGTTCTTATTTTTTCAGGAAAATATAAAGTAAAAAAAACAGGCTTTCGTCCTGTTTGTGGCCTAAAAAAGACAAGATGGCCAAGTAACAGTAACAGTATTGAATGAACAATCATGTGAAATATGACCATTATGACCCAACTGTTTGTTTTCCTATGCAATCATGGAAGTGTTGTATCTACAGTATGTTCTGCACTACATGGTTATGCAGTGTGGATTTATATGTGCAATGAAACAGTTAATAAACACTTGACATTCCATCAACATTGCATCATTAAGGTTTTATTTCCTTCTGGCTACATCCATACAATGGCTGAAGAAAAATCTCTCTCTGTCTCGATGAGAAAAGTATTTTTCAAAATGTTCATTATAGTCTTGTCCTGTCAAGTGTGTGACGTTGTTGGGAGGCTAATACATTTGCTACAGGCTAGACGGCCATGGATCAATGTGCTGCTGATTATACAATGGGACTCTTGTATTATTGTCTCTAGCTATGGAGAGAAAAGAGGCCACTGGGTAGGCTTCCTGTCTGTTGGATCTATTGTAGGCAGCCATTCACATGGATCGCTGTGTGGTAGAGTGACAAGCTGACAGCCACACAGGAGCATAACTCAACACCACATTCCAATGCCATTCAACCATGGTCATGCTTTGAATGTGTAGTATCATAGAGAATAGACATTGCGGTGCATATTGAAGAAGCATAACAAACCAGATTATGGATGTAATACTAGATGACTACTTTGATTTGTGGGTGTTCATTACAAGTTGTGTTTCATACTTTTCTTTCAATACATATAATGTTATAGTTGTAGGATAAATGCTTTAGTTGAGTGGTCAAACTCAGCTCCAAAGTATAAACTGAATTGACATCAAACGCTGTATATAATGGAACAGGCAATTAGTGAGGCTGTGCCAAGATGGACAGACAGTGGTCTGACTCAATAAACCCCTAAAACTTGCATTTCATGCTGATCTGATGTTGCCCCGGTGATCATGAGGTGTAAAAACAGATTTCCACGGTGGCTGGATGATGTTAAATTAGTTTTCACTCTCGGCGGACTAATCTTTCTCTAGGCCATAGTTTTTAATTCCTCAATTCTAAGTGCAGATCAGCTTCAAATGCAGCGTGGCTCTTTGCAAGCTGGAACTTTACAAGCCATGTCCTTTTGAAGTTGAAAGTTAAACATAATAAAAAATGTGACATGTTTAAGGGGGCATTTCAGTAGGGGGGGGGGGGGGGGGGGGGTGCACCGGAGCTTGTTGCCACGCTAACTTGGATACCTTGGTTCATTTGCATTATTTCTTAATAAATAAATACAATCTCCCTTATTATGTCGAGATCACAACTTAACTTGTGATCGCTACATATTTAAAGTTGTTTTGTCGAGATCACAAGATAATATTGCTGTGATCACGAGATAATCAAAAGTACCACGCATCATCCATTCATTTGTTCAGATGAACCACCTCAAAGAGCCCTGTGGCTGCTGCTGCATTGATTGCAATGCTTTCATGGGGCATTTAAGCCTTGAACGCTGCCTGACAAGCGACATGTCTCTCAGGCTGCGTACCGCCCCCAAGACCACAGCCAATCGCATGCAAGGAACAATGCAACTTGGCCAGTCTTGTGAGCTAACTAGTTAGCTAGGTTGTCTTATTAGCAAACTAGCTAGCTAGCTTGTTATCTGTTCTGGTTGTTAGCTTCCATAACTAATATGTGTATAATTATAAGGGACACTTATTTACATTTACAATATTTACATTTACAGTATCAGATGCCCCCACAAGGGCATAGATGCCCCAAGAGCTGTTAGCTCAAGGTAAGGGACATTTAGCTTGCTAACAACACTAATTTCTAAACTGATGAGCTCCAAACACGAATGAAAGCATGATGTTAGTATGAAAGTTACCATCCTTTAGTGTAGCAATCAATACAAACGTAAGTGCTGATCCACTGCGGGCTCTGGCGTTTCAGCCGTACTGTCAATCTGTCCACTCCTATTTATAGAGTTTTCTCACGATCTAGACAAAACAACTTTTGTTATGGAGCGATCATGAGATAATTAAGTTTTGACCTCGACATAATGAGGGAATTTTAAAAAATGAATGTGTCCTCTCTGAACCTCCGTACAAAGAAGATACACTACATGACCATTAGTATGTGGACACATGCTTGTCGAACATATCATTCCAAAATCATGGGCATTAATATGGAGTTGGTCCCCACTGTGCTGCTATAACAGTGTAACAGCCTCCACTCTTCTGGGAAGGCTTTCCACTAGATATTGGGACATTGCTGTGGGGACTTACTTCCATTCAGCCACAAGAGCATTAGCAAGGCCAGGCACTGACGTTGGCCGATTAGGCCTGACTCGCAGTCGGCGTTTAAATTCATCCCAAAGGTGTTCGGTGGGGTTCAGGTCAGGGCTCTGTGCAGGCCAGTTAAGTTCTTTAACACTGATCTCGACAAACCATTTCTGTATGGACATCGCATTGTGCACGGGGACATTGTCATGCAGAAACAGGAAAGGGCCTTCCCCAAACTGTTGCCACAAAGTTGGAAGCACAGAATCATCTAGAATATCAATGTATGTTGTAACATTAAGATTTCCCTGCACTGGAACTAAGGGGCCTAACCCGAAGGATTAAAAAAAGCCCAGACCATTATTCCTCAGACTGCCAGATGGTGAAGTGACTCATCACTCCAGAGAACATGATTCTACTGCTCCAGAGTCCAATGGCAGCGAGCTTTACACCACTCCAGCCGATGCTTGGCATTGCGCATAGTGATCTTAGACTTGTGTACGGCTGCTCGGTCATGGAAACCCATTTTATGAAGCTTCCGACAAACAGCTTGTGTGCTAATGTTGCTTCCAGAGGCAATTTGAAACTCGGTAGTGAGTGTTGCAACCAAGGACAGGCGATTTTGCGACTGAGCCGTTGTTTCTTCTAGATATTTCCACTTCACAATAATAGCACTTACAGTTGACCAGAACAGCTCTAGCAGGGCAGAAATTTGATGAACTGACTTGTTGGAAAAGTGGTATTCTATGACGGTGCCACGTTGAAAGTCACTGAGCTCTCAGTAAGGCCATTCTACTGCCAATATTTGTCAATCGAGATTGCATGGCTGTGTGCTCGATTTTATAGACCTGTCAGCAATGGGTGTGGCTTAAATAGCTGAATCCACTTATTTGAAAGGGTGTCCACATACTTGTGTTTATAGTGTAGAAGCCTTAACTACTCCAGCAATATAATTTATTTAAATGAACTACTTACTGATTAATTTGTAGCCTAGTGGTTAGAGCGTTTGGCCAATAACCGACTCCCTGAGCTGACAAGGTGAGAAATATGTTGACTTGTCCTTGACCAAGACACTTAACCCTAGTCGCTCTGGATAAGAATGTCTGCTAAACGACTCACTTTGTGCTTGAAAAAAATACTTATATTTTGAATTAAATCTACAATAAAGTTAAGCTTAATGTTTTAAAGTTAACGTACTTATCACGTTTCAGGTAAGACCCAGATGCAGACAGTGTCAAAGTAACAAAAGTATATTACTATTACAGGGGCAGGCAAAACGACAGGTCAAGGGTGGGCAGAGGTCAGTAATCCAGATTGGGTGCAAAAGGTCAATAAACTGGAGACAAAGGGTTTTAATTCTGTAAACATGTATACAGATGTATACGGAGTGTACAGGGCAACAGAAGATGAACAGCAGAAGGGCTAATGACCTTGGAGATGTGGAAAGAGACGATAACCGGGGAGAGAGTTTGTGGGATTCCATTCGCTCCTACCAGTGAGCCTTGTCTATTAGTGGACAGACGGAGACAAAAAGACCAGTAGTCCCACAATACAGGTAACTCTTAGTATGAAGCTTGTATAGCCGTTCAGCTGGAGATAGCCTAGCTCTGCCTAGTTGCATAGGCCCGGGAAGAGGTGAATCTGCAGTCTTTGGAGACTTTCAGGGGAAGTTGAGTAGCCTCCGGTTCTCTCGGTAACGGAGCCATTGGGGCGTTCCGGGATGCCTCAGAGGTGAGGTGGAATCCTTGGACGGGCGAGTGAAATCAACTCTATTCTTTGTTCCCGTAGTCGCCCAACGATCTGAATGGTCAAGGCGATGAGCGAGTCGGGATACATCGGTAGTTCCCGGGCTACAAGCTCGTCCTTTACTTCCTCTGATAGTCATGCAGGAACATGTTGAACAGCGCTTCCATGTTTGCGGCACTCTCAGCTGCCAACGTGAGGAAATCCACCACATAGTGTGCCACACTGCGGGAGTCTTGCCGAAGCTGGAGTAACTTCCGGGCAGCCTCTCGCCCAACAATGGAGCATAGAAATCTTTCTTTACCTCACAAACTCCTCCAGGCTGAAGCATATGGCTGCCTGTTGTTCCCATACTGCCGAAACCCAGGCGAGAGCCCTCCCGGACATCAGCGTGATGAGGTATGCTATCTTGGAGCGGTTAGAGGGGGAAGGAGGAGGGCTGCAGCATGAGGAGGAAATATTGAGCGAGAAATGCACAACAGATGCCCGCCTCTCCATTGAAGCGTTCTGGGGGAGGTAAGCGGGGTTCCCGGGAAACCGGGGTGACCAGGGAAGTGATGCTGCTAAAAGACGGGTTACTGAGGGGCCGGGAGGTTATCGTAGTGGTATGCTGCCTAACAGACAACCCGTGGAATTGCTCCATCAACGTGTTCAAAGCTTGGTCATGGCGTTCGGCCAAGGTCTGGAACCCTTCCATAAGACCATGAAGCAACTCCTCGTGCCTTCCAATGGTGGCTACTTGGGAGGAGATGGCATTGTCACTTGGAATGCATTTCAATTAACAGATGTGCCTTGTTAAAAGTTAACTTGTGAAATGTCTTTCCTTCTTCATGCGCTTGAGCCAATCAGTTGTGTTGTGACAAGGTAGGGGCAGTATACAGGGGCGGCCCTATTTGGTAAATGACCAAGTCCATATTATGGCAAGAACAGCTCAATTTTTATTTAATTTTTTTATTTCACCTTTATTTAACTAGGCAAGTCAGTTAAGAACAAATTCTTATTTTTAATGACGGCCGACCAAAAGGCAAAAGGCCTCAGGTGGGGACGGGGACGGGGGCTGAGATTAAAAATACTAAAATAAATGAAATATAAATAAAGGACGAAACACACATCACGACAAGAGAGACAACACAACACTACATAAAGAGAGACCTACTTCAACAACATAGCAAGGCAGCAACACATGACGACACAGCATGTTAACAAAACAACATGGTAGCAGCACAAAACATGGTACAAAACATTATTGGGCAATCCATTCACCTTCTCTGCGTCTCACAAAGACACTGCGGTTGGAAAACCAAAAAATATGCAAATGAAACGACCGTCCATCATTACTTTAAGACATGAAGGTCAATCCGGAAAGTTTCAAGAACTTTGAAAGGTTCTTCAAGTGCAGTCACAAAAACCATCAAGCACTATGACGAAACTGGCTCTCATGAGGAACGCAACAGGAAAGGAAGGCCCAGAGTTTCCTCTGCTGCAGAGGATAAGTTCATTAGAGTTCAAGTAAATGCTCATTAGAGTTCAAATAAATGCTTCACAGAGTTCCAGGAACAGACACATCTCAACATCAACTGTTCAGAGGAGACAGCGTGAATCAGGCCTTCATGGTCGAATTTCTGCAAAGAAACCCCTACTAACAGACAACAATAATAAGAAGAGTTTTGCTTGGGCCAAGGAACATGAGCAATGGACATTAGACCGGTAGAAATCTGTCCTTTGGTCTGATGAGTCCAAATTTGAGATTTTTGGTTCCAACCGTGTCTTTGTAATATGCAGAGTAGGTGAACGGATTTTCTCTGCATGTGTGGTTCCCACCGTGAAGCATGGAAGAGGAGGTGTGATGGTGTGGGGGTGCTTTGCTGGTGACACTGTCAGTGATTTATTTGGAATCCAAGGCACACATAACCAGCATGGCTACCACAGCATTCTGCAGCGATGCGCCATCCCATCTGGTTTGTGCTTCGTGGGACAATAATTTTTGTTTTTCAACAGGACAATGACCCAACATACCAAGAAGGAGAGTGATGGAGTGCTGCATCAGATGACCTGGCCTCCACAATCACCCAACCTCAACCCAATTGAGATGGTTTGGGATGAGTTGGACCGCAGAGTGAAGGAAAAGCAGCCAACAAGTGCTCAGCAAATGTTGGAACTCCTTCAAGACTGTTGGAAAAGCATTCCAGGTGAAGTCGGTTGAGAGAATGTCAAGAGTGTGCAAAGGTTTAATCAAGGCAAAGGGTGGCTATTTTGAATAATCTAAAATCTAAAATATCTTTGGATTTGTTTAACACTTTTTTGTTACTACATGATTCCATATGTTTCATTTTATAGTTTTGATGTCTTCACTATTATTCTACAATGTAGAAACTAATAAAAATAATGGAAAATCTTTGAATGAGTAGGTGTGTCCAAAAATTGGACCGGTGCTGTATGATGTGTGTTTATAATTGCATGATGTTTCCCATACTGTATTTTGGCTACCGAGGTGTTTTAAAGGCCTCAATAAAAACACGTCAATAACGAGGCAACCCTGTGACTGATCCAAGGGATCAATAATATATTTGATATTACACGCCACAGCTTGAGATCTATTACTGACTATTGGCGACATATAGCGCTATCATTAATACACAGTGCTGTTGATGATGGAACCAACAAAATACACAGCTTTAAAAATACACATTTACCTCAAGATCAATAGTAGATATATCTAAACATGTGATATGATGTAAACTGACATATGTTATGAAGTTTTAATGACTTGTAATTAATTACACGCAAATTCTAAATAGACAACATAATCAACATATAGGCCCTATTCCGCAAACATCCATTCACATGATACAATTCCCCATTTAATGGGTTGTGATGGCTTTCAGGTGGATGCATAGCCTACAACTATCAATTTCTGTGTAAGTAGAAATTTGATCGAGGATAGAGCAGGACTGAAGCCCACACTGGAGCCCACGAGGTGTAGAGCCACATAAAAGCCATGGTGGTGGTGGTGACGATGGTGGCTCAGGCTTGTTAACCATGATGTTCCTTGATACTAATTCAACGCCACAATTGGCACGATTGCCTAATTGTAGCCTAACTAATCTCACCTTACAATGAGAGACACGAACCCCTGTCTCTCCTATCTTTATACAGGTCTCACTCTCCCTTCATCTCTCTCTCCCATTCGGTTTCTGTTATCTACTTCTTGACACTTGATTAGTTTTGTTATATAGTTGTGGGTTTGGGTGCAAATGATGGACCATGTTCCTGTTTCTTCAGCTTCTCATTCCACACTGGCTCATTATGGTGATGCAGGTGTCATTTTCAGACAGTTACCAGCCAGTCATTTGACTACTCAGTCACAGAGCAGCTACATGTCACACCACGTCAGACGTTTTGTGTCAGCGGTGGGGGTGGAAGGTGAGGCCCATGTCAAATCAAATTCAATACATTGGCCACTGGTGTCAAATGAGACAGTAATTCCTGTAGCCAGGGGCGCCACTTTTGTTTTAGAAGTGGGGGGGGGGGGGGCATGGCGGGGGGTCTGGGGGTTCTACCCCAGGATATGCCATCTCTATTTAGAACAAAAAGTAAGCAAAAATGCCCACAGTCATCAAGCTAGGTAAGATATCATTATTGCATATGTTAAAGAGAGTAGAGTGTATATCAAAGGTATTCAATAATACACATTGTTTTGCAACCTTAACCAATGAACAACTCTTGAAAAAATACAAAGACTTTTGTCTTTATTAAGATATGCCCTATATCAAATTTCTGAGGCGCCTGCACGCCCGAACCCCACCAGTCTAGTCAATAACTAAACTTTTGTAATGAACATGAGGGAATACAGAGACCTGGTTTCAAGCGCAGGGCGCAGAATGTGTTTATTGCAAAAGACCACAGGAGGAGATAGGTAGCTGGGTCCAGGCAGAAGGTCATACACAGGGGGTACAAAAGGGCAACAATGCAGGCAGGGAAAAGGCTAGTAACGCAGTCCAGGAGATCAGGCAATATGTAGATAACAGGAAATCCCATAGGCTAGAGTACAGGCAGGAAATAGGCAAAAAGGCGTCGTTAGTGAGGCAGGCAAAAACTACCATACACGGGAGGAGTAACTCACATGAAAGACGTGACACAAAACAAACAATACCTCACAGTGATGGGGTGCAAAGAACTGAAGTAAATAGTGTGTGATAATGACATACAGGTGTGTGAACATGTGATTAGAATAAAGGTGATTGTGATCTGGAGAGTGAGCTGCGTTCAGGGGATCTAGGTGTTTGAGAGTGTGAGCTGGAAAGTGGGGTGGAAAGTGAGCTGCGTTCAGGGGATCTACGTGTTTGAGGATGTGAGTTGGAAGCAGACGTTGCAACTCTCTCCGAGAGTAGACCCCCAGGGCCAGGACTCAGCATCCCAGTAGCTAGGGATTGCCTAAATAGGTATCTCCCCTGATGTGGGCATGTTTTCAATACAGACTCCTTTAGAAGTACTGTATTCCATACAGTATAAGGCATCCAGACCTTATTAAAGTTGCCCAGCACACCCTTAATTTGGTAATAAATCAAAGCTAGTGATACATGACTTGACATTGTGGGAGGATAACCAACCTTCCAATTAATGGCAATGCATTTCTTAGCCGCTATAAATGCTTTGCACTGCACTGCACTGAAAAAACATCACAATATTGATCTTCAATCATTTGGCCGATGGTTTCATCGTTTAATTCCGGTCAAGTGTGACTGAGGCAAAAATAATAGCTAAAATTTGCCACTTTTGGCCAGCTCTCTCTCTCTAAGTGTACATCAAAAAAGCTCACCAAGTTAATTTACTTCTGTTGAAATGGGACAAAACAAAGGCTACAAAATATGCCCATTGAAACAACAGCTGTTAGACAGTAATAATAGTCACCTCATATCGCTATCCGACAGATAGCTAGAGGCTAGCGCTGACCTGGCTGTTGTAAAACTCATTTTTCAACCACTCCACAAATTTCTTGTTAACAAACTATAGTTTCTTCTTTATTTCACGTATAATTCACTGTATCACAAGTTTCCATACAATAAGTTGACTGTGCCTTTAAACAGTTTGGAAACTTCCAGAAAATTATGTCATGGCTTTAGAAGCTTCTGATAGGCTAATTGACATAATTTTAGTCAATTGGAGGTGTACCTGTGAATGTATTTAAAGGCCTACCTTAAAACTTCTTAGGGCTGCAATCCCGTTAACGGGATTGATATGACAACAGCCAGGGAAAGTGCAGGGCGGTAAATTCAAAACAACAGAAATCTCATAAAATTCCTCAAACATACATGTATCTTATACCGTTTTAAAGGTAAACTTGTTGTTAATCCAACCACAGTGTCCGATTTCAAAAGGCTTTACAGCGAAGGTACCACAAACGATTATGTTAGGTCACCACCAAGCCACAGAAAAACACAGCCATTTTTCCAGGCAAAGATAGGAGTCACAAAAAGCACAAATAGAGATAAAAATGTATCACTAACCTTTGATGATCTTCATCAGATGACACTCATAGGACATCATGTTACACAATACATGTATGTTTTGTTTGATAAAGTTCATATAAAAAAAATCTGAGTTTACTTTGGCGCGTTCACTAGTTCCAAAAACATCCAGTGATTTTGCATAGCCACATAAATTTTACAGAAATACTCATGATAAATGTTGATGAAAATACAAGTGTTACACATGAAATTATAGATATACCTCTCCTTAATGCAACCGCTGTGTCCGATTTAAAAAAAACTTTACGGAAAAATCAAACCATGCAATAATCTGAGAACGGCGCTCAGAAAGAAAAATGTATCCGCCATGTTGGAGTCAACAGAAATCAGAAATAACATTATAAATATTCCCTTACCTTTGACAATCTTCATCAGAATGCACTCCCAGGAATCATAGTTCCGCAATAAATGTTTGATATGTTCGATAATGTCCATTATTTATCTCCAAGTAGCTACTTTCGTTAGGGCGTTTACTACACAAATCCAAACGCTCGTGCAGGTCCAGCCAAACGTCGGACGAAAACTTCCAAAAGTTATATTACAGGTCGTAGAAACATTTCAAACTAAGTATAGAATCAATCTTGATGATGTTTTTATCATACATCTTCAATAACGTTCCAAGTGGAGAATTCCATTGTCTGTAGAAAAGCCATGGAACGCAGTTCGCTCTCATGTGAAATGCACGTGACCCTGACCTGGCTCTCTGCCAGACCACTGACTCAAAGAGCTCTCATCCAGCCCCACATCCCAGTAGAAGCCTCATTCAAGTTTCTAAAGACGGTTGACATATAGTGGAAGCCCTAGGAAGTGCAACATAACCAATATCCCACTGTGTATTCGATGGGGCTGAGTTCAAAAACTACAAACCTCAGATTTCCCACCTCCCGTTTGGAATTTTTCTCAGGTGTTTGCCTGCCATATGAGTTCTGTTATACCCTCGGTCATCATTCAAACAGTTTTAGAAACTTCAGAGTGTTTGCTATCTGACTCTACTAATAATATGCATATATTCGTAACTGGGCCTGAGTAGCAGGCAGTTTACTCTGGATACGCTTTTCATCCAAACGTGAAAATGCTGCCCCCTATCCCAAACAGGTTTTAAGCTAACAAGGGGTAGGCTTTTTGCCATTTTCTTTAATAAAAGTTAGGCCTATGGCATACTCTCTTACACCCCCTCAATTTGAGTGTTGGTTTTAACTTAACGGCGCTTCACTGACATGGAGGTAGGCTATTTAAAAAGTGCATAGTGGGTGGAGGAATTGACTGACAAATCTATGGATATTGCAGCTTGTAGGCTAATTTCATCTGTCAAACAGGTAGCGCTACCTCTTATTCCTTAAATAGGAAGAAATAAAGTCCAACACTGTAAGGGGGTGCGTACTGGCGGCAGAGAAGTCAGACGCAGGAGAGAAAACTGGGGAAAAAACTCACCGGGAAACATAACAAATTGTTACAATACCCTACGCACTCCAGGACAAACGTGCACAAACACTTACAAATAACAATCACCGACAAACACATGAGGGGGAACAGAGGGTTAAATACACAACATGTAATTGATGGGATTGAAACCAGGTGTGATACAAGACAAGACAAAACCAAAGGAAAATGAAAAGAGGATCAGCGATGGCTAGAAAGTCGATGACTTCTACCTCCGATCGCCGCCCGAACAAGGAGAGGGACCGACTTCGGTGGAAGTCGTGACAAACACAAAGGCCTCTTGTTGTTAATAAAGTCTAATTAAAATGAAGACGGTTGAAATTAATTAAATTTCTCTTTTATTGGAAAAGGCTCTGTCGTTTATGCAAGAGTAACTTGGTTTACTGTACCCGGAGGCAGGTGGAAGGAACATATGTTTATTGTTGTTGGTATGATGAGAGTGGAATCAACAGGGTAATAATCAAAGATAATTTTGTAGGCAAATCGAGATACAAAATAAATACTTGTATACACCGTTATCAATTCATCTGTCTTTTTCGGATGATAATTAGATCCTACCAAACAAATACAACGTCAATAAGGGTGTATGTGTTGTGGTGTAACTATATTGACTGTTAGTCCTAATGTTGCCAGCAGACTGGGTAGAGAGAAAGACTGTGTGAGCAGAATGAATATACCACTGAATGAAGAGCAGTAAGTTGGATACAAGATGAGTGTTGAATATCAGGGTGGATCCTAGGACATTTATCATCATTGGTGTCCATGTTTACACATTATGTGAATTATTATTATTATACATACTGAATGTATAAGTATCTGTCAGATACTTATACTGCCTTCTTAAATTATATCAATGGGGAATCATTATATAGTCATTAAACAGTTGCATAAAGGATAGTGTTTTGATTTAACTTGGCGTCTCTCTATCCATTACAATCTAAAACTGTGTGTTTCATTATTTGGCAGGATGAGTAGATGGCTCATAAACACTTGACTTGGTCCAGTCTCAGTGGAGTCTCAGTTGGTATGGTATCAACCATACCAACGCAGCGAGATATACTACAGTAAACACTCCTCTTTGTGGTCTAGTTGGCATTGTCACTGGCCAGGAATCGTGGGGCTCCAGAGAGATTCAGATTCAGATTCATTATCCCTCAAGGGGGAAATGAACTTGGACATGTTCTTAAAAAGACAGTACATAAAACATGAAAACACAGGAACTACACAATATAATTCATTCAAAGTGCTAAATCTACACATTTAAAATGAACGTGTAATATGCTGTATTCTCGAGGGAACAACAGACTATCTATTATACAGCCTAATGGCTGTTGGAATTAAAGAGTCCCCATATCTATCTGTTTAAATGTCATTTTGAAGAAGTCTCTTTCCTCTTGTCCAGCTGCTGCTGTGACAAAATGTTGAGTGAAGGGGATGAGTACTGTCCTGTAAAATACTTTCAAGTTTTCGGAGGATGAGTTTGTGTACAGGTTGTGTGACTGATTCTTGATCTATACCAATTATCATTCCCGTTGGCTTAATCAAGTGCTGAAGCTTGACTAGGTCCTGCACTCGCATGTTTCCAAACACGCATGACAGCACACTCTGCAGGACAGATTTATGGAGGTCGACATTCAAATGGTTCAGTTTGCGTTAAAAAAAAAACATTCTCTGTTGCAATTTCTTTATCTTTGCAAAAGCACAGTCATTGAATTTCAGTTTATTGTCTATTTTGATTCCCAGGTATATGTGGTCACTCTATCGACTGATTCCCCATTGATCTTCGTATGGCGTAGTGGAGTTTTGTTTCTTCTGAAATCAATTTCTATCTCTTTTGTTTTCTTAACGTTTATTTCAAGAAAGTTATCTGCACACCAATGGATGAATTTGGTGGTCAAAACCTTGGAGAGGCTTGGTCTGGGTGGAGGAAACCCACAACAGTGGTGTCATCTGCATATTTAAAAAATCTGTGAGCTGAGTCAGAGGCCTGACAATCGTTTATGTACAGTGTGTACAGTATCCGTTAGAGTATGCAACCTAGAGGGGCTCCCGTATTCACCGTTCTAGATGTAGAGGTGGTGGAGTTGAACTTCACTTGTTGAGTACGATTCACAAGGACACTATTAATTAACTTGGTCAGTAGAAAGTTGACACCCAAAGTCACCAGCTTATCCACCAGTAGGTGGGGTTGGATGGTGTTAAACACGCTACTGAAGTCAATGAATACAATTTTCACTAGGCTATTTGCATTTTCTAAATGTTGGTAGATATTGTTCAGCATGACCAGTAGAGCATCATAAACACCTTGGAGGCATGGTAGGTCAATTGGTTTAAGTCTAATAGGGATGAGAGACCAGAGTTAATTTGTTCTTGAAGGATTTTTTCTAAACGTTTCATAGGTACAGATGTCAGGGCTACATGGCATAAATCATTATTTTCTTTAGACCTGTTGTTTTGGCTGTGTATTGGGAACCAACCACCAACCAGTGGGAGTGACAGCTTATATGATTCAGTGGGTCAGCCGATGGTTGGAGGGAGCAGTAATTCTGTTTGGAGACTCTGTTGGTAACTCCGTTGGGAGAGGGTCTGAGTGAACTGGAGTTGCCCACCATTCAGCTTAACAGGGTTGTGTGTGAGGGAGAAATCTGCAGGCAGGGGAGAGATGCTATGTGATTTAATTGGCTCGGATTAGGCATTCTATGCATAGCCCCTTGCAGTAATTCAGGCCATATCGCAAAGCACTGGCCAATTGGCCATCCCGATGGCCCCGGCAGGCATATTAGTGGGACACACGTACCTGCATGGCAATGCTGGTACGTTTAGAGACATCAAACATTTAAACTGTAAACAATATGTCAAAAGGCAGCCTCGCTGGATATTCAATGGGAAAAATGTAATTACCCAAGCAGGGAGCTCAAAGCAGGGGTTTATCTCTAATGTTTGGTGTTTTGTCTACTTCATTGTGATGGTGATTGATCCTGTGAACATGTGCATTGATAATGATTGTTGACCCTGTGTCTTCTCACATTGCCAGACATGTGCAGTTAAATCACAATAATTACCATCCTGTGTGGTACCCCTTTATTACTATGGCAGAATGACACTACACTTGCCATATGTGGTTATGATATAGGCCTATAAGTGTAAAATGTATGGCATCTGCTACATTGGAGTACATACAGTGCATTCAGAAAGTATTCAGACCCCTTGACTTTTTCCACATTTTGTTACAGCCTTATTCTAAAATTATTATTTTATTTTTTAATCCTCATCAATCTACACACAATACCCCATAATGGCTAAAACAGGTTTAGATTTTTTGGCAAAATAATAAAAATGAAAATAATAGAAATCCTGTTTCCATTGATCATCCATGAGATGTTTCTACAACTTGATTGGAGTCCACCTGTGATACATTCAACTAATTGGATATGATTTGGAAAGGCACACACCTGTCTATAAAAGGTCCCAGGATTGACACAGGATTGTGTCGAGGCACAAATCTGGGGAAGGGTACCAAACAATTTCTGCAACATTGAAGGTCCCCAAGAACACAGTGGCCTCCATCATTCTTAAATGGAAGAAGTTTAGAACCACCAAGACTCTTCCTAGAGCTTGCTGCCTGGCCAAACTGAGCAATCGGGGTAGAAGGGCCTTGGTCAGGGAGGTGACCAAGAACCCGATGGTCACTCTGACAGAGCTCTAGGGTTCCTCTGTGGAGATGGGAGAACCTTCCAGAAGGACAACCATCTCTGCAGCACTCCACCAATCAGGCGTTTATTGTAGAGGGGCCAGACGGAAGCCACTCCTCAGTAAAAGGAACGACAGCCTGCTTGGAGTTTGCCAAAAGGCACCTAAAGACTCTCAGACCATGGGAAACAAGAGTCTCTTGTCTAATGATACCAAGATTGAACTCTTTGGCCTGAATGCCAAGAGTCACGTCTGGAGGAATCCTGGCACCATCCCTATGGTGAAGCAAGGTGATGGCAGCATTATGCTGGCATGGACTGGGAGATTAGTCAGGATCGAGGGAAAGATGAACCGAGTAAAGTACAGCGAGATCCTTGATGCAAACCTGTTCCGATCCTAAGCACACAGCCAAGACAACGCATGAGTGTCTATGAGACAAGTCCCTGAATGTCCTTGAGTGGCCCAGCTAGAGCCAAGAATTGAAACATCTCTGGAGAGACCTGAAAAATGCTGTGCAGAGATGCTCTGCATCCAACCTGACAGAGCTTGAGAGGATCTGCAGAGAAGAATGGGAGAAACTCCCCAAATACAGGTGTACCAAACTTGTAGTGTCATACCCAAGATACACTCGAGGTGTGTGGTGCTGAGTAAAGCATCTGAATACTTATGTAGGGTAGCCTAGTGGTTAGAGTGTTGGACTAGTAACTGCAAGGTTGCAAGTTCAAATCCCTGAGCTGACAAGGTACAAATCAGTCATTCTGCCCCTGAACAGGCAGTTAACCCACTGTTCCTAGGCAGTCATTGAAAATAAGAATTTCTTCTTAACTGACTTGCCTAGTTAAATAAAGGTAAAATAAAATGTGATATTTCAGTTTTTTTATTTTATACAATCGCAAGATAGTAAAATAATAACGTTTTTTTAAGGGGTATTGCATGTAGAATACAATTAAATCCACTTTATAATAAGGCTGTAATGTAACAAAATATGAAAAAGGGCAAGGGGTCTGAATACTTTACGAATGCAGTGCATGTGCAGTGCACTCCTAGAGACGTTAGGTCCATGTCTTCAACATGTTTCTGTAGGTTTAATACATGCTGTAAAACACCAGGTTTCCAACATGATCATACAGGAACCACTTACTAGCCTATAATGACTAGGAGGACTTCCCAGGTCCAGCACATCCCCAGTAACAAAATGTGAATGTGAATTTACTGCCAGGAAGACCCATCTCTGCTTTACAGAGGCATTAGTATTGCAGGTCTCTGGGCTGCTGCTAAAGCTCCAGCTGTTAGACAATAAGAAACAATGAGATCCATTCCAATCCAGCCAGGGACTGTGTCCAAAATGGTACCCTATTCTCTATATAGTGCACTACTTTTGACCAGAGCCCGAGGTTCCATTTCGTATGCACCCCCGGAGCAGGCAGAGGCAGGGATGACCATCCCTCACAGACCTGTGTGGGTATGTATATATTATTAATATGGATATTATCACTGGGCTGCAGTGGGTGGAATATGGACATAGATTAATGTCAATATCTTGACAAGCGAAATGTCTTTAGTTAAAATGGTTGGCCAATTTCTGCTCCTGTTCTATCTGACTGAAACACTTTCAGATAGGAAAAGACAAAAAGTGGAGGTGATTAGTTCAGGCCCATTGGACTCTGGGCTTGGAAACAATTGAGTAATGCTTTCCACACCCTCCTGTCCCACCCACGAAGTGGTACGAGCGATTACAGCGCCATTAGCTGAGCACAAGGGAGGTTCAGTGTTGGCCTGAACTAGATTTATGGTGGCGGGGGCCCACGCACTACTGACTGACCCTCTTCAAGCTGCCCCTTTGTGAGCTTGCACCATATTTACACTTAATGGACGAGCACAATGCTGCTCAATGGCCATGCGATGATGTATCTGGGGCATTGCGGAAAAGCACTTCTGTAGAGACAAACCAAATTGTTCAGAGGCCTGGCCTGATCCTCCAGCTCAAGAACTGGAGGGGTGTGGGAGGGGTAGAGGGAAGCTATGCCAGGACATTGCTCCCGGAAAATTGGGGTTAATAATTGGAGCCGGGTACAGTTGCCACACATTCCTGAGCGGCCCTTTAATTTAACATGAAAAGATTGAAGGGAAGTGAGTTGCTTTTAATCCAAGCGCGGGACTGACCCAGACGTGTTCAGAGCATATCAGCTGCACCCACCCCTTCATACACAGTATATATGCACGCACGCACACACACACACATTGTCATAGAGATTGTCGCATTTCAACAAAGACAATAGATTAAATGGACTACTGTAGCCTATTGTAGATTAATAACCACAATGGCAGTAGCGTTGTTGAGCTGAGTAGCCTGTAATGACAGTAGTGTTGTGGCTCGGTGCACCACTAGAGGGGATTCAGAGTGGTTACATAATGAGTTTGAGCTCAGAATCATAGAATCAAATCAATTAGAGATGAAAAGGGTGACGTGTCAGCTGATGTGATTTGTATTTTTTTTTTTTACAGCTTTGACATTCTCAAGCACGTTGGAAACCCTTGCGGCTTTGTTAACGGCCTCCATTTCATTACTGCCCCTCTCCTCCGCATCTCTCTATATCTATATCTGTCCCTCTCTCTCTCTCTCTCTCTCTCCCTCATTCTCCCTCTCATTCCTATTAAAAACCATTATGCCTAAAAACAGAGCTGATTTCCTGAACTTTGCCTTCACTCAGAATCTAATGACAGTACTTGGCTAGTGTGGGTGTCAGAGATCCTCCCCCCATCCTCTCTCTCTCTTTCTCTCTCTCTCTCTCTCTCTCTCTATCTCTCTCTCTCTCTCTCTCTCTCTCTCTCTCTCTCTTTCTCTCCTCCACATAGATGGGTTTCTAGCTCCCGGTGGCAGGGCGGGGCGGGGAGTAAGACATGTAATGTTGTAATTACGTAAGTAGACAGATTGGCCCCACGAATATGATACAGAAGGGATAGTTGTTAACTTGTCACGGAGATTACAGTGGTGCAACGAGGGCTAACGTTCAGACAGATGGATTCATTTCACTACTGTACTTGACCTCTGTGAAAGGATGCAACATGTTTGTTGGTGTGTTTTTCAGATGAGATAATTGCATGCAAGCAGTCTACCATAGCTGTTATTTTTTTGACACTGTAGATGATGCTTAAAGCGTCTAAAAAAAGTTTGACATATACCAGATTATAGGCATAACTATACAAGTTGCCAATCTTGGATTTGTTAAGTAGATGACATGCATTTGTCAAAGCCACGTGTGGTCATCAGTCAATATGACCATTCCTGTGCAAGTAGACATACCACAACAGTATCAGACCATGGCATGTCATTCTGGACCTCCACACAAGTCTTGACAAACATCATTAGCGAAATAAATAAAGTACCTAAATTCCCAAAATTAATTGGATAGCTAGTACACTTCAACACCACCAACAATACCAAATGAACATTTTGTTTCAAAACTTTTCCTGTCTGTCCCCTCCCCTCCAACACGCACAGTGTCCTGTTCACTCTGCACCGTTGATCATCATGTTCAGTTTTTTTTTTAATCATGCCCATCTCTCCAGCCATCCCACAGTATCCTAATGAACTCCGATGCCACTGTGCAGAGACTGGCTGGCATGCATCCCGCTTATGCCGGGAAGCTGACAATGGCTCCAATAATCCCTGTTCTGAATCCACTACTTGGTTCAGGACATAGACTCGTACAACCATGTGATGTTTTTTAATGAACAACACTGGCTCTGTGATGATGACTGAGACCACAGATTCTGACCATTTGGAAGGGATTCCAAATGAATGGATTCATCTTCAATTGAACGGAAGTTTCCACGCAACCAAATGTAAAAAATCCTGAATAATTATACATCCATAAAGTATAAATATGTTTTCATAATATAAACATTATTTTTGTTTACAGTTTTTATTGTTAGGGAGATTGGGCAATTTAAGTAGCGGTGGCAATTTGTTCCTCGGAAGAATCCTCTACATTTTCAGTCGATGGCACCGCATCAAATAAATAGCTTCCTAACGTGTTGCCGTTTGTCCTTATATAGCTCTGCAGCCGGTGCAGCCGCTGCCAGGAACGCTCTCTGACCTTCCATACCGCCAGCTCACGGTCATCTGGGACTCGAAGTTGAGGCTCACGCTATTAGGACAGGAGCTAAAACTAAGGTTAGGAACATCAGTTAGGGACATCAGTTGGGGGAAGAATGATTGACAGGGGTCACATTCCATCCCCAGGTAATCTCAAGCCTCTCTAGTCAAGAGGAAATTATAATAGAGAACAAGGTCCTTCAAAGTACATTAGCTCCATAAATCGACTCCGGTGCTTCACATTTTAATATGCTGATACAATGGCAACCCTCACACCAAAACATCCTGTTTCGACCTATCAGGTAAATCTCCCAAATTAGCTGTGTGCTTGAGCATGATGAGGCTTGTCTATCACAGATTCCTCTTCTCATTACTGTTGGAGTAGAACTGATCTGAGAGCAGATAATACACTTCAAAGGAATGCACTCATTGACAGCGGGTGTCAAGCAATCTGTTTATCATACAGCACAGAACCCATGTACACGTAACCAACACATCTGAACACTATGTAGTGTAGGTTATAGCTGCTTTACATCTGTACAATCACTTACGTGCATTGAGCTGGACCATGCTTGATATTGTGGTTAAAGTGATTTATGGACCTTGAACTGTTCACCGATTTCTGCAGTGAATGACATGAGAATAGTGAATATAAGAATTGTTACAGTTGGCTCTATATACTGGAACATTTCCTAGTAGAGGAAAATGGCACGTCGCCTTTCTACATGAAATGGCTCCTTCATTCTCTCAAGGCTCTGTCCTCTCTTTTCAATCTTTGTTAGAATATGGAACTGCTAAGAGATTATTTATGTAGAATGTGTCTTTAACACAAAGGAACAAGGATTCAAGGATTCAAGTTGACAATTCAAGTTGACAATAAAAGCTAACTTTTCGGTGGGTGTGTCTGCACGTGCTTGTGTGTGTGTGTGTGTGTGTGTGTGTGTGTGTGTGTGTGTGTGTGTGTGTGTGTGTGTGTGTGTGTGTGTGTGTGTGTGTGTGCGTCTGCACATGTCTGTGTGCATGCCCGTGTGAAAAGTCTGTCACTTAACATATGGTTGCCTGCCCATTCTCACTTTCACAGTTTGGTAGGTGCCAGCCAGCACAGTCTGTCTGGCAGTCTGACATTCAAAAAAGCCTGTACGCATTTCCATTGTTTCCCATTTTCAGCCCACAAACAAAAAATAATGGAGAAAATATGACATGGGGGATATTGTGGAAGATTGCTCTGATATCATTTGTCCATCATCTTTTGAGTCCATTTTCTCGTGGCAGGCAGCTTAGATTGCACATAGGGATGTGCTGTGCTGTGAGAGTGCATTATTCAGCCCTTCATCTATCTATGTCTATCTGTTCGACAGCAGTGTACTGTAGTGTAGTGCTGACCTGATGCTTCTCTCTCTACTCTGTCACAGCATAGAGTACCAGCAGAAATAAACAGCAATTCTCTTCCAGTTGACTGGGACCTGGCTGAAATTAAACAGCTAATGCTTAATAGAAGTCAATGAGACTTGTGCCCTGAAGGGATGAAGAGAAACTCTTACCTCAAAGTTTTCTCCTGTCAGAATGGTTGCATTTCTTTGATTGATTCCACACATGCGTGTATGTGTGTGTGTGTGTGTGTGTGTGTGTGTGTGTGCGTGTGCGTGTGCGTGTGCATGCGTGTGCGTGTGCGTGTGCGTGTGTGTGTGTGTTGCCTGCAAGTGTACCTTGTAAAACGTGGAATGGCACTGCTGTTCATCTGAAGTGCTTTGTCTGATTGGTATGATCAAAACTACGCTTTAGATCGTTCAACCAATTCTATAAAATTTGTCTGAAATCAAATAACGAACTTGAAAGATAAATGTGATTTTTTTAAAATGTAATGCTAGTTTCTAAATTGTTTTCAACACCTCATGGGCATTCACAGCCCAGTAAGAGCCTCAAAGTCTCATCCTGTCCCTTACACAGATATCCTTTAATATTCAGTGCTGGCAGTGAACATATAATAATCCCCCCAAGAATAGAACACAATACCTGGAGTGCCATTCACTCTCACAGGTGGCCAAAAAGAACAAACTGAAAACCACAACCCCAATATGCCACACCTCCAACTCTTCCGATAGACTGCTGCCGCTACATTGCACCCACCGCTATGCAATGCGAATGCCAACATGATATCATATGAAAACTGCATTCTGGCACATTTTTGCAAAAAGGATAATGTCAATACATTGCATTCAATGGGGAAACAATTGTGTGACTGGGTTGATGTTTTTGTCAATGCATTGCATTCAATAGGGAAAGATGAGTGTCAGATGGTTAACGTTTTTGACAATACATTGCAGCCTATGGGAAAATAAAAGCTTCACTTGGTTGACTTTTTTTGTCAATGCATTGAATGCAATGGGAAAAGATGAGTTGGCGTCACATGGTTGAATGGTTGACACCCTTCCATTGGCGGCTGAATCACATCACATGTGCGCTTACTGCACTACAGAAACCCCAATAACCGAACAACAGTGCAGGGCATGCTCACTGAATTAAAGGAAAACTTCACTCAAAAATCTACGTTTCTTCGATTTTTTTCCAGACCTCAAAAGTCATGCCCTGATGTTGTTAACGCGTTGTTGTGGAGACAGAAAATCGTTTTTGTTTTTCTATTAGAAATGTGTGAAAAAAAGCTGAAAAAATGGGGGAAATCCGAATCCTGGAAGAACAAAATTTAGGAAAAAGTAAGTAGGCAAAAAAATTTAAATGGATTTGAAAAGGCCATACCAAGGTTTAGTGTGTGTCATCCTGTAGCACAGCATTTTGGGGGAAGTTGAGGTCAGGTTCAATATTGACTATGCACCCAAAATCGAAAAAGTTTGGGCCATCCTAGAAATATTTTAATCAAATATAATATAATATATAACATTTAGCAGACGTTTTTTTCCAAAGTGACTTATAAGTGAATACATTTTTACGTATGGGCGTTCCCGGGAATCTAACCCAACATCCTTGCAATGCTCTACTAAGATGCATGGCAGCGCTATAATTGCTTTCTGAAGCCTCGTTTTAATATTTATAATTTAATATGATTTATAAAGGGTGGCATCCCATTATGCCAGGTTTATGCACAGGTTTATGTCATATTTGACATAGTGGGTTATGTCACATTTGACATTAGTGGTTGTCACACAGTTGTGCCACCTTTATGAACCCTTTATAAAGCATGCTATACGGTTAGAGATGATTTGTAACAATGTATGTAGTGTTTTTGAAGTCTTAATGGAGGCTTTATGAAGCCTTTATAAGCTGCAAGTCATTTAAAGTGGGACCCAAAATTGTAACCAGTTAATGTGAAATTATCATGTAAAGAAAGTGTTTGGAGTCATTAGGTCATGTTATGGAACCAGCTTAACATATTGATTAACAGGAAATGAATCTAACTGCTTGAAAACCTAACTCATTTACTTCTAACCAGTTGACACAATTTAAAAAAATTTTTTTTTACAGTGTATGTGTGAGTGTGTGTGTGCGCAAGCGACTGCGTATGTTTGTAGTGCAGCACAATATATATAGACTTTTTTTCATCGTGAAATTAGATTCGGCAAATGTATCTCCACAGCGTCCTATGGGAAACACGAGGCAAGACATTATAGGAGCCGCAGCAGTGTAGTTTTACATTAGCAGAACATGGCAATAGTTTGCATATATTCATATTGGATTCCATCCACTTCTATGCTGGTGGAATGGAGCTAGCTCTATGCCAAACTGACTGTGATCAATGTGCTGGGTTTGTTGACCTTGCCAATCGTCACCATTCACCTGTAATTGTCTATTAATGCTGCGTTACCTTCAGAAAGTGTTCACACCCCTTGACTTTTTCCACAATTTTTCTGTCACAGCTTGGATTTAATATTGATTAAATAGAGATTTTGTGTCACTGGCCTACACACAATACCCCATAATGTCAAATTGGAATGATGTTTTTTTTTTTTTTTACAAATTCATTAAAGATTTAAAGCTCAAATGTCTTGAGTCAGTAAGTATTCAACCCCTTTGTTATGGCAAGCCTAAACAAGTTCAAGAGTACAAATTTGCTTCACAAGTCACATAATAAGTTCGATGGACTCACTCTGTGTGCAATAATGGTGGTTAATATTATTTTGTAATGACTACATCATTTCTGTACCCCACACATACAATTATCTGTAAGTTCCCTCAGTGGAGTAGTACATTTCAAACGCAGATTCAACCACAAAGTCCAGGGAGGTTTTCCAATGCCTTGTAAAGAAGGGCACCTATTTAACATTTTAAAAAGCAGACACTGAATATCCCTTTGATATTTATATTTTCACACTTATGGTGAAGTTATTCATGACACTTTGGATGATGTATCAATACACCCAGTCACTACAAAGATACAGGAGAGGAAGGAAACCGCTCAGGGATTTCCCCACGAGGCCAATGGTGACTTTAAAACAGCTACAGTTTAATGGCTGTGATAGAAGAAAACTGTGGATGGATCAACAACATTGTAGTTACTCCACAATACTCACCTAATTGACAGAGTGAAAAGAAGGAAACCTGTACTGAATAAAAATATTCCAAAACATGCATCCTGATTGCAACGAGGATCTAAAGTAATAATGCAAAAAATGTGGCAAACCAATTAACTTTTTGTCCTGAATATGAAGTGGTATGTTTGGGGCAAGGCCAATACAGTACATTACTGAGTAATACCCTCTATATTTTCAAGCACAGTGGTGGTTGCATCATGTTATGGGTATGCTTCTAATCGTTAAGGATTGGGATGTTTTACAATATAAAAAATAAATGGAATGGAGCTAGGCACGGGCTGAATCCTAGAGGAAAACCTGTCTCAGACTTCTTTTGGCTAAAGATTGGTTATATGTAAGATACCAGTCAAAAGTTTGGACACACCTACTTATTCAAGGGTTTATCTTTCTTTTTTACTATTTTCTGCATTGTAGAATAGTAGCGAAGACATCAAAACTATGAAATAACACATATGGAATCATGTAGTAACCAAAAAAGTGTTAAACACACACTTGGCATTCTCTCAACCAGCTTCATGAGGTGTGCCTTGTTGAAAGTTTGTTCAATTTCTTTCCTTCTTAATGCATTTGAAACAATCAGTTGTGTTGTGACAAGGTAGGAATGGTATACAGAAGATAGCCCTATTTGGTAAAAGTCCAAGTCCATATTATGGCAAGAACAGCTCAAATAAGCAAAGACAAATGACAGTGCCTCATTACTTTAAAACATGAAGGTCAGTCAATGCAGAAAATATTCAAGAACTTTTAAAGTTTCTACAAGTGCAGTCGCAAAAAATTCAAGCGTTATGATGAAACTGGCTGATAACTGCACCTCAGATTGCAGCCCAAATAAGTGCTTCAAGTGTCCCGGCTGTTGAAAGAAGAGGAACAAGGTGCAGCGTGGTAGGCGTACATTTTCTCTTTATTTGAAAAGACGCCGAACAAAACAATAAACACTAAAAGCTAAAGGCTTTGTGTCCTAAACAAAGTCAACTTCCCACAAAGAAAGGAGGGAAAAGGGCTACCTAAGTATGGTTCCCAATCAGAGACAACGATAGACAGCTGTCCCTGATTGAGAACCATACTCGGCCAAAACATAGAAATACTAAATCATAGATAACAAAACATAGAATGCCCACCACAAATCACACCCTGACCAAACCAAATAGAGACATAAAAGGCTCTCTAAGGTCAGGGCGTGACATCAAGTAACAAACACATCTCAACGTCAACGGAGGAGACTGTGTGAATAAGGCCTTCATGGTCAAATTGCTGCAAAAAAAAACACTACTAAAGGACACCAATAATAAGAAGAGACTTGCTTGGGCCAAGAAACAATGGACATTAGACTGGTGGAAATCTGTCCTTTGGTCTGATGAGACCAAATTTGAGCATTCTTCAGTGATACACCATCCCATCCGGTTTTGGCTTAGTGGGACTATCATTTGTTTTTCAACAGGACAATGACCCAACACACCTCCAGGCTGTGCAAGGGCTATTTTACCAAGAAGGAGAGTGATGGAGGGCTGCATCAGATGACCTGACCTCCACTGTAACGGTTTTCTTCTGGTGAAAGAGAGGCAGACCAAAATGCAGCGTGGTTAGTTTTGTACATCTTTAATAAAGATGAAAATATAACAATCTACAAAACAAGAAACGTGAAAAAAACAAAACAGTTCTATCTGGTGCCACAAACACAAAGACAGGAACAATCACCCACAAGAGACTTAAAGAATATGGCTGCCTAAATATGGTTCCCAATCAGAGACAACGATAAACTCCTCCCTCTGATTGAGAACCACTCTAGGAAACCATAGACTTACCTAGAGTACTACTCTAACCACAATCCCATAACTACAAACAACCCCAGACAAAACAAACCACATAAATCCCCATGTCACACTCTGGCCTAACCAAAATAATAACGAAAACACAGACTACTAAGGCCAGGGCGTGACATCCACAATCCCCCGACCTCAACCAAATTGAGATGGTTTGGTATTGGTCAGACGGCGGAGTTAAGGAAAGCAGCTAATAAGTGCTCAGCATATGTGGGAACTCCTTCAAGACTGTTGGAAAAGTATTCCAGGTGAAGCTGGTTGAGAGAATGCCAAGAGTGTGCAAAGCTGTCATCATGGCAAAGGGTAGCTATTTGAAGATTCTTAAATATAAAATATATTAAACACTTTTGGTTACTACATGATTCCATATGTCCTTGAACATTGGGTGAGACAATAGGCCCTTTTAATTTTGTCTGGCTTGCCATTCCAAATTAAATTTAATATTTTTTTTCTCATATAATTTAGACAGTTCGCTCTCCGCCTGACTCTCTGCCAATGCCACCTGGCAACCAACTAAAAAACCAGCATCTACCTTGGTATTCCATTTCCAGCGAGAGTATGGTTCACTGATGGTGAAGATGAGCGATCAGGAAAGGCCATCTGGAATCTGCCTGCTGCAAAACCAGTTCGGATTTTAGTATAACTTTTGTATGACTGACACCTTTAGTGAGAGGTCTAATGCTTTAATATTTAATCATTTCTGCCCTCCGAATTCATATTCATGATATAAATAGGCCCATGTGCACCTTCATCACGTCAGCTAAAGTGATTTAATTCATGAATGCATAAAATCAACCAATGTCAGTCTTTAAATGCTTTATTATCCAAATATTTAAAGTAATTTTGTAATTTTATTAGGACCCCCATTAGCTAACGCCGTAACGCTAGCTAATCTTCCTGAGGTCCAGTGCGTGTGGGCGACGGAGAGAATGCATTTGACTGTTAATGCTTTCATCGAAAATCTCTTCCCAATGATTTAGCAATCTATATGGATCTCCGCCCATAATTACATTTAGAGGATGGGAGGATTCTAAATTAATATCTAAGGGGCATTTTTCGTTAGGGCAAATCTGGAAAATGACATGTGCAAGAGACATTGGTAATATTGTTCCTTTTAGAGACTATAATACATGGCGTCCAGGTCAGGATAACCAAAACATTTCTTTATGAAAGACTATCAGAAAGAATGTTGGTACTTAATTATTTTGATCTAAAGCCATGAATGAATGAATCACTCAGCTTTATGTAGGTGCCGAGGTTATATGACTGAGTCACTCAGCTTTATGTAGATGCCGAGGTTATATGACTGAGTTACTCAGCTTTATGTAGGTGCCGAGGTTATATGACTGAGTCACTCAGCTTTATGTAGGTGCCGAGGTTATATGACTGAGTCACTCAGCTTTATGTAGGTGCCAAGGTTATATGACTGAGTCACTCAGCTTTATGTAGATGCCAAGGTTATATGACTGAGTCACTCAGCTTTGTGTAGGTGCCGAGGTTTTATGACTGAGTCACTCAGCTTTGTGTAGGTGCCGAGGTTATATGACTGAGTCACTCAGCTTTATGTAGGTGCCGAGGTTTTATGACTGAGTCACTCAGCTTTGTGTAGGTGCCGAGGTTATATGACTGAGTCACTCAGCTTTATGTAGGTGCCGAGGTTATCTGACTGAGTCACTCAGCTTTATGTAGGTGCCGAGGTTATTTGACTGAGTCACTCAGCTTTATGTAGGTGCCGAGGTTATATGACTGAGTCACTCAGCTTTATGTAGATGCCAAGGTTATATGACTGAGTCACTCAGCTTTGTGTAGGTGCCGAGGTTTTATGACTGAGTCACTCAGCTTTGTGTAGGTGCCGAGGTTATATGACTGAGTCACTCAGCTTTATGTAGGTGCCGAGGTTATCTGACTGAGTCACTCAGCTTTATGTAGGTGCCAAGGTTATTTGACTGAGTCACTCAGCTTTATGTAGGTGCCGAGGTTATATGACTGAGTCACTCAGCTTTATGTAGGTGCCGAGGTTATATGACTGAGTCACTCAGCTTTATGTAGGTGCCAAGGTTATATGACTGAGTCACTCAGCTTTATGTAGGTGGTGAGGTTATATGACTGAGTCACTCAGCTTTATGTAGGTGCCGAGGTTATTTGACTGAGTCACTCAGCTTTATGTAGGTGCCGAGGTTATATGACTGAGTCACTCAGCTTTATGTAGATGCCAAGGTTATATGACTGAGTCACTCAGCTTTGTGTAGGTGCCGAGGTTTTATGACTGAGTCACTCAGCTTTTTGTAGGTGCCGAGGTTATATGACTGAGTCACTCAGCTTTATGTAGGTGCCGAGGTTATCTGACTGAGTCACTCAGCTTTATGTAGGTGCCAAGGTTATTTGACTGAGTCACTCAGCTTTATGTAGGTGCCGAGGTTATATGACTGAGTCACTCAGCTTTATGTAGGTGCCGAGGTTATATGACTGAGTCACTCAGCTTTATGTAGGTGCCAAGGTTATATGACTGAGTCACTCAGCTTTATGTAGGTGGTGAGGTTATATGACTGAGTCACTCAGCTTTATGTAGGTGGTGAGGTTATATGACTGAGTCACTCAGCTTTATGTAGGTGGTGAGGTTATATGACTGAGTTACTCAGCTTTATGTAGGTGCCGAGGTTATATGACTGAGTCACTCAGCTTTATGTAGGTGCCGAGATTATAGGACTGAGTCACTCAGCTTTATGTAGGTGCCGAGGTTATATGACTGAGTCACTCAGCTTTATGTAGGTGCCGAGGTTATTTGACTGAGTCACTCAGCTTTATGTAGGTGCCGAGGTTATAGGACTGAGTCACTCAGCTTTATGTAGGTGGTGAGGTTATATGACTGAGTCACTCAGCTTTATGTAGGTGCCGAGGTTATAGGACTGAGTCACTCAGCTATATGTAGGTGCCAAGGTTATAGGACTGAGTCACTCAGCTTTATGTAGGTGCCGAGGTTATATGACTGAGTCACTCAGCTTTATGTAGGTGCCGAGGTTATAGCACTCACTCAGCTTTATGTAGGTGCCGAGGTTATAGGACTGCGCCATCAACTTGATTATTTAGCAGACATCACGTGCTGCTTATATTCAGTATATCTTAATTCACATATTTTAAGAATATAATGGAATATAATTTAACATTTTTGTTTCTCTTAGAATAAAAACCTTAGCGTAACTACAGTTTTAGTTAGCAATATGCTACAGTCTAGTTAGAGATTCTACTGACCAAGTAGAAACAAAAAAATATGTGTATTTTTCCGTGAGTGCATGCAGGACAGAGGAATAGTTCAGGACAGAGGAATAGCTATTCTTACACTATCGTTCTAAAGTGAATCACCTTCTTCATCCTCATCATTCAGTTAATTGAAATTCTATTTTAAAGGTGTGCACAATTACCATATTGGTTTATATCACCCATTCATTGTCAGGTAGAGACACATTAGGCCTTGGAACCCAAAAGCATAAATCAGTGGTCTATCTCCCCCTTGTGGTGGTCTGGAGCAATTATGCAGTTATGCAGGGTAATGTACTAAACCACAAATCACCTCTAAGTCCCATGGCATAATCTCCAAATCTTTAATTGAGGAACCACTGTACATGATTCCATATGTGTTATTTCATAGTTTTGATGCCTTCACTATTATTCTACAATGTAGAAAATAGTTTAAAAAAAAGAAAAACCCTTGAATGAGTAGGTGTGTTCAAACTTTGGACTGGTACTGTATGTAGCCTCAACCCCTCCCATCTATTTCTGAAGACAATCCAGGTTGATTTCTATTTGCCATATATTTTAACTGTGCTGTTTCATAAAAGTTCTGAACCTATATACATTTTACGGACACAGTATATTTTACAATAGTTATCTTGTTGATATTAGTCCCACGCTTCAGCTCCACTCAAGGTATCTTTACTTTTACTCAAGTATGACAATTGAGTACTTTTTCCACCACTCTGTAAATGTGATATTTCAATTTTGTATTTTTTTAAATAAATTACCAAAAATAAACTGTTTTAACTTTGTCATTACGGTGTATTGTGTGTAGATTGATGATGGGGAAAAAAAACAATTTAATACATGTTAGAATAAGGCTTTAACATAACAAAATGTGGAAAAAGTTAAAGGGTCTGAATACCTTCCGAAGGGACTGTATTTTTTGTGCAAAAAATGTTATCTACCATTTACAATCTGTACAAACTATGAGAATAGAAAGGTTCAGAAATGTTGTGAAACATCACAGCACATTTAAAAAATATATGGCAAATAGAAATCCAATATGAATGGTGTTAATAGAAAATGACTCAAGTAAAAGTGAAAAATACTACTTGAGTAAAAGTCTCAAATTATTTGGTTTTAAATATACTCAAGTATCAAAGTAAATGTTATTGCTAAAATATACTTAAGTATCAAAATTACAAGTATAAATCATTTCTTAATCCTTATATTAAGCCAACCCGATGGCTCAATTCCTGTGTTTTAATTTATTTATGGATAGCCAGTGGCAAAGCGTTTGTGTTTAGTGAGTCTGCCAGATCAGAGGTAGTAGAGGTAACCAGGGATGTTCTCTTGATAAGTGTGTGAATTTGACCATTTTTCAGTCCTGCTAAGCAATAAAAGTACTTTTGGGAGTCAGGGAAAATATATGGAATGTACATTAGGAATGTAGTGAAGCAAAAGTTGTCAAAAAATATACATAGTGAAGTAATGTACAGATACTCAAAAATCGACTCAAGTAGTACTTTTAAGTATTTTTTACTTAAGTACTGTACAGCAGTGCATTTACATAAGTATTCAGACCCTTTACTCATTACTTTGTTGAAGCACCTTTGGGAGCGATCACAGCCGCGAGTCTTCTTGGGTATAACGCTACAAGCTTGGCACACCTGTATTTGGGAATTTCTCCCATTCTTCTCTACAGATCCTCTCAAGCTCTGTCAGGTTGGATGAGGAGCGTTGCTGCACAGCTATTTTCAGGTCTCTCCAGAGATGTTCGATCTGGTTCAAGTCCGAGCTGTGGTTGGGCCACTCAAGGATATTTCAGAGACTTGTCCCGAAGCCACTCCTGTGTTGTCTTGGCTGTGTGCTTAGGGTTGGTGTCCTGTTGGAAGGTGAACCTTCGCCCCAGTCTGAGGTCCTGAGCACTTTGGAGCAGGTTTTCACCAATGATATCGCTGAAAAACATCCCCACAGCATGATGCTGCCACCACCATGCTTCACCGTAGGGATGGTGCCAGGATTCCTCCAAACATGACGCTTGGAATTCAGGTTAAAGAGTTTCATCAGACCAGAGAATCTTGTTTCTCATGATCTGAGAGTCTTTATGTGCCTTTTGGAAAACTCCAAGTGGGCTGTCATGTACCTAAGGGGGACGCCTATCCCAAACAGACCGAAAATAACTTCTAGACATCAGGACTGTGATTACTCACCACGGAGTAGCAGTACCCTATTTCTTCTTTCACGACTCTGACGAACCCGAGGCGAAGGATATATGGCTCCCTCGGGAACAGGCCCTGACCCCAGTGATCCGGGTGAAGAGGAGGAGGAGAAAGAGAGGCTGGAGAGCAGGCTGCCTTCTGAGAAGTCAGAGGCTATCGAATAAACCCCCACTTTCCTCAATTCTGCTAGCAAACATGCAATCTTTGGACAATAAAATGGACGAGTTACTGGGAAGATTAAACTACCAACGTGACATTAAAAACTGTAACATCTAATGCTTCACGGAATCGTGGCCAAACGATGGCAATATCAATATACAGCTGGCTGGTTATACAATGTACCGGCAAGATAGAACAGTGGCGTCTGGTAAGAAGGCGGTCTGTGTATTTTTGTAAACAACAGCTGGTGCACAATATCTAAGGAAGTCTTGAGCTATTGCTCGCCTGAGGTAGAGTTTCTCATGATAAGCTGCAGACCACACTACCTACCAAGAAAGTTTTCATCTATATTCTTTGTAACTGTTTACATACCACCACAGTCAGAGGCTGGCACTAAGATAGCATTGAATGAGCTGCATTCCGCCATAAGCAAACAAGAAAACGTTCACCCAGAGGCGACACTCCTAGTAGCGTGGGACTTTAATGCAGGGAAACTTAAATCAGTTTTATCTCATTTATATCAGCATGTTAAATGTGCAACCAGAGGGAAAATATTTCTGGACCACCAAAACTCCACACACAGAGATGCATACAAAGCTCTCCCTCGCCCTACATTTGGCAAATCTGACCATAATTCATCCTCGTGACTACTGCTTACAAGCAAAAATGAAAGCAGGAAGCACCATTGACAAGATCAATAAAAAAATTGTCAGATGAAGCAGATGCTAAGCTACAGGACTGCTTTGCTAGCACAGACTAGATTATATTCAGGAATTCCTCCAATGGCATTGAGGAGTGCACCACATCTGTCATTGGCTTCATCAATAAGTGCGTTGATGACGTTGTCCCCAACAGTGACTGTACGTACATATCCCAACCAGAAGCCATGGATTACAGGCAGCATCCGCACTGAGCCAAAGGCTAGAGCTGCCACTTTCAAGGAGCAGGAAAAAAAATCCCGCCATACCCTCTGATGAACCATCAAACAAGCAACAAGCAAAGCGTCAATACAGGACGAAGATCGAGTTGTGCTACACTGGCTCTAACGCTCATCGGATGTGGCAGGGCCTGCAAATCCTTACAGACTACAAAGGGAAGCACAGCCGAGAGCTGCCCAGTGACACGAGCCTACCGGACGAGCTAAACTACTTCTATGCTCGCTTCGAGGCAAATAACACTGAAACATGCATGAGAGCACCAGCTGTACCGGAAGACTGTGTGATCATGCTCTCCGCAGCTGATGTGAGTAAGACCTTTAGACAGGTCAACATTCAAAAGGATTACCAGGATGTGTACTGCGAGCATGCGCTGACCAGCTAGCAAGTGTCTTCAATGACATTTTCAACCTCTCCCTGTCCGAGTCTCTAATACCAACATGTTTTAAACAGACCACCATAGTCCCTGTGCCCAAGAACACTAAGGTAACCTGCCTAAATTAATGTAACCATGAAGTGCTTTGAAAGACTGGTCATGGCTCACATCCACACCATCATCCCAGAAACCCTAGACCCACTCCAATTTGCATACTGCCCCAACAGATCCACAGATGATGCAGTCTCTATTTCACTCCACACTGCCCTTTCCCACCTGGACAAAAGTAACACACATGAGAGATTGCTATTCATTGACTACAGTTAAGTGTTCAACACCATAGTGCCCTCAAAGCTCATCAATAAGCTAAGGACCCTGGGGCTAAACACCTCCCTGTGCAACTGGATCCTGGACTTCCTGACGGGGAACCCTAAGGTGGTAAGGGCAGGTAACAACACATCCGCCACGCTGATCCTCAACACAGGGGTGCGTGCTCAGCCCCCTCCTGTACTCCCTGTTCACTCATGACTACAAGGCCAGGAACAAGACAAAGGAGATGATTGTGGAAAAAGAGGACCGAGCACGCCCCCCATTCTCATCAATGGGGCTGCAGAGGAGCAGGTTGAGAGCTTCAAGTTATTTGGTGTCCACATCACGAACAAACTAACATGGTCCAAGCACACCATGACAGTTGTGAAGAGGGCATGACAAAACCTATTCCCCCTCACGAGACTGAAAATATTTGGCATGGATCCCCAAATTCTTAAAAAGTTCTGCTCGGCCTCCAACCGCAAGGCACTACAAAGGGTAGTTCAAACAGCCCAGTACATCACTGGGGCCAAGCTTCCTGTCATCCAGGACCTCTGTACCAGGCGGTGTCAGGACGGCCCTAAAAATTGTACCGGAGCGCAAGTCTAGGTCCAAGAGACTTCTAAACAGCTTCTCCCCCCAAGCCATAAGACTCCTGATCATCTAGTCAAATGTCTATCAAGACTATTTGTATTGCCCCCCCTCTCCACACCATTGCCACTCTCTGTTGTCATCTATGCATAGTCACTTTAATGAACTCTACCTACATGTACATACTACCTCAACTAAGCGGTGCCCCCGCACACTGACTCTGTACTGGCACACCCCTGTGTATATTGTAATTTTTTGTGCCTTTTCTCTTATTCTAATCCGTATTTCTTGAAACTGCGCTGTTGTTTAGGGGCTTGTAAGTAAGCATTTCACTGTTGTATTCGGCGCATGTGACTAATAAAATTTGATTTGATTTGATGGCAAAGCATCAATTTCAAACACACACAGATATGGTCATGTCATATGGATGGTGGCGTGTACAGTGTATGAGGACAGGGAGTGATCAGAGTAGCCTGAGGACAGCGCATTGCCCTAATATAATGTTGTAATAATGTAATAATGTCAGCTAAGAACATACACAGCATCACTGGGAGGACATCATCATGCTCCAGCGATTCTATCTAATGTGTCTCTCTGTATGTGGACACAATGCCTGTGTGCGAGCGCATGTGTGTGTATGCATGTGTGCATGAATTTATAATTGAGGTTCCCTATCTGCATGTACCTTAGTAGTGTAGACTATAGGTGCATGTACTGTATGTGTGTGTGTGTGTGTGTGTGTGTGTGTGTGTGTGTGTGTGTGTGTGTGTGTGTGTGTGTGTGTGTGTGCGCTCTCCTGGCTCACAGCTCCAGCATACTGATTCTTTCTCTCTTTTACTCTCTCTCCCTTCTGTCACTCTCCCTATTTTCTCTACCCTCCCTCCATATTTCTCTCTCTTTCTCCCCCCCTCACTCTCTCTCTCACCCTCCCCCTCTCTCTCCCTCCACCTCTCTCTCCCACCCCCTCTTCTCTCCCCCTTCCTCTATCTCCCCCGCTCAGTGGAGATCAGTGAAGCGGCACAAGGGAAATAAACAGGCCCAGCTCAGCAGGATGGACCTAATTAAACATAGGGTCTCAGCATTGCAGCCAGACTCTACTGTAGCCACACTGTACTGTAGCCACACTGTACTGCAGTCCAGACCTGCCTCTCTTCCTGTCTGCCTATCTCCCTGTCTCCATGTCTGCTTGTCTGTCTGCCTGCCTGTCTTACTACCTGCCTGCCATACTGCCTGCCATACTGCCTGCCATACTGCCTGCCTTACTACCTGCCATCCTGCCTGCCATAATGCCTGCCATACTGCCTGCCATACTGCCTACCTTACTGCCTGCCTGCTTTACTGTCTGCCTGGCATTTTCATGTTCAAACTAAAGCCTCAGAAGCAGAGGGGAATGAGACACCAACACCTAGCTCGTCTATGTTCCACGTCACCTATATTTAGAATTTGAGGGAATTGGAGTGGAGAGGAGAGGTAGTCAGCAGCACAGCAATTAGGTACCGGGGAAACAAATGGACCGTACCTGGGCTTTTAAAAAATGCATTCTATACTCTCAAATGTGGGATTTGAGACATGATAATGATAGGTCTTAGGTTGACGACCCTGTCAATATACTGTAGGCCTCATTTACCTATCTTTAGCTCAGCACAGTTATACAATTTGTTAATTGTGAAAGTCAAATGAATAAGAATAATGTTTAATGTTCCGCAAAGTCATACATTTTGGGATGTGCTATCAATTCAAAAGTGTGAATGGTCATTTTTTTTATACAATAATTATGTCATGCATTCCATCAAATATGTTAATTCTGACAATTACAACAACACATTTGCTTTTTACACTTATAAAGAACACAAAGAAGAGATTGGAGTTCACCGAGCCACTGATAAAAGCCAAGTACCAATTCTGTGGCTGTCTCCCACAACAAAACATGTTTACCGAGGCTCAATGCTAAACTAAGGTCAGGGGCCAAATGTTGTCAGCTTCTCAAAAGGAGCCCAGGAGAATGGGATAAGGGTGGATTATTAAACAGGCCAGGAGCACAAACACTATACAAGGAATCTGAAAGCAATGACATTTGAAGTGTATTTCAACAAAGAAAGTTAATCATAGAACATAGACCAAGGGCCAGACTCAGAAGGCTTTTGTAAGTGCAGTGCAGAGTATTGATGTCTCTATGGGTGAAGACTGACAATCCTCCGAGGCAGTCCCATCCCTTAAGTGTTGTGTTGAACACAAATTAATTACTCGTTTTTCTGGCCCATGTACTGTACTATACTGCACCTGCCTCCAGCAAGAAGTGTACAACACAGTGTATTCAGCTCTCTCAGGAAATCAAGAAGGGCTTGTGTGTGTGTTTGTGTTTGGTGCGGATGAGGTGGTTGAAAGTAAAACAAGTCTCAACTTGCAGTCTCACTTTTCTCATTATATCTGACTCTATTCTTTTTTGAAAATTTGAAAATGCCAACCTCACATCTATTTGAAGTAATCTACACTGACAGTTACATTGAGCGTATAAAAGATTAGGAACACCTTCAATGCTTAAAAATCCCTCTTTAACCTTTCTCCTCCCCTTCATCTACACTGATTGAAGTGGATTTAACAAGTGACATCAAGAGATCATAGCTCTCACTTTGATTCACCTTCGTCAGGGTATGTCATGGAAGGAGCAGGTGTTATTTTGTATACTCAGTGTACACTATCATTCAAAAGTTTGGGGTCACTGCTCAGTTGTGCACCGTGGCCTCCCACTCCTTTTTCTATTCTGGTTAGAGACAGTTTGCGCTGTTCTGTGAAGGGAGTGGTACACAGTGTTGTACGAGATCTTCAGTTTCTTGGCAATTTGTTGCATGGAATAGCCTTCATTTCTCAGAACAATGATAGACTGAGTTTCAGAAGAAAGTTCTTTGTTTCTGGCCATTTTGAGCCTGTAATCGAACCCACAAATACTGATGCTCCAGATACTCAACTAGTCTAAAGAAGGCCAGTTTAATTGCTTCTTTAATCAGTACAACAGTTTTCAGCTGTGCTAACATAATTGCAAAAGGGTTTTCTAATGATCAATTAACCTTTTAAAATGATAAACTTGGATAAGCTAACACAACGTGCCATTGGAACACAGTAGCGATGGTTTCTGATAATGGGCCTCTGTACGACTATGTAGATATTCCATAAAAAATCTGCCGTTTCAGGCTACAATTGTAATTTGCAGAATTAACCATGTCTACACTGTATTTCTGATCAATTTGATGTTATTTTAATGGACAAAAAATGTGGTTTTCTTATAAAAACAAGGACATTTCTAAGTGACCCCAAACTTTTGAACGGTAGTGTATATCCTAATGATGTCAATGAATTCCAAAAAGAGTTAACATTGTACAGTATATTAAGCTAAACCCCTTGACCTTTATGGTATTACTTAAAGTAAACAATACCATCTCCGGTAACACTAGTCTTAAAGCACTTATGGCAGGAGAGAAGCAGCGGACTCCATTCGCATTGTGGTGCTTATCTGACATTTTCCAGTGGCCTGTGTGGCCTCTGTCAGCTGTGATTGCCACCGGAACATACTGGCAGTAGCTCTCTCTCTCTCTTCCCTCCTTTCCTCCACATCTCTCTGTCTCTCGTTCTCCCTCTCTTCCCTCATCCCTATTAAAAACCATTACGCCTAACACAGAGCTGATATCCTGAACTTTGCCTCCACTGAGAATCTAATGACAGTACTTGCCGAGACCCAGACAAACTGTTGGTACGACTTACTGGAGAGCATTCCAGGACTGGAATTTGGACAGAAGCCAATAATGACAACGCACTCCTCTAGGATTGCATTGGGATCTCTCACAAATGTCCATTGTGTTTACAATATGTGGTAGTGTGCGTGTGTATGGTTGTCCTGGCGGCGACTGCACTCTGAATCCTGTGGTATTCTCCTTAATCCAGGCCCTTACAGACCTGATATTCTGTCTCCATAAATAATTCATATCATAAAATCATTTTTCCCCAAAAAGCAGTGAGCATGATTATGATGTGATCCTGATGACAGGGGATGGCCCTTGACTGAGTAACTATGCACTCTCCTACACACTGTCCAACCTTTCTAGAGAGGTAAGTCTCCGAAGTCCTTGTCTCAGAATGGTAGTGATCCTACCGTCTATTCCAGGCTGCTGAGGTGATTTAGCATCAAACCATGCACTTGAGGCTGCTAATGAGCGAGAGTTGTGCTAATCACTGCAGCTCCATATTCATGCAATCAGAAAAGATTTTAAAAATATGCACTGGTACAGCTTTATTTGCATTGATTTTCTAAACTTTAATGTATCTGCTTGTAAGAGCTCTTTGGGTTATATATAATCTACCAACCTTTTAAATGTACATGTGATTGTCGTGTGTCAGCCAAATGAGACAAAGAATATTGACAAACCAATTATTTTGTATTTCTGTAAATGTCCTTTGGACACATGTGAAAAACAAATGCTCAGTGGCAGCAGCATAATGACCAGATGTTGGCTATAACCAACCTGGTGTTGGCTATAAGCAGCCTGGTGTTGCCTATATCCAGCATGGTGTTGGCTCTAACCAGCATGGTGTTGGCTCTAACCAACCTGATGTTGGCTATAGCCAGCCTGGTGTTGGCTCTAACCAGCATGGTGTTGGCTCTAACCAACCTGGTGTTGGCTATAACCAGCCTGGTGTTGACTATAACCAGCCTGGTGTTGGCTTTAACCAGCATGGTGTTGGCTCTAACCAGCATGGTGTTGGCTCTAACCAACCTAGTGTTGGCTCTAACCAGCCTGGTGTTGGCTATAACCAGCTATAACCAGCCCGGTATAACCAGCTATAACCAGCCCGGTGTTGGCTACAACCAGTCTGGTGTTGTTATAACCAGCATGGTGTTGACTATAACAGCAGGTGTGCTATAACTATCCTGATGTTGGCTATAACCAGCATTGTGTTGGCTATAACCAGCCTGATGTTGGCTATAAGCAGCCTGGTGTTGACTATAACAGCAGGTGTGCTATAACCAGCCTGGTCTTGGCTATAACAGCAGGTGTGCTATAACCAGCCAGGTGTTGGCTATAACCAGCCTGATGTTAGCTATAAACTGCCTGGTGTTGACTATAACAGCAGGTGCGCTATAACCAGCCTGGTGTTGGCTAACAAAGCAGGTGTGCTTTAACCAGCCTGGTGTTGGCTATGGCAGCAGGTGTGCTATAACCAGCCTGGTGTGGGTGGTTCTCTTCTATTCAGGACAGATGTTTCATACTGGGAGATTAATTTACAAACATATCGTTTTGCATCCAACTTACTCTTTGCTGAGTATGATGATACTTTAAAAGGAAGTGTACACTCACAGTTAAAATGAAATACTGTGTTTGCACACAATAAAAGGTTAGCTGGTATCCTTGCAAATGCAGTTGGATAATTTCATATTACCGACGTTGAATGCTGCAGTTCCGCTATTGCAGTGAATGTAAAAGTCCCTAGTAACAAAATTATTCCGCCACCATTATTCCGCCACCATGGCTGCATGATTACCCGTTAGTGGTAAGTGGGCAGGGGTCAGTGTTTTTCACTTTAGCCAACTAATCACTACCAAAAGTAGGTCTTGTCACCCTGAGAACAAGCCACAAGAACAGCATTTTGGACATTTTTGTTGTCCAATGCAAATGCAATGCAAATAGTCCGGGTAACCATTTGGTTACCATTTGGTTACCTGTTGGTTACCTGTTCAGGAGTCTTATGGCTTGGGGGTAAAAACTGTTGAGAAGCCTTTTTGTCCTAGACTTGGCACTCCGGTACCTCTTACCATGCGGTAGTAGAAAGAACAGTCTATATGACTCAGGTGGCTGGGGTATTTGACAATTTTTAGGGCCTTCCTCTGACACCGCCTGGTCCTGGATGGTAGGCAGCTTTGCCCCAGTGATGTACTGGGCCGTACGCACTACCCTCTGAAGTGCCTTGCGGTCGGAGGCCAAACAATTGCCGTATCAGGCAGTGATTCAAACGGTCAAGATGCTCTCGATGTTGCAGCTGTAGAACCTTTTTAGGATATCAGGACCCATGCCAAATCTTTTTAGTTTCTTGAGGGGGAATAGGCTTTGTCGTGCCCTCTTCATGACTGTTTTGGTGTGTTTGGACCAATTCAATGAGAATGAGGACGTGCTCGGTGCTCCTTTTCCTGTAGTCCACAATCATCTCCTTAGTCTTGGTTACGTTGAGTGATAGGTTGTTATTCTGGCACCACCCGGCCAGGTAACTGACCTCCTCCCTATAGGCCGTCTCGTCGTTGTCGGTGATCAGGCCTACGCCCTGGCCATAGAGAGGCTTTTATTCTCTATTTTGGTCAGGCCAGAGTGTGACTAGGGTGGGCATTCTAGTTTCTTTATTTCTATGTTTTCTGTTTCTATGTTTTGGCCGGGTATGGTTCTCAATCAGGGACAGCTATCTATTGTAGTCTCTGATGGGGAAGCAGCCTGTTTTGCCACCTTAGTTATGGGCAGTTGTCTTTGTTAGTGTCCTGTATAGCCAAAGTAAGCTTCACGGTCGTTTCCTTATTCTTTGTTTTGTTGGCGACATTTATATATAAAAATAAATGTACGCTCACCATGCTGCACCTTGGTCCGGTCATTTCCACCGTGACGACGATTGTGACAGAACTACCCACCACAAATGGACCAAGCAGCGTGGTAAGGAGGACTGGACATGGGAGGACATCCTGAATGGGAAAGGATCCTGGACGTGGGAGGAGATCCTGGTGGGAAAGGATCGCCTGCCGTGGGAGCAGGTGGAAGAAGCGAGGAAGGCGGAGGCAGCGAGATAACGGGCCCAGGATTACACAGGGTCACGGCTGGCACGAAAAACCGGGAGGCCACTCCAAAGAATTTGGGGGGGGCACACGGGGAGTGTGGCAGAGTAAGGATTCAGACCTGAGTCAACTCCTCATGCTTACCGTAAGGAGCGTGGTACTGGTCAGGCACCGTGTTATGCGGTGGAGCGCACAGTGTCTCCAGTGCACGTTCACAGTCCGGTGCGCAACATTCCAGCTCCCCGCATTGGGCGGGCTAGAGTGGGCATCCAGCCAGGACGGATGGTGCTGGCTCAGCGCGCCTGGCCTCCAGTGCGTCTCTTCGGCCCAGGATATCCTGTGCCGGCTCTGCACACTGTGTCTCCGGTGCGTCAGCACAGCCCAGTGCGTCCTGTGCCAGCGCCCAGAACCAGGTGTCCTATATGTCTCCCCAGTCTGGTGAGTCCTGTGCCTGCTCCCAGAACCAGGCCTCCTGTATGTCTCCCCAGCCTGGTGTGTCCTGTGCCTGCTCCCAGAACCAGGCCTCCTGTATGTCTCCCCAGACTTGTAAGCCCTGTGGCAGCTCCACGCACCATGCTGCCTATACGTCTCCTCACTCCAGTGAGGATCCATGGCACGAAGCCTCCAGTGATGATCCATGGCACGAAGCCTACAGTGATGATCCCTGGCACGAAGCCTCCAGTGATGATTCATGGCACGAAGCCTCCAGTGATGATCCATGCCCGGAGCCTGCAGTGAGGATCAATGGCACGAAGCCTCCAGCATTGATCTGCGGTCCGGAGCCTCCAGCGACGGTCCCCAGTCCGGAGCCTCTAGAGACGGTCCCCAGTCCGGAGCCTGCAGCGAGTGTCCCCAGCCCGGGGCCTGCAACGAGGGTCCCAAGTCCGCAGCGAATCCTTAGCTTGGTGATGATCTTTGAGGGTACCATGGTGTTGAACGCTGAGCTGTAGTCAATGAACAACATTCTCACATAGGTGTTCCTTTTGTCCAGGTGGGAAAGGGCAGTGTGGAGTGCAATAGAGATTGCATCATCTGTGGATCTGTTGGGCGGTATGCAAATTGGAGTGGGTCTAGGGTTTCTGGGATAATGGGGTTGATGTGAGCCATTACCAGCCTTTAAAAGCACTTCATGGCTACGGACGTGAGTGTTACGGGTCTGTAGTCATTTAGGCAGGTTGCCTTTGTGTTCTTGGGCACAGGGACTATGGTGGTCTGCTTGAAGCATGTTGGTATTATAGACTCAATCAGGGACATGTTGAAAATGTCAGTGAAGACACCTGCCAGTTGGTCAGCCCATGCCCGGAGCACACATCCTGGTAATCCGTCTGGCCCCGCAGCCTTGTGTATTTTGGCCTGTTTAAAGGTCTTACTCATGTTGGCTACGGAGAGCGTGATCACACAGTCGTCTGGAACAGCTGATGCTCTCATGCATGCCTCAGTGTTGCTTGCCTCGAAGCGAGCATAGAAGTGATTTAGCTCGTCTGGTAGGCTTATGTCACTAGGCAGCTCGCGGCTGTGCTTCCCTTTGTAGTCTGTAATAGTTTGCAAGCCCTGCCACATCCGACGAGCGTCGGAGCCGGTGTAGTATGATTCAATCTAACCCTGTATTGATGCTTTGCCTGTTTGATGGTTCGTCGCAGGGCATAGCGGGATTTCTTGTAAGATTCCGGGTTTAGAGTCCCGCACCTGAAAGCGGCAGCTCTACCCTTTAGCTCAGTGCGAATGTTGCCTGTAATCCATGGCTTCTGGTTGGGGTATGTACGTATAGTCACTGTGGGGACGACGTCCTCAATGCACTTATTAATAAAGCCAGTGACTAATGTGGTGTATTCCTCAATGTCATCGGAAGAATCCCGGAACATGTTCCAGTCTGTGATAGCAAAGCAGTCCTGTAGTTTAGTATCTGCTTCATCTGACCATTTTTTATAGACCGAGTCACTGGTGCCCGCCTCGTGTGCTGTTCTATCCTGCCGGTGCAGCGTGTATCCCGCTAGCTGAATATCCATGTCGTGATTCAGCCACGATTCCGTGAAACATACGTTTTTGGTGTCCCGTTGGTAGGATATTCGTGATCGTACCTCGTCTAGTTTATTGTCCAATGATTGCACGTTGGCGCGTAATATTGATGGTAACGGCAGCTTTCCTAGTTGTCTTCTGCAGGTCCGGACGAGGCATCCGGCTCTTCGTCCTCTGCGTCTCTTCCTTCTGCGAATAATTGGGATGTCTGCACTGTGGGGTGTTTGGAGAATATTGTGTGAGTCCTGCTTGTTGTTGTTGTTGTTGTTGTTGAAGAAATCTTTGTCTAATCCGAGGTGAGTGATTGCTGTCCTGATATCCACAAGCTCCTTTCTTCCGTAAGATACGGTTGCAGAAACATTATGTACATAATAATTTACAAATATTGCAAAAAAAAAACCATAATAGCACAATTGGTTAGGAGACTGTAAAACGGCGGCCACCTCCTCCGGCGCCATCACTAACCATTCCCATTATCATTCCTCCTGTATTGCTAAATGGCATTAAGTCATGTAACAGAATTACATGATTACAATGTTTTACATTTGGAGACTCGTGATTCCATCATTCTACACTTAACATGAATGTACTGTCTAGGAAATGAAAACAGAACATGCATACAATAGACATTGAAAAGGGAACTGCTAAACTTTTCCTGGCATTCTGACTCATTTTATTCTTGGAATAAATTAAAGTCCATTGCATATCAGACAAAAACAACACTCTTCGTCCAAAAACAGAACATACTGAAGTAGTCTTTTCATTGACAGGACAATATCTTAAAATGTTTAGAGAATGCACCAACATTGAATTATCTTTCTCCAAACACTTTAATTGAACTCTCTGTCTCTCCTTTCTGTTTTCTCATTCCCCAGGACTATAGTATGTACCTTTCTTTCAATTTATTTCTTTCACTTGTCAAAGCTGAAGGATTACTGTTTGTTGTACTTTGGTGTAATGAAAATGTGTTTTCATGAAGGTTGCAAAAATGTTGTTCTCTAACTTTTAGGGGGATCGTTTGTTATTGTTTTATTCCTTCCTTATAAGAAGTGGTTCTGTGTTGAACTTCCTTCCTTGTATGGATTATGTAAAGGCTTTAGAGACATACATCACATGTTCTTTATTACTGTTATCAGCTCATATTTTTTATATGAGGCAACTTCATCACAGGCTTTCAATATCTACTTTAAGATGCATTCTTGAAATGGATTGCACTCTCAAGCACTGTTTATTACTGACAAGACCCCTTAGCTGTGAGTACATACCTTCATTATCTGAATCTATGGCTACAATATCTACTGTGGGATTGATATTCACACTAAAGAGGAAGATACCCTGATCCCTACGGGTCTGAAAACAACTTGTTTGTATGCTTATCTGCAATTTCATAAAGGTCTTTTCCTGAAAGTTGCATGTTTTTCTATTGATTTTGACCCTGTCGAGCATAACTTTCAGAACAGAAGGACTTGCTGTATATTCGCTGTGGGAGTTAGACCAGAACAACAATCAAATCTGGATTTCCTGAACTAATGAAAAAGCATTGTTAATTGTTACTGTGTTCATAGCCAGTAATGGGTAATAAGATGTTTATAAACAGACATTCACAAAACCCCAGCCCTAGCCTTAACTCTAACCCTAGCCTTAACTCTAACCCCAGCCCCAGTCTTAACTCTAACCCTGGCCCTAGCCTTAACTCTAACCCTAGCCCTAGCCTTAACGCTAACCCTAGCCTTAACTCTAACCCTAGCCCTTAACTCTAACCCTAGCCTTAACTCTAACCCTAGCCTTAACTCTAACCCTAGCCCTAGCCTTAACTCTAACCCTAGCCTTAGCCTTAACTCTAACCCTAGCCAAACCTCTGATGCAGGATGATGCTAGTACAGAGCAAGGAAAACAACACCTCTCAAAACAGTGAACTGGAGCATATTATTGTCTTCCTCTAAAACAAACAGCACACATTCCCTACACTGAGCTCTCCAAGAATCCAAACAAAGGGTGAAGATTTAAGATGGATTACATTTCATTGCTGCATGTGGACTTTGGCACACTTAGACAACCACTAACATTCTCATATTGAGGCCTTATTGAAGAGCCTTAACAACACTAAGAAGCAAACACATGCTGAGGACTGAGTCCTACAGACATCTTCTCTAATGCATTAACGACTTGGCTGTTATATGTTATGTACCCAATCTTGAGAATGAATCTGTTGTGATTGATAACAAAACGCAACTTTTAAAAGTCTTCCTGAAGCAAGGAATCGATGTGAGATATATTTTTTACGTGACATCTTTTGAATTTTAAGTGGTTAGAAGATCTATATCCTCCTTATGGAATGGAAGACCTTGCCCATGAATGAGTAGGCTTCTGAACCAGTTACGCCATAGTCTAGGACCAATAGGAATGTTGTAACGGTTTTCTTCTTGGGAAGGAGAGGCGGACCAAAATGCAGCGTGGTTATAGTTCATGTTTTTAATATAGGAAAACTCAACATGAACATAATACAAAACAATAAACGTGGCAAAACCATAACAGCCCTATCTGGTGCAACAAACACAAAGACAGGAAACAACCACCCACAAAACCCAACACAAAACAAGGCTACCTAAATATGGTTCCCAATCAGAGACAATGACTAACACCTGCCTCTGATTGAGAACCATATCAGGCCCAAACACAGAAACAGACAAACTAGACATCCAACGTAGAATGCCCACTCAGATCACACCCTGACCAAACAAAACATAGAAACATACAAAGCAAACTATGGTCAGGGTGTGACAGTACCCCCCCCCCCCCCCCCCGGGCATCTGTCCGTGGTGGCGGCTCTGGTGCTGGACGTAGCCCCCACTTCACCATAGTCTTAGTCCGCCTTATTGTCCGCCTCCGTGGCCTCCTAACCACGGCGACCATTCTAAATGACCCCACTGGACTGAGGGGCAGCTCGGGACAGAGGGGCAGCTCGGGACTGAGGGGCAGCTCGGGACTGAGGGGCAGCTCCGTACTGGCTGACGACTCTAGCAGATCCTGGCTGACTGGCGGCTCTGGCAGATCCTGGCTGACTGGCGGCTCTGGCAGATCCTGGCTGACTGGCGGCTCTGGAAGATCCTGGCTGACTGGCGGCTCTGGAAGATCCTGGCTGACTGGCGGCTCTGGAAGATCCTGGCTGACTGGCGGCTCTGGAAGATCCTGGCTGACTGGCGACTCTGGCGGCTCATGACAGACGGGAGACTCTGGCGGCTCATGACAGACGGGAGACTCTGGCGGCTCATGACAGACGGGAGACTCTGGCGGCTCATGACAGACGGGAGACTCTGGCGGCTCATGATAGACGGGAGACTCTGGCGTCTCATGACAGACGGGAGACTCTGGCGGCTCATGACAGACGGGAGACTCTGGCGGCTCATGACAGACGGGAGACTCTGGCGGCTCATGACAGACGGGAGACTCTGGCGGCTCATGACAGACGGGAGACTCTGGCGGCTCATGACAGATGGGAGACTCTGGCGGCTCATGACAGACGGGAGACTCTGGCGGCTCATGACAGACGGGAGACTCTGGCGGCTCATGACAGACGGACAGCTCCGGCAACGCTGGAGAGGAGGAAAGTTCTGGCAGCGCTGGACAGAGGAGCTCTGGCAGCGCTGGACTGAGGGGCTCTGGCGCCTCTGGACTGAGGGGCAGAAGCTCTGGCAGCGCCCGACAGGCGGGAGACTCCGGCAGCGCTGGAGAGGAGGAAGGCTCCGGCAGCGCTGGACAAGCGAAACGCACTGTAGGCCTGGTGCGTGGTGCTGGCACTGGTGGTACTGTGCCGAGGACACGCACCTCAGGGCGAGTGCGGGGAGCTGCCACCGGAGGGCTGATGTGTGGAGGTGGTATTGGATAGACCGGACCGTGCAGGCGCATTGGAGCTCTAGAACACCGAGCCTGCCCAACCTTACCTGTTTGAATGCTCCCGGTCGCCCTGCCAGTGCGGCGAGGTGGAATAGCCTGCACTGGGCTGTGCAGGCGAACCGGGGACACCATGCGCAAGGCTGGTGCCATGTACGCCGGCCCAAGGAGACGCACTGGAGACCAGATGCGTAGAAACGGCTTCATGGCACTTGGCTCGATGCCCACTCTAGCCCGGCCGATACGAGGAGCTGGTATGTACCGCACCGGGCTATGCACCCGAACTGGGGACACCGTGCGCTCCACAGCATAACACGGTGGCTGCCCGGTCTCTCTCGCCCCCCAGTAACACAGGAAGTTGGCGCAGGTCTCCTACCTGGCTTCGCCATACTCCCTGTGTGCCTCCCCCCAATACATTTTTGGGGCTGACTCTCGGGCTTCCATCCACACCGCCGTGCTGCCTCCTCATACCAGCGCCTCTCCGCCTTCGCTGCCTCCAGCTCTTCTTTGGGGCGGCGATAATCTCCTGGCTGTGCCCAGGGTCCTTTCCCGTCTAGGATCTCCTCCCAAGTCCATTTCTCCAAATAGTTCTGCCTCTCTTGCTGTTGCTGCTGCTGCTGCTGCTGCCTCTCCTGCTGTTGCTGATTTTCACCACGCCGCTTGGTCCTGTTGTGGTGGGTGGTTCTGTAATGTTTTTTTTCTTGGGAAGGAGAGGCGGACCAAAATGCAGCGTGGTTATAGTTCATGTTTTTAATATAGGAAAACTCAACATGAACATAATACCAAACAATAAACGTGGCAAAACCGAAACAGCCCTATCTGGTGCAACAAACACAAAGACAGGAAACAACCACCCACAAAACCCAACACAAAACAGGCTACCTAAATATGGTTCCCAATCAGAGACAATGACTAACACCTGCCTCTGATTGAGAATCATATCAGGCCCAAACACAGAAACAGACAAACTAGACATCCAACATAGAATGCCCACTCAGATTACACCCTGACCAAACAAAACATAGCAACATACAAAGCAAACTATGGTCAGGGTGTGACAAATGTTGACTGAATCATTTGCTTTCTACTATTTAGCGAGAGACAGGACCTATTTCTGTAGAAGAAGACCATTTCTATTCTCAGCTTCTTATTAACTCATCAATATGCTTTTTAAAAGACAGCTTTTCATCTACCCAGGTGTCCAGATAATTTTAAGCAGGGACACAATCAATATAGACACCATCCAAAGCAATGTTCAGTAGCCCGGAAACTGCCGGGGAAATATCAGGCCACAGAGAGATCCATGAGATTTAAACTTCACTCAACTTTCTAGAGCAGTGGTCACCAACCAGTCGGATGGCCAAACATTTAATCTCAGGTTGTTGGCAGTAGGTGCACCCGATTCAGCTGCCCTGTGCGCCGGGTTGGTGAACTGTTGTCATTTTATACCATTTAATGTATCTGAAGGTACAAACTGTGCCTTCCCGGTGGGCCCATAGAGCAAATAAAGTTCACTATAGGCCTACCGCCAACCAATCGGAGTGCTCAGATTACCGTGTCAGCAGTTATGTGTCTGCAGTAAGGATCTTGAAAAGGTTGGTGACCACTGTTCTAGAGTTTTCTCTGATAACACTATCAATATTTCCTTTTACTGTGGCAATTGTGATCGAATCAAAGCAATATTAGCCACTTTCAATGCAACATACCGAAATAAAATGAACTATGCAAGAGACTCATCATAGTAGGATTCTTTTACATTGACACTCACTACTCAGCCCATACTCCACACAGACCTGTGTGGCATAAACAATCAGAGCTGCAGTAGGCCTATATGCAAATAGATCATTGCCATATATGGATCTGTGCCATTTATTTTGAGCTGGAATGTGTTTACAGCATGAGCGGTTGGGAGTAGATGCACTTGTTTGTGATCAAAGCGAGAGCTGCATGTAGCCATATGTGCACATTTTGTTTATATCCTAGTGAGTTATTTACCCAGATATAGATAATGTGTAGTCAACAATAGGGGAGTGATTGCTTCCTACAATAGCACAAAACATATACATTTATAGGCATCTTTGAAAAGTCAGTCAGATAAAGATACTTTTTTTTTGTCTTAAAGGGGCAGTGTTGTATTTTGAGACAGGCTTAAATAAGTTAAGTAGCCAATAAGCCGAGAGTAGCATAATTTGTCTGATTCTCTGTAGTACTGGTATGGTAATAATAATGAATTTTATTGTGTGAAGGGGTTTCTTGCATGAAACAACACAACAACATTTCCAGTTACCTCCTTGCCTGAAGGACAAGGGGCGGACCGTCAACAGGACACCAGCGACAACTTCCGGTCTAATTGGAGGGCACGCAATTCAAATAAATAATCATACAAATTATGGATATTAAACATCTAGGTACATACAAGTGTCTTATATTGGTTAAAATATTAAATTCTTGTTAACCTAACTGCATTGTCAGTAGCATACAGTAGCATACAAGGCCACTGTTAAAACTTAAAGTGGGTACAGCCTTAAAGTGGGTACAGTTCACAGTAAACATGTTGGAAGTTGCACAGAATTTTCACACCATTCAAGTTTGCGGTCAGCAGACCTGAAATTTGCTTAGTGCCTAAAATAATTGGAGGGAACATTGATCCAAAGTATATATGCTTAAATCATCACACTTAATTTGATGTGCTCTTCAATGCTTCCAAACAGTGCATGTTGGGTAAAAATAGATACAAATAGTTGTAGTTACCAATGTCTGATAGTATTGTTTCTTTTTAATGTTGTTGTTTTTTCCCCCTCCTTTCTAGTTCTGCAATATACACTGAACGAGAGAGATCTCCAATGCATAGAGCCTGTGGCCACAGGTTCCTGACCGAAGCAACAACAAATTCTCCACCTAAGTTGCCTTTCAGTCTCTGTCCACGATTTCAAGTTACACACAAATATGGATGAGCGTGGAAAGCATTTGGGTATTTTTCAGAAAACGGGCCTCTTCTCTTTATTCTTGCCAACATGGAAAAGTGACTGTAGAAACAGCTCAAACTGCAGGGGCTGGTGAATACACATGCAGTGCCTCCGGACCAAAGGCTAAAATCCTGAATGGTTTGTGGTTTGGGATTTTCCCTGGTTTTTATTTGTTTTTGTTAAAGTTCATGTCCTGTAGTCATAATATAAGTGATGGTAAAAAATAAAGATTGAATTAGGGGAACGCCACACCACATCCTCAAGGCAGCGAATTACAGAACACCACACAATTACCCCTGAGGAGAGAGAAGTCTAAAACAGACATCTCAAAGTAATCGGATTATGTATAGATTAATATTTAGTAATGATAATGCAGTGAACACCAATGACAATGCATGTGCACATTCTGTAACCTTAGCAAAATATGCTTGTCACGTCCTGACCATAGAGAGCCTTTATTTTCTATGGTGGAGTAGGTCAGGGCGTGACTGGGGTGTTAGTCTAGTTTATATTTTCTATGTGGGGTTCTAGGTTGTTTTTTCTATGTTTGGGTTTTGGTATGATTCCCAATTAGAGGCAGCTAGCTATCGTTGTCTCTAATTGGGGATCATACTTAAGTAGCATTTTTTCCACCTGTGGGTTATGGGATATTGTTTATGTTTTGAGTTATTAAACGTAGCATCCCTGTAGACACGGTTCGTTGTTAGTTTATTGTTTATTTGTTTTTGTCTTTGTTAAGTTTCACTTTATCATTAAAATGATGTGGAACTCAACCACTAACTTTCTATTGTTGTCCTGGTATCCATCTGGCCCACCAGAGGTTGGTTCATTGGCACTCACTGTAGGAACTGATTTCCAGTAAAATGAATGGCACATATTCTATGGCAATATTTTCTAACCAAACCTCCATTACCAGTTCATATCAGTGGGTTTCACTATGTACTACATAGTCAAAATAGACTGACCATGATGGCTGCCTCTCTCTGTACTTGTGAAAGTTATTGTGGTGCTAGAATCCATAAATTCTCTCTTTCTGTATTTGCCAGTCATCTATTATGGTTGGACAAATGTGTTCATATTGTCTGTGCAGACTGCTTTGTGGAGGGACACAAAGTTTTTTTAAAACTATCTATCTATCGAGACTACTATAAAGCTAACACTATGTTTTAGCTAGCCATAGAGTGGATCATTGTAGATAGTTGTATATTAACTACTTTTATTACCACATACCTTGTTTGTTGTTTGCTCTCTCATGAGGCAGGCAGGCGAGGAAGGTTTCCACTAGATAACACAGCCACAAAGTCAGATTCCACAGACTGGAGAGGAGCGTGAGTGAAGAAAAAAAACAAGTGCAGAGGACAAACAACAATGTGCTGGTGCAACCAAACATTGTGTGTGAGCATAGTTTGTGTAAATGTAGTTTGTGTGTGAGTGTAATTTGCACATGAGCGAAATTTGTGCGTGAGCATAGTTTGTGTGAGTGTAGTTTTTTGTGTTAGCATAGTTTGTGTGAGTGTAGTTTGCATGTGAGTGTTGTCTGAATGTGAGCATAGTTTGTGTGAAAGTAGTTTGTGTGTGAGCAAGTAAGAAACCTTCAATCGTGAACTGGCCACTGTTGATGGTCTGCAAAAAAAAAGCTACAAAGATACACCTTAGTATTTGTCTTGGATAGCCTACAGTAACCAGGTCGATATCTGGTTTGGAATGTAATTATCTTAAAGTGGCAGCATCCTACTTTGAGATGTAAAACAAAATCGGTTCCAGAGTAGACAGTGTTCCATAGTAAAGAGACCCACAGTAGATACTGTAATTGTTTACTGGCAGTGTCTGCTGTGGCAGGTGGGAAGGTGCAAATTACTTGAAAAAGATCTAATCTCTCAATGTTCTAATCCGTCAATGTTAATCTTAAAATGCACCAAATAATGCATTTAGCTGTTGACATTACTGTTTTCTTTGCTGTGGGAGGATGCCCCTGAACCACCCTACAGGCTTTGGGCTAAGCCCCCAATGTCTTCAGATCCTATAAATGCCCCTGACCATGCTTTAGCACTACCTGGCCTTAAAATTCCTGGCTGCCGCATCCCCAGTTCACCTGGTCGTGCTGCTGATCTAGTTTTTGCTGTTCTGCCTGCAACTATGGAACCCTGTCCTGTTCACTGGATGTGCTACCTTGTCCCAAACCATCTATCGCTCTCTGTCCCACTGGTCACATACTGGTTGATTCAACGTAAATAATTAACAGGTTGTTATATCAATCTAATTTCAACACAATCATCAAATTTTGGATTTTGGATTTCATTCGACATATTTTATTTGACGTTGTTTCAATGTTGATAGTAAAATGGTATGTTTGAATCAACATCATTGTTTTGAATAGGGTTAATGCACTTCTGTGAGAACGAGTGGACCATCCAGATGAGCTATCATGTCAACATATTTAGACATCGATCAGCTTCCATACTCATTTGCGTAGACTACTTAAATAACATTGAATAGTTGAAAGTACTGTAACTCCTCTAACTTTTCTTACACAAGTTATACAGTGTATTCGGAAAGTACTCAGACCCCTTGACTTTTTCCACATTTTATTACGTTGCAGCCTTATTCTAATTTTGATCAAATAACAAAAAAATCCTCATCAATCTACACACTGTCATGACTTTACTTCCATTACTCTGATGACTGCTATTTATCGAATCAACTAACTATGTTTAATTGTTACCTAATTCAATTAATCATGTAACAATTAACTAATTAGACATTTGGGGCACCATTAGAGCTGTTTAAAGAGTTACCATCTACCGAATTAACCCTTTCACACGTACAATCACATGGATGTGATCATTCTACAGTGGTCCCTGAAGCGTACGATCACACCCATGTGATTAGAACGCTTACTCAGAATACTTATTTAGAAAGGACAGTTTCGAATGATGCAACAATCAGCATTTGAGCTGGCCACACTTTTTTCAGAAAGTATTTACACAAACACAGTCCTTACAAAGTTATGTCCAGAATGTGAGCAGTTTATATTGGGATGCAATGTTTAGATATTCATAGAAGTACCTATAGCATAACACAATCATCCTAACCGGAAAAATGTAGGCTACATTTGTCCTAGCGCTAACTGAGGAAAGATTGACACAACAAAAGTGGTCATATTTTCTAACTCTCAGCTGACATTAACTACAATATGAATTAGCTAATAGCAATTACTATGTAAAATTAATCACATCACTGGAGAGCTCACCTTTGATCAAAATAATTGAGTAAAAGACTTTCTAGAAATCGAAAGTAATCTGATGATTAGTTTCAGCACGCAGCCATGCTTTTTTCCTCACAAAAACCAAAGATAATAAGAGAAGACCAGATGAGTTTGGTCTGTATATAGTATTTTTTTAATTTGACCTTTATTTAACTGGGCAAGTCAGTTAACTTCTTATGAGAGGCTTGGATGAATAAGGTTCCCAGAGTGAACTGCCTGCTACTCAGTCCCAGTTGCTAATATATGCATACTATTACTATATTTGGATAGAAAACACTCTGAAATTTCTAAGACTGTTTGAATGATGTCTGTTAGTATAACAGAACTCATATGGCAGGCAAAAAAACTGAGAAAAAATCTAACCAGGAAGTGGGAAATCTGAAGTTTTTCAACTCATTCCCTATTGAAGATACAGTGGGATATTGGTCATATTGCACTTCCTAAGGCTTCCACTAGATGTCAACAGTCTCTAGAACCTTGTTTGATGCTTCTACTGTGAGGTGGGGGTGAATGAGAGGGGAATGAGTCAGAATTCTGCCAGAATGCCTTGAGCTCGTGATGCTCATTCACGTGAGAGCGAGCTCTGTTCAGTTGCTTTTTTACAGACAAAGGAATTCTGCGGTTAGAACATTATTGAAGATTTATGTTAAAAACATCCTAAAAACTGATTCTATACATCGTTTGACATGTTTCTACAGACTGTAACGGAACTTTTTGACTTTTCATCTGCTCCTAGTGAACGTGCTTCGTGAGTTTGGATTTGTTTACCAAACGCGCTAACAAAAGGAGCTATTTGGACATAAATGATGGACATTATCGAACAAAACAAACATTTATTGTGGAACTGGGATTCCTGGGAGTGCATTCAGATGAAGATCATCAAAGGTAAGTGAATATTTATAATGTTATGTGACTTCTGTTGACTGCACAATATGGCGGATATATTTTTGGCTTGTTGGGCTCTGAGTGCCATACTCAGATTATTGCATGGTTTGCTTTTTCTATAAAGCTTTTTTTTAAATCTGACACAGCGGTTGCATTAAGTAGAAGTTTATCTAAAGTTCCATGTATAACACTTGTATTTTCATCAACATTTATGATGAGTATTTCTGTAAATTGATGTGGCTCTCTGCAAAATCACCGGATGTTTTTGGACCTACTGAACATAACGCGCCAATGTATACTGAGATTTTTTTCATATAAATATGCACTTTATCGAACAAAACATACATGTATTGTGTAACATGAAGTCCTTCCAGTGTCATCTGATGAAGATCATCAAAGGTTAGTGATTAATTATATCTATATTTCTGATTTTTGTGACTCCTCTCTTTGGCTGGAAAAAGGTTGTGTTTTTCTGTGACTTGGCTCTGACCTAACATAATCGTTTGAGGTGCTTACACCGTAAAGCCTATTTGAAATTGGACACTGTGGTGGCATTAACAAGAAGTGTATCGTTAAAATGGTGTGAAATACTTGGATATTTGAGGAATTTTAGTTATGGGATTTCTGTTGTTTTGAATTTGGCGCCCTGCACTTTCACAGGCTGTTGTCATTTCGATGAGAGATACTGTTAGCGGGATCTCAGCCCTAAAAAGTTTTAAGAACAAATTCCTATTTTCAATGATGGCCTAGGAACAGTGGGTTAACTGCCTTGTTCAGGGGCAGAACGACAGATTTGTACCTTGTCAGCTCGGGGCATTCGAACTTGCAAACTTTCAGTTACTAGTCCAACGCTCTAACCACTAGGCTGCGCTGTCGCCCCATAGTATGCATGTTGAAGGGGTGTGTCGTCTACCATCGTTCACATCCCACCATTCACTTCCTGAAGTTCTCAAAAAACGAATAAACCCTGGCTCACCTCATTTTGTTATAGCATCTTTGGTCCGTATGTCAACAAACATGGCTGGAATTAGCTAAGCTCATTATAATCAGTACAACCTTCAAAAAAATATTTTACACACATAATAGGTGCCCATTACAATCTATGCAAGAATCGGAATGCATGATTTAATTGAAAAACATGAGAATAGAGTAAATATATCAATAGTTACCACACAAACCATTTTCTGATAGTGATTTATTGATACAAATGATGCGTGCAGGCAGTCAATCACGTAACCTCTCACTTCCACTCTGAGCCATTCAGTGTTGTTGTTTATGTATGTAGCTAGTGAGCTAAGCTGTAGCATTAGCAATGTCTTTCAAAAGGAGACAATGCTCTTACTGAGGGAAGGAGGTTTGTTGCCAAGATCTTGTGATACATGGCCCCATCCATCCTCCCCTCAATACGGTGCAGTCGTCCTGTCCCCTTTGCAGAAAAGCATCCCCAAAGAATGATGTTTCAAATACTTATGTCATGCAATAAAATGCTAATTTATTACTTAAAAATAATACAATGTGATTTTCTGGATTTTTGTTTTAGATTCCGTCTCACAGTTTAAGTGTACCTATGATAAAAATTATAGATCTCTACATGCTTTGTAAGTAGGAAAACCTGCAAAATCGGCAGTGTATCAAATACTTGTTCTCCCCAATGTATATCTATATACATACTCTATCGTTCAAAATATTGGGGTCACTTGTTTGTTTGTTTCCTTGTTTTTTGTCCATTAAAATAACATCAAATAGATCAGAAATACAGTGTAGACATTGATAATGTTGTAAATGACTATTGTAGCTGGAAACGGCAGATTGTTTATGGAATATATTTATATATAAACTCCAGTCATACTTTATCAAAAGCCTTTTCAAAATCAGCTATGAAAACCAGGCCTGGTGTCCCTGATATTTCATAGTTTTCTATTGTTTCCAGTACTTGTCTTATATTATATGTGGGGTGGCAGGGTAGCCCAGTGGTTAGAGTGTTGGACAAGTAACTGAAAGGTTGCAAGTTCAAATCTCCAACCTGACAAGGTATACATCTGTTGTTCTACCCCTAAACAGGCAGTTAACTGACTGTTCCTAGGCTGTCATTGAAAATAAGAATTTGTTCTTAACTGACATGCCTAGTTACATAAAGGTAAAATAAAACAATGTATCTCCAATGCATCGTCCATGTAAAAAACCTGTCTGATTAAGATGAATAATATCTGACAAAACCTTTTTAATTCTATGCGCCAAGCATTTATCTTGAATTTTTCCATCACAACCCTGAAGTGTAAGAGGCCTCCATTTTTTAAAAATTGACTGGATATTTATATACACTTGGATCCTGTTTCAGTAATAATGAAATCAGACCTTCTTGTTGTGTGTCAGATAATCCACCGTTTATATAGGAGTGGTTAAAACATGCTAATAATGGTCCTCTGAGTATATCAAAATAAGGCTGGATTGGACTGGATTGGCCATCAGGCAATTATTGCAAATGCCAGATGAGCTGGAAAATGTATTTTTGGGGGTGGACTAGTCAAAATTTACACACACAAAAATATGTTTTTTATTTACAAATAAAACAATGAAAATGTGACATGCCTTGCCAACAAATACGTTTGGCCAACTCCTTGTCATCATCCCCCTTTCTTGGTGGTTTATTAATGCCCCTTTCTCACGAGCTGTAATGGCTAGTTAGATAGTGAGTTAACCCATACACCAAGTTAGTTAGCAAATCAGTTCGCTATGCTTTCCCGCCTTACCTAGTTAAAGTTAGCTAGGTAGAATCCAGAGTAGCTAATGTTAATTTAGCCTATAAAAAATAATACTTTGTGACCTGAACGGATTACAAATTATTGAGAAAATTATTTGGACAGAAATGTGTACTTACAGTCCCCACTCTCGCATGTCCTCAACATTTTGAAAGTTGTCGCTGTGGGCAGTGTGGTCCTGAGAGGAGCAAATTACGTGAATCACTGTCTTTTGTTCCCCAGCACATGCACAGTATGTTACAGAAGCAAATTCTGATTAAAATAAAGAATTCAAATTGCAATAAATTCAGTTGTTAAATTGTGCACCCATAAGATTGCAGGCCGTTTTCAGTCATATTATGCGTATGTCAGAACAATGACAACCTACATTTGTAAAAAAAATATATACACTACCGTTCAAAAGTTTGGGGTCACTAAGAAATGTCCTTGTTTTTGAAAGAAAAGCTAAACAAATGTGTCCATTAAAATAACATCAAATTGATCAGAAATACAGTATAGACATTGTTAATGTTGTAAATGACTATTGTATCTGGAAAGGGCAGATTTTTTATGGAATATCTACATAGGTGTACAGAGGCCCATTATAGCGACCATCACTCCTGTGTTCCAACAGCACATTGTGTTAGGTAATCCAAGTTTATCATTTAAAAGAATGTGATTTTCTTTAACCCCAAACTTTTTAACGGTAGTGTATATTTTATGAATATTTTATTGTGAATATTTCCATGAAGCCACCATTATTTAATGAATATAAGCAATTCAAAATTATTATTTTCATGGATTTAATGTTTTCAATAAGTAAGATAGGCCACACTCTCCCTCCCACACCCTCCCACTCACAATCATACACACCCCATTCTAGCATATGCAGCCTACTTTCGAAGCATCTGGTTGAGTAGCCTATACCTTTTCAGTTCTTCCTGCCATCCAAATTTGTGCATAGCCTAGTCAGTGATAGGTAACATGACTAGCCAAACAATGGAATTTGTTGTCAAGCCCCCCCAGAAAAAAAGTGGCATGCGAGTAGTTTAAAATGGTCTGTGACATGCGCACAAATCCACGGCAGAAAGAAAAAAAACATAGCACAGTTAATACTGGCCATAACTTTAAAATACTTTTGTACAATGATTTTGCTAAATGCACAATGCTGTAGCTAAATGTGCAAGCATTGACTGTAGCTGTGCTCCATTGTGTGTTCTGTGCTCAAAAGGCTCAATGCAGAAACACATGCACCTAAAAGGTTCTATGCAGTGAAGAAATGGAGATACGGTTAACAGCGTCCCAAAAAGTGACAAACAGGCTACTTGTTAACGCATTGACTTTGACAGCCCTAAACATTTTTAAACATTTTGGATTTGGGAGGGGAGCAGTGTAACAATTGCCCAGAAGGAGGCAAAAGTAGAGTACACAAAAGTTCATTGTTATTCGATTTTCTTTTACAAAATGTATCCTTCAAAACTGTCTTCGGCAAAAAAGTGCTATATACATGCAAAAATATTCAAAAACAACATCCTCTTACTTCACTTGATCAAATCAAATCAAATTGTATTTGTCACATGCGCCAAATACAACAGGTACAACCTTACAACAGGTGTAGAAATGCTTACTTACAAGACCTTAACCAACAGTGCAGTTCAAGAAATAGAGGTAAGAAAATATTTACTAAATAAGCTAAAGTAGAAAATGTCATAAAATAAAAAGTAACATATTAAAATAACGATAACGAGGCTAAATACAGTGGGGTCAATGTAAATTGTCCGGGTGGGAATTTGATTCATTGTTCAGCAGTCTCATGGCTTGTGGGTAGAAGCTGTTAAGGAGCCTTTTGACCGGTCAGGATGCTCTCAATGGTGCAGCTGTAGAACGTTTTGAGGACTTGGGGACCCATGCCAAATCTTTTCAGTCTCCTGAGGGGGGAAAGGTGTTGTCGTGCCCTCTTCACGACTGCCTTGGTGTGCTTGGACCATGACAGTTCATTGGGGATGTGGACACCAAGGAACTTGAAACTCTTGACCCGCCCCACTACAGTCCCATCGATGTTAATGGGGGCCTGTTCGATACTCCTTTTCCTGTAGTCCACAATCAGCTCCTTTGTCTTGCTCACATTGAGGGCGAGGTTGTTGTCCTGGCACCACACTGCCAGGTCTTTGACCTCCTCCCTATAGGCTGTTTCATAATTTTCAGTGATCAAGACGACCACTGTTGTATCATCAGCAAACTTAATGATGGTGTTGGAGTTGTGCTTGGCCACGCCGTCGTGGGTGAACAGGGAGCACAGGAGGGGACTAAGCAGCAATCCCTGAGGGGCCCAGTGTTGAGGATCAGCGTGGCAGACGTGTTGTTGCCTACCCTTACCACCTGGGGGCGGCTTGTCAGGAAGTCCATGATCCAGATGCAGAGGGAGGTGTTTAGTCCCAGGGTCCTTAGTTTAGAGATGAGCTTTGGAGTGTTGAATGCTGTGAGCTTTAGTCGATGAACAGCATTCTCACATAGGTGTTCCTTTTGTCCAGGTGGGAAAGGGTAGTGAGGAGTGCGATTGAGATTGCATCATCTGTGGATCTGTTGGAGCGGCATGCGAATTGGAGTGGGTGTAGGGTTTCCGGGATGATGGTGTGGATCTGATCCATAACCAATCTTTCAAAGCCCTTCATGGCTACCGATGTGAGTGCTACGGGGCAGTAATCAATTAAGCAGGTTACCTTCACTTTCTTGGGCACAGGCACTATGGTGGTCTGCTTGAAACATGTAGTTATTACAGACTTGGTTAGATCTTGCCACTTGCCAGTTGGTCCGCGCCTGCTTTGAGTACACGTCCTGGTAATCCGTCTGGTCTAGCGGCTTTGTGAATGTTGACCTGTTTAAAGGTTTTGTTTACATCGGCTACAGAGAGCGTGATCACATAATCGTCTGGAACAGCTGGTGCTCTCATGCATCCTTCAGCGTTGCTTGCCTCGAAGTGAGCATAAAAGACATTTAGCTCGTCTGGTAGGCTTGCATCACTGGGTAGCTCGCGGCTGGGTTTCCCTTTCTAGTCCATAATAGTTTACAAGCCCTGCCACATCTAACAAGCATTACTCCATTGTTGAAATAGTCCCAAAATGTTTTGCTTGTCAGTACTCAAGGTTTCAAGTATGTAACTTTCAAAACACAGAAATCATCCTCGCAAAATGCATCATGTGGGGATGATTTCGGTATTTTGAAAGTTACAAATGTTGAAAACTTGAGTCCTGATAAGCAAAATATTTTGGAACTATGTCAACAATGGACCATTATGTCTATCTCTGATTATTATTTCTATCTCTGATAAGCTACCTGGGAAAGGGCTGAAAGTAGCCCATATTAATATATGTAGCCTTAGAAATAAGGTTCATGAAATCAATAACTTGATAACATCAGATAACATTAATATATTAGCCATTTATGGGACTCACTTAGATAATCCATTTGATGATTACAGTAGTAGCAATACAGGGGTATCACATCTATAAAAGAGACAGAAAAGCTTATGGGGGAGGTGTTGCTGTATATATGTGACTCACCACCTGGATTCGGTCTTATGTAGCAAAATATGAAATGGTGTTTTCTACATTGGATAAAAGTAGAGACTCAAAGCTACATCATACACTGTATTATACAGAGGCATTATTGCATGGAACCCTAGATAGTTTCTGTGTATTTTTATTTATTTTACTAGGCAAGTCAGTTCAGAACAAATTCTTATTTACAATGACGGCCTAGGAACAGTGGGTTAACTGCCTGATCAGGGGCAGAACAACCTTGTCAGCTCGGGGGTTTGAACTTGCAACCTTCCGGTTACTAGTCCAATGCTCTAACCACTAGGCTACCCTGCCGCCCCTGTGTTGACATGTAGACATGTAGACTACATGTGCCTTTTGTAAAAAAAGATATGTTTTATGTTGTTCTGTCCTTGAGCTGTGCTTGTCTATTAATGTTCTGTATTATGTCATGTTTTGTGTAGACCCAAGGAAGAATAGCTACTGCTTGTGCAACAGAAAATAGGGGTTATAATATATCTTGTGTGTGGCTGCACGGCCATTGAAACCTATTTCATGAAGCTCCTTACGAACAGTTCTTGTGCTGACATTGCTTCCAGAAGCAGTTTGGAACTCAGTAGTGAGTGTTGCAACCGAGCACTCAGTCCTGTTCTGTGAGCTTGTGTGCCCTACCACTTCGCGGCTGTGCAACTAACTTTCCTAGATGTTTCCACTTTACAGTAACAGAACTTATAGTTGACCGGGGAGGCTCTAGCAGGGCAGAAATTTTACGAACTGAGTTGTTTGAAAGGTGGCATCCTATGACGGTGCCATGTTGAAAGTCACTGAGCTCTTCAATACGGGCCATTCCCGTATTGAGATTGCATGGCTGTGTGCTCAATTCTATACACCAGTCAGCAACGGGTGTGGCTGAAATAGCCAAATTCACTCATTTGAAAGGGTACCCACATACTTTTGGCGAGTGTACGTATGAACCGTTTGGTGGGTGTGCCGAGGTATGGCTTGACTCTATGAGTGACATATTTAAAGAGCAGCGGTGCATTTTTAACCCACAACCCCTCTCCATTTTTCAAGTGGTCGTTAAGTTCTACACTTTTTCCATTCAACTGAACGTTCTACTAAGATTTTATGTACCGAACGCAGCCCAGCCGACTGAAGCTAATTGGCTAAATAATTTGTGACCCATTTCAGGAAACTAGGCGTATGTCACAGGTCACTACTTCATTTGAACGTCATCTTTTTATTTAAATCAAAATGCGTTTTGCGGCAGAAATACCTTCTAGAACATGTGAACTTTCATGTGCCTTCAAAGCAAATGCTAATGCCATCTGTAAATACAAATACAATTGTTAAATTACGAGCCTAGTTGGTTTAGCCACAGAAAAAGTCAGCAACCTTCTCGCTAGCCATGATTGGCTGAGTGGGCTGGACATGGCAAGAGATTAGTTCGGATTGGTCTGCCATATAGCACACTTCTGTCTATTTGAGCTAGTTAGTATGTGCAAGTAATCCTGTCTACTGCGACATAAAAAATAATATATTGCTTAGTGGAACTGCATAAGTGTTGCTCTCCACTTTCTGAAGGACCGAATTTTGAAATCAGTGGAATTAGAGTATGATAGCTAAGCAGATGGAGAAAACACCTGTCCCCTTGATTATATCTTTCATCTACGGGCAACTATGGCAACCATGACAGGGAGAAGCATCCAACCATGATATATACGGTTAAGATAGTCTAGCTAGCTACATTTTCAGATATTACACGTTTATAATTTTGAGAAGTCATTTTCATTTCAAGTTAAAGTGTACTGTTAGTTAGCTAGCGTTAGCTGGCTGACTCGCTAGCTAACATTGAACCTGGTTGCTTAGCTACCTGCAGATTCATGGAGGGTAGTAACGTCATTGTAACGGTTTTCCTCCTCTTCTGAGGAGGAGTATGAAGGATTGGACCAATATGCAGCGTGGTAAGTGTTCATGTTATCTTCATTTAAACTGAACACAAAACAAAATAATAAAGAGAATAAATGAAAACGAAACAGTCCTGTTAGGTGCAGAAACACAAAACAGAAAACAACTACCCACCAAACCCATGTGGGCAAGAGCTACTACCTAAGTATGGTTCTCAATCAGAGACAAGGACAGACAACTGTCCCTGATTGAGAACCATACCCGGCCAAAAACAAAGAAATACAAAAACATAGAAAAGAAAACATAGAACGCCCACCCTAGTCACACCCTGGCCTAACCAAAATAGAGAATAAAAAGGCTCTCTATGGCCAGGGTGTGACAGTCATGAGTTGGGATTATGGTTCATTGTTTAGCTAGCTAGCTGCATGTCTTAACAAAAGACTCCACTATGAAGTATCCATTTCAATAGAATGTCACTGCGACAACTGTTGATAGATGTAGCTTGTAAATTCGCTCTGGCTATCAACTCCGATTTCAGACCACGGGTAAGATAGTCCAGCTAGCTACATTTTCAGATATGAAACATTTCTAATTTTGACATAGACTTTTCATTTCAAGTGTACTGTTAGCTAGCTAGCTAGTTATGTGTATGATCTTATTATTCATATCTCAGAGCTATTTGCATGGCTAGTTATAGCCTAATGTTAGCTAGCTAATATTGGGAGGGGATGCCTAGTCAGTTGTACAACTGAATGCCTTCAACTGAAATATTTAACCCAGCCCTTCTGAATCAGAGAGATGCAGGGGATGCCTTAATCAACATCCACGCCCAAGGTACAGTGGGTTAACCTCCTTGCTCCGGGGCAGAACGACAGATTTGTACCTTGTTAGCTCGGGGATTCGATCCAACAATCTTTCGGTTACTGGCCCAACACACACTAGGCTACCTGCCGCCCCTGGTTGGTTAGCTACCTGCAGATTCATGCAGGATAGTAACGTCATGAGTTGGGATTATGGCTCATTGTCTTAACAAAAAGACTCCACTATGCAAGTGTCCATTTTAATAGAATGTCACTGCGACAACTGCCAGATAGCTTGGGTGCTTGGCTGTGTTGTTAGGATATAATGCTCGCATCAACCCTTAAAGAGATTGGTGGAGCTAAAGCTGTGTGAACGATACTGAATGGGTGTAGACAAAGAAGAGCTCTCCAGTAGGTACCGAAACATTCAAAGGCCATTTTCTCAAAAGTGAGGTTACAAGTTAATCAACTTTCAAAGATGAATTACTTTCCCATTGTTCCTCAAATGCAGTGTATTATATAGCAATATATTTATTTTAGCTCTGTGTTTCTGCTTTTATCCAATGTAAAAAACACAATTTCAAATTTTGATACGTAAGACCGAATCAATGTGGTCAGTCACATTTGGCTAACTCTTCCCACCTGCAAACACACACACACACACACACACACACACACACACACACACACACACACACACACACACACACACACACACACACACACACACACACACACACACACACAAACACAAACACAAACACAAACACAAACACAAACACACACACACACATATATATATGAGATATCCATATCAAACCATACCCCGAAGCCAACTCATGTTTGAATTCTCGTTTTGCTTCCGTTTGGTTCTTAATAAACGATAAAGCTTTCCTTAATGAATACAGCCCAGTTATGACTTTGAATTTCTTAACCAAATAAATGATGATGTATATACTGACAAGATACATGTCTATCCACATAACAATGGGAGTCGTTGTCCACAAAGCTGTCACGACTCCTACCGAAGGTGGCCCCTCTTCCTGTTCGGGTGACACCCCTTTTCTGTTGTTTTTGTCTGATTAGTAACACCTGTTTCTTGTTTAGGTTTAGTTGGGCTATTTATGCCGGTAGGCCCGCCTGCTCTTTGTGTGGGCTTATTTCGTTTCCCACTGTGTATTTTGTGTGGTAGTGCTGGTTGTTTTGGATTTTCCCTCCGGACTGGTGTGGTCCTGGTTTTGGGCAATTGTATATGTGCGCCCAGTTTCTTGGCAGTACATTTTTCCCGGTGCGTGATAAAGGGCTACTTTGTATCTTCTTCCTCCTGCGTCTGACTCCGCACCCACTACGCCCATTACGTTACAAAAGCAGAACAGCGGCTGTCTTGCTACTTCCTTTCTTTGGATTGGTGGATACATTTCATTATTGTAATCTTTTATTGGATATTCGATGAGTTGTTGAAGGGGAAAGAGATGCTACGCTATTAACCTCATGTCATGAATATGCATAGCCATCTCGAGACAACTCCAATATAAAGTTTTTTTCTCTATGTTGCCTGGATGCCTGTACTTAAGTAATCATACTTTAAAGTACTACTTAAGTAGTTTTTGGGGGTGTCTGTACTTTACTTTACTATTTATATTTTTGATTATTTTTACTTTTACTTCAGTACATTCCTAAAGAAAATATTGTACTTTTTACTCCTTACATTTTCCCTGACACCCATAAGTACTTGTTACATTTTGAATGCTTCACGCTTTTATCAAGAGAACATCCCTGCTCATCCCTACTGCCTCTGATTTGACAGACTCACTAAAGATAAATGCTTCATTAGTAAATTATGTCAGTGTTGGAGTGTGCCCCTGACTATTCGTAAATTTTAAAAATATGAAAATCGTGCCATCTGGTATGCCTAATATAAGGAATTTTAAATGATTTATACTTTTACTTTCTCTTTTGATGCTTAAGTATATTTAAAATCAAGTACTTTTAGTTTTTTACTCAAGTAGTATTTTATTGGGTGACTCACTTTTACTTGAATAATTTTCTGTTAAAGGGATGTCACGTGTCCTACTTATATCAGTACACTCGTAACAACTTAAGCATTACGGAACTGCTATTCGATCAAATAAACCCCACATAGTCATTTATTTGTTTGTTTACCAAATTCAACACTCTTTCAATGACCTCCATACAAAATCTCCTTGCTTGGTGGGCGAAACAACTAAAAAACACCACCTGGTGGAGGGAGACAGATATTCGGGCGAGTTCGGCCTCTCTCTTCCTCTTCCTCTCTCTGACCAAATCTAAAAAACGAGATCAAATCAGGAAGTGAGGCCAATCTCAGAGGAAGGTGCTGCACCTATTTCAAGTAATTCCTGTCCGAGAGCGTAAATTCTCATTTTAGGTTCCACCTCGAAGACTGACGCAGGCTGCTAATACATATTCAGGAATTGGAACAGTGTGGTGATTTCCACGTGTAGCAGAGAAAAAAATACCAAATAAGGCATTAATTGACAGCTGCAACTAGCTAACATGCTAACCTTAGATAGCTAATGAAAGTTATGTGAGCACCATTTCAGTTCAGACAGGCATACTGTAAGTCAGTTGAAAATAATGATTTCAGAAAAAGACTAACATCCTACCTGTCAAGAGATACATCTAAGCTAAGCCGTGCCTATTAGGGATGTGTGGGTTGACTCATAACCTGCAGTCCCCAAGGTTATATTTGTGGGTTTAGGGTTCAGGAAATATTGAGTTGATGAAGGGAAAAGTGGTTGGGTGGCAGGCAAGTTGAATAAAGAGAAAACAATACCTTCAAAAATCCATAAGCCTAAATGTGTAATTCTTGTGCAGTTTTATAGGCTATATTGAGGTTATTCTTTCATTATTTTAGGCTATCTGGCATTAGTGCATAAGCCTAAGCTTTAGGGCCTAACAGTACGAGTACCTAATAGCCTACAAGCCAACCACCAAATGCTTTCAGGAACAGGCAGAGAAAAAGTTAACTTCGATCCACAGAGGCAAAAAGGACAATGTCAGAGTTGAATTCAATAAGCAAAAAAGCTGCGAAATGGAGAGTTGAAAATAAAGAGAAGGGAGGGCCAGGAAAGTCATGTTTGGGAAAGATTTGGTGAAGTGGTCAAAGAGGATGATAGCAGTGTTACTGTATGCGTGATGATTGTGAGGTGCTATAGAAGTTCAACAGTCACAAGATGGGGACTTCAAATAAGCCTATGGCACATCAAGGGAAGTGTAGCCTACTGTTCAGATGGGAAATCTGAACACTGACTGTAGATCGATAACATCTCACATAGCCTTAATATTAACTCCTGCATAATTAAGCATTTCTTGCAGTGAAAAGGATAAACCAAATGTTGGCAAAATTTGGACTTGAGAACAGGAGTGGAGAAATATGAGAATGTGAATGTGCAGATAGATACTGTCTGTAGAGGTGCTATCTTTATCAGCATCATAAAAGCTGATGGTAGTATTTCAACTACATGAAATATGCATCCAAGCCGAACTGAACTCTTATCAGATACATTTTGGATTGTTTTTTCAGCATTCTATTTCCTTACAAATCGGTCAAACTGATGTGATTTGTAAACTTTCCCTTTCTGCTCGGTCCCTAAACGTCTTTTCTCCTGGAAAGAAGCAGTGATCACAGAGAACATTGCAGATATAACGACACAGGACAAGACCCCGATGCAGACACTGGAGGCAGATGGTTTGAGTCTCTGATATTTCTTGAAATACAAGAAACAGGCAATGGGCAGGTCGGGGACAGGCTAAAGTTCATTAACCAGGTCAGAGCCCGAAAGGTACAGTGGGGGCAGGCAGGGATCGAGGTCAAGGCAGGTGGAATGGTCAGGCAGGCGGGCCCAGTGTCAGAGCAGGCAGAACGAGTCAGAACCAGGAGGACAAGGAAAACAGAGACTAGGAAAGCAGGAGCACGGAAAAACATGCTGGTAAACTTGACAAGACAAGACGAACTGGCAACATACAAACCGAGAACACAGGCATAAGTACAACTGGATATAATGATGAAGATGGGGGGTGGAGACAACCACAAAGACAGGTGAAACAGATCAGGGTGTGACAACAGATGTCAACTAGATTGAAGATGTATGATATTATTCTGGTGAGCCAATATTTATTTCTAGGGCAACATATAATGACAGAAGAGAAGCTGCATGTATCTAATTATAGACAATTTGACTAACAAATGATCTACCATAAGATCGGGAAAGTATAAATAGAAACAGGCTAAATAAATCTGTTCTCTGTCAATAATCCCAAAATTGTTCCATTGTCTATGACTGCAGCCGACTGTATATTTTATATATTAGCAGGTTAGGGTCGGGTGTGGGCCTCAGATTCTCACTTTATCACATACAGTTGGGTGGTTGCGGATGGGTTATTAATAGTGGTGGGAAAAGTAGGTTACCATGGTTACAAAAACCACAAGATGTCACAATTCCAATTCAACAGTTCCTCTGTATGCCACTAGTCTTGATCAACTACACATTCCCTCTGTTTCATCAGCATTTTTAAAGTAATTCCTTCAAAACAATTTTGAGATAAGTTGATAGAAAAAAATGTAATTTAGAAAAAGTTGTAGATATACAGTACCAGTCTAAAGTTTGGACACGCTTAATAATTCAGTTTTTTTCTTTGTTTTTACTATTTTCTACATTGTAGAGTAATAGTGAAGACATCGTGTAGAAAATAGTTAAAAAAAAGAAAATCCCTGGAATGAGTAGGTGTGTCCAAACTTTTGTCTGGTACTGTATTTCAATAAAGTTAGATCCATTTATGTTTTCAATGTAAGGAAGCCTGAAGATAAATCATCCACTCGTTTAGAGAGAAAATGTTCATTGTTCTTGAGAAAAGTAGTAATATGTTGGGGGAAAGATGCCACCCCTCCAATGGGGCAAGATGCCCACGAGGGCATCACTCCCCTCATGGTTGATGATGTTTTTCTAGCTGTAATTTAGGCACTGTCTAGCCCAGTTAGGTAACTAGCAACCTCACTAGCAGAAATTCTGGGGTGAAATCAATGCTAGCCAACTAATTAGCATAAGACAATATCTGCTAGAATAGCTAGCTAACCCCTTGTTAGCAGGATTGGGATTAGGGTTAGGGGTCAGGGTTAGAATAGGGGCCAGGGTTAGGGTTAGGGTCAGAATAGGGGTTAGGGTCAGAATAGGGGTTAAGTTAGGGTTAGAATGTTATGGTCAGAATAGGGGTTAGGGTTAGGTGTCAGTTAGAATAGGGGCCAGGGTTAGGGTCAGAATATGGGTTAGGGTCAGAATAAGGGTCAGGGTTAGAATAGGGGTTAGGATCAGAATAGGGGTTAGGGTTAGGTGATTGTCAGAAGGTTCGGGTCAGAATAGGGGTTAGGATTAGGGTTCAGAGTTAGAATAGGGGCCAGGGTTAGGGTCAGAATAGGGGTTAGGGTTAGAATAGGGGTTAGGGTAAGGTTAAGGTCAGAACAATGGTTAGGGTAAGATTAGGTTGTTAAAAATGGTTACAAATTCATTTGAATATAACTGATTAAATATTGATAAAACACACACACACACACACATTACATTTTCATAAAAATAACAATGATCGTGGTGGCAATGGCGAAGAGGCGCTTCATTGTGTCCTGAATGCCATTGAAAATGGGTAGGGCATTAAGGCAGCTGCCCGCACTTTTAATGTGCCACCCAAAACCATGAGGGGCCACCGAGAAAAGCAGGTCAAAACCCTAGGCCACAGACACTGGCTCTTTCGAATTTGACCTGGTGAGTCATCCAAAAATCAAGGGATGTCCGAAAACTTGCCTTTGACCTGGCGGAGAGGATGGCAATCCAAAACACATTCAATAAAGAAAGGTGGTTGGCAGGCATAGACTGATTTTACGGTTTTATGAAGCGGCACACAGAATTATCAATCTGTATCCCATAAGCAACCTCTGCCACAACATCAACCTCCACCACAACCTCCACCCCACAGCCCACCCAGCACCCACAGGTCTCCAGTGACCTTGCTCCGAATGTTGGTAAGAAAAAGAAACGCCAACACTCATTTGAGGAAATACAGTATATGTATGTGTGTAGAGTGTAAAGAAAGAAGAGTTTATCAAACCAATACTCATGGGTTCTTGTTTATTTGCTTGTTTTATTTTTGTTTAAAATACCAGTTATACAACAACAAGCATCGGCAGAGGTCATGTTGGAGTATTCCCCCAGGCCAATTATACAGGAGGCAAGGCCAAGGAAAAGAAAGGCTGAGTCGGCTACAGTCCTGACAGCCTCACCCCACACGAGGTTCCTGGAGGACAAGGCAACACTAAGCCAGAATAAAGAAAGCAAAGGGAGTAAGAAACCTGTTACACTGAAGAAAGCTATGGTGCAATGGAGGTACAACATCTTATCTCGGTAGCTAGGAAAATGCCCCTTTCCTAAAAAAAAACACATTTTAAAAATAACAAAAAATCTGTCAACTGTAACCATTTATTTTCCTTTATAGTTTTTTACCCTAAGCATGGCCATCATCCACCTCCAATTTGTTTTCTCCAAACGTAGCTTTTTTGTTTCAACAATTAAACATTGATCTTACCCCACCCTACTTAATTGTCACACGCGAGTAAAAGTAAAGATACCTTAATAGAAATTTACTCTAAGTAAATTTAGAATTGATAGCTGCGTGAATTGAACCATAATTATGTTGTGCCTGAGCATTCAAAATGTAATCAGTACTTTTTGGTGTCAGGGAAAATGTATGGGAGTAAAAAAGTATATATTCTCTTTAGGAATGTAGTGGAGTAAAAGTAAAAGTTGTCAAAAATATACATATTAAAGTACAGATACCCCCAAAAACTATGTAAGTAGTCCTTAAGAACTTTACCCCACTGGTTATTAGCAATTGCGGGCGGGTGAACAAACAGCTGACCTGCCACTGTATGAGCTGTTGAGTGTGGAGTTTCAAATCAAATCAAATTGTATTGGTCACATACACGTGTTTAGCAGATGTTATTGCAGTTGTAGCAAAATTCTTGTGTTTCTAGCTCCAACAGTGCAGTAATATCTAACAAGTAATATCTAACAATTTCACAACAATACACACAATACAAACAAATCTAAAGAAATGGAATTAAGAATATATAAATATTTGGACGAGCAATGCCGAGCGGCATAGACTAAGATACAGTAGATTATAATAGAATACAGTATGTACAGATGAGTAATGCAAAATATGTAAACATTACTAAAGTGACTAGTGTTCCATTATTGAAGTGGCCAGTGATTTCAAGTCTATGTATATAGGGCAGCAGCCTCTAATGTGCTAGTGATGGCTATTTAACAGTCTGATGGCCTTGAGGTAGAAGCTGTTTTTCAGTCTCTCGGTCCCAGCTTTGATGCACCTGTACCTGACCTCGCCTTCTGGATGATAGCGGGGTGAACAGGCAGTGGCTCGGGTGGTTGTTGCCCTTGATGATATTTTTGGCCTTCCTGTGACATTGGGTGCTGTAGGTGTCCGTTTGTCGTTTGCAAATTCCAGTGAAACTGTCATCATTCATATTTGGATATGTACACAGACATGATCAAATAGCTATGTTCTTTGTTATCTCTGTTATGATTTCAGTAAGCTAGCTAGCTATACACTGATTATACCAAATGTTAGGAACCCCTTCCTAATAATGAGTTGCACCCCTCCACCATGTTGCCCTCAGAACAGCCTCAATTTGTCAGAGAATGGACTCTAGAAGGTGCCGAAAGCGTTCCACAGGGAGGCTGGCCCATGCTGACTCCAATGCTTCCCGCAGTTGTGTCAAGTTGGCCGGATATTCTTTGGGTGGTGGATCATTCTTGTTACACAGGGGAAACTGTTGAGCGTGAAAAACACAGCAGCGTTGCAATCTTTGACACAAACCGAAGCGCCTGGTACCTACTACCAAACAGAGTTCAAAGGCACTTCAATCTTTTGTCTTGCCCATTTACTCTCTGAATGGCACACATACATAATCCATGTATCAATTGTCTCAAGGCTCAAAAATCCTTCTATAACATGTCTCCTACCCTTCATCTACACTGAAGTGGATTTAATAAGTGACATAAATAAGCAATCATAGCTTTCACCTGGATTCACCTGGTCAGTCAGTCTATGTCATGGAAAGAGCAGGTGTCTTTTAATGTTTTGTGTATCAGTGTATTTCAATGCATTATCTAAATTGTGTCTGACGAATCCGCCATAGAAATAGAACGAATATACACTCCGATAATATGGATAGCCTAACTATTGAAGCAATATGCAAGCCATTTTTGCATGACCCAGTGCTCCGGGTAGGTGGAGATCTCTCTTTAGAATCAATGGAATGTTCGAAAAAATTTGCAAACCTATCAAACCCGGTGTTACTGGGTCCTGCAAAACTAATTTGCCAAAAATGCTAGTGGTCAAAACCTTACATCTGGGAGCGACTGAGGGAGCGCAGTTCTAAAATGCAATCATGTCACACAATTTTATTATTTATAATATTGTCAAATATTTTTCTATGCAGACTAGCTCAAAAATAAGGAACATTTACAAATGATCATGATCATTTGCTGATAAAAAAATGAGAGGTGCAAAAACATTAGTTTGCTCCATGGTTCAGGCAGCAACGTTGTCACGCCCTTTATATGTCTCTATTTTGGTTTGGTCAGGGTGTGATTTGGGTGGGCATTCTATGTCCCTTTTTCTATGATTTGTATTTCTGTGTGTTTGGCCGGGTGTGGTTCTCAATCAGAGGCAGCTGTCTATCGTTGTCTCTGATTGAGAACCATACTTAGGTAGCCTTTTTCCCCCCTGTATTTGTGGGTAGTTGCCTATGTATAGTTAGTTGCCTGTGAGCACTACGTTGGTGTCACGGTTTCGGTTTATTGGTGTTGTTGGCAACATTTTATAAGAAAGAAGTATGTACGCTCACCACGCTGCACCTTGGTCCGCTCCTTTCATCAGCCGTGACAGAAGTGTAGGCTACTGCGAAAAGCTGTAGCCAGAGACGGAAGAGGAAGCAAGACACCACTTGCAGTTTTATTTTCTGGTTCAATGAAAGTAAATTAACCAAATAGATCAGACCCAGTTGCTATTTCATTGGTGTCTATAGGAGAACCACCCTGTTAGGTAGACTGGAACTTACACATTTCTTTCAATGGTAAACAGCCTGATTGAACTATATTCATTTATTCACCATCTTTGCTGTAGCCAAAGATGATCTATTATGTGGCGATTTGCAAGCTTTGCAGTTGTTTCTGATTAATAAACATTGCCATGCTGGTGTGGGGTACCATTGAAATAAAACACAGTCCTGAAATTAAACGTAGGAAAAAAACATATTTACACATCATTAGGAGACCACTGTGACTGACAAGTGACTCCTCCTGCCGCAGCGAGCGTGAAGGTTACTGCGTGAAATCCCAGGGACAGGGTTGTATTCACTAGACAAAACAGAGGGAAAAACACTGAAATCGGGGAGTTACTATGTCAACTGTTGCAAAAAAAAAGAATGCGTTTTTCTATGATGTGAACTAATGAATATGTGCAAGAGCATTCGGTGCTGTTGCTTTGAAATTGGTGTGGCGGCGCCACTACTGATTGAAAAGTACTGGGGAAAATGCTGTCTCGCCACACGTTTTCCGGTGGCTTAGGTTGGTTAGCAGTTACAGTATGTAAACTGATGGTTTGAAATGTCAAAATATCTTCCTTTTTAAATCCTGGTGTGGAGTGTATTGCCCCAGTTGAAAATGACATGGATAGGGCCTTGGTTGTATGTCTGTGGCCTTGTCGTTGCAGACATTATCAATGCACTTCTAATCGTCTCCAAACTGCAACATGGCATTTGATTATTTGGAAGAAAAGAGAAGATTTAGCTCAAAATCGTCACTGCATTGCTTGCTGTTTGGGGTTTAAGGCTGGGTTTCTGTACAGCACTTTGAGATATCAGCTGATGTAAGAAGGGCTAAGTTGATTTGATTCGACTGATTTGACTGCCCTATTAAGGCAATAAGGTGACATGACCCACTGTATCTCCAAACGCCCCTCAACACACCATTATCAAAGAAAATAGACATCTACTTCCTCAAAGTCAGTTGTCTCCTGTGAACCTCCATAGTTTGGGAACGATGTTGTTTGAGTTTAAGCTGCTGTAGCCTGTCTGTCTTTGTTCCCCCTTCCTGACTGGTCTTGTTTGTTAGGTATTTGTTTGGGAGGAAATCAAAGCGACACAAATTGTGTGATATGATCAAAACCAGCACGTACCCAGGGGCAGCCCTGCCTTGCATCACAAAGTTTTAATAGAGGTGGGTTGCTAGGGGGTTGTTGTTTGTTTACTAGTTTGTGTTTTCTTTTGCCCCTGTTCTACTGTAATACAAGGGCCATGACAGGCAATCATAAGGAGGAGGAAGAAATAGACACCATTCAGTTTAATAATGATGTCTCCTTTGACACCCATAGACAGTCACAGTGGCACTGGTTAAATGTCAGCCACCGACTGAACGGACAAACACATGAAGACATAGATGTAGATCCAGATTCTCTAGATGACTGTTCTGTTCCATCAGTGAAAGCACGAAAGACTTTGACATTTCTGCACCAGAACACTCTTTGAGTTTATTCCCATGGAGTCGTCTACCATCTCATGTTGTTCTGAAATCGTTTCTGTAGGAACGGCTAGGATTAGCATTCCTGAAACATTATTTTGTTAACATTTTATTTGATCTCAGAGAAATTAAGATCATTGATTGCAGCCAAATTGGCCATTTTAATTTCACGGGATTCAGATAATATTCAATAGATATAGTTGCCTGGCTACCCAAACTCCTTGCTCCAGCCAAACACTACACTACACCACGCCCATGGTCGTTAGTTTATTCTCCGCAATGTGTCTGGATCTGAGTACCTCCCAGAAGATTTCTAGAACGCAAACACTTTTTAACCATTCTGATTGGTCCCAGAAACCGATGGGTTGGGCCAGAGTCACAACACGTGGGTAAAGCGACATTTAGAAAATGTGTCATTGGCTTTGATACTCTGATTGGTTAGAGATAATCTATTTAATGTATGAAACATAGAGAACTGATACTGTATACTGGTCATTGGGGTGGAATTGGTGTGGGGGCTCCGTGGGTGACTTTACAATTATTTTGGGTAGGAAGAAGTCGGGTGTTTGGTACTACACTTTTTGAATATGATCTGAATCCTATAAATTAAAATTACCAATTTGGGAGCAATCAATTAGCTTTCATACTCAGAGATGAAATTATAATTCAGCTAAAAAATATTTCAGGGATGCTAATCATATCTGTTTCTAACTACAAAAACGATTTCAGAACAAACTGAGATGGTGGGTGTCGAAATCCTCTTTCTTGTGCTTTTTGAGGTGGACCGACACCACAGCAATAAGTACTTATCTTCCTGTACAAAATACCTGCTAGAGATGCCAAACTGTCATTTGCTTCCAATGATAACAAGAAAATACTGTTTCTCACTGACATGCAATCTACAGAGCTGAATTTTCAAAAACAAATAACTTTAAAAGTCTCTCTCTCGCTCTTTCTCTGGCCTTGTACACATTTACTGTGTTGTAAGTTTTTTCCCAATTGTTAAAAATGTCAAGAGTGGTCAGTTGTTGTTGTTTTTCTTCCATTTGTGGTCTCTCTAGCACTGCATTAACAACCATTCTGATCAACATTTGTGGGGGTTGCTTCAAGATTTGAAATGGCAAGAATCTAAAACCACTTGGAAAGAAAAATGAAATTCTCTTTGATCCACTCTTTCTGATCGTTTGTTCCTAACGAAGCAGGTTGTTGATGCAGTGCTAGAAAGACCACACGTTTAAGAAAAATACATTCACACTTTATCAAGCTTTTTCAGGTCATTAAAACATATTGGGGATTCCCTCACACTTGGCCTGCTTTAAGATGCTATAGTTCAGGAGTTGTAAATTTGTTGTCTGGTAGTTTTAGCTGAGGGTGAAGCCAAGGCAAGATGGAGGTAGAGCTTCTTGGCAGGGGTAATAGGAATTGTGCTCTGACCTTGCCATGTATGATTAAAACTGCAGCCATGGAGAACTCTCACCGGCCCTTGTTTGGCTTGAATAGACAATGCAAGGCGAGAGACTCTGGAGAGACCTGTCACGGCTATGAAATGCGAGGCTGCATTCAGCTGTAGAGACACTAGCTAGAGACCAGTTTTTCTTGGAATGATTCCGACAAAGAGTGCAATGCCACACTGTGAATCGCTATGGAAACCCTACCACTGAAAAGTACAGGTCCAATGTGTTTATTAATGAATCAAGTTTTAACAACTTACTTTCTCACCCTGTTAATGTGTCATTTTTCAAGTCAATACATAATTGGAAAATAAATGCTGTGATCAAACCTTTTTCACAACTGATTTTTCCCTCTAATGACAAATGATTCACTGTTGTACTTGGAGCAGAGAGGTAGAGAATGAGGGAGAGAGAGAACATGTATTCTACATGTTGATATGGGATCCTCACTATAGGAAGTTTTGTGGTTTCAATTTGAAAACGCTCCTTTTCTGTTTGATTTGAATGTGACAATAGCTGTGCCTTTCTGCATAATCTGATGAAAGACAGAGACAGATTGTTTCTCATTGTCTTCAAACCAGCTTTATAGGTTTGTTCTCTTAATAAATACAAAAATAAATAAAATAATTTGACAACTCATTTTAAATAACTAGTAAAGAGGAGGGTATTTTTTTCAAGGGGAAGATACAAGATTGTGGCAAGATTCAGAGCAGATATTTGTAACATTGTTTACGCGTACATCTGTTTATTTGGATAGGTTTATATTTACATCTCATATTCCCCAACAGGTGAAAGAGGTATTAGACTAATTCAAATATTGCTGCAGATCTGCTCAGTGCTGCACAATACCATTATAAAGTTCAAGGGTCTATTCCTGAAATGGATTAACAATGACCTGTGTGTGTCTGTGTGTTTGTGTGTGTCTGTGTGTGTGCTTGCATGTGTACGTAAAGCTACTGTGTGTGTGTGTGTGTGTGTATATTTGTGTGTGTGCCTTTGTGACTACGTGCCTTTGTAATCATTTCCAGGTAGAGCCCCTGGTGACTTGTCATGCTAATATGGCCATTAAGGAGGATTATGTTGACCACATGGCAGCCAAATGTTTTATGTACATTCTATAGAAATTAAAATAATCCTATAGAAATAAGGAGCATAACAGTATCACTATGTATTATCACAATGGCGCGAGGATGGGATGTTTCCACAGAGATGATCATCAGTGGGGGATTCATGGGGCGGCAGGTAACCTAGTGGTTAGAGCGTTGGGCCAGTAACCGAATGGTTGCTCGATCGAATCCCCGAGTTGACAAGGTAAAGATCTGTTGTTCTGCTCCTGAACAAGGCAGCCCTGTTCCTAGGCAGTCATTGTAAATAAGAATTTGCTCTTAACTGACTTGCCTAGTTAAATAATGGAGAATGCATGAGGAGCATTCCAAGAGAATGTTGAAATCACCTGAATATATAAAGTAAATGATTTTGAGTGTTTGATGATGAAGAGAGATGGCTTCAGAAGTGGCTTTTCACACTTGACAATGGAATGTTGCTTGAGGGCCAGTTTTAGTTAATTTCTCTATTTTTTTGTCATCTACTTCTAACGGTTTTCACCTCCATCTCATCTCATCTGTCATGACCTGGGCCTGGGGATAGGTTTATGACAGTCATAAATACCCCCCCCCCCCTTTCCCTCTCTCTACCCTACTGATGTTACATTTGCAAACACTATGGTTGACAGAGATTCTGGGAACATCAGAAGGTGGGGGGAAATAAACTATATTCTGGTAATCCGACCAATTGAACATATGCGGTGGTACTTAATGAATATGATGTCAGTTCGGTTGTCATCTGAGACATTCTCATCAATGATAAGATGACATAAACTCTACAGTGGAAAGAAACACATCAGTGTTATCGGATTCACATGGAATTTAAATGTCTGAATATGAAATTATTTGTGATGGGATGAAATGTGATTTTAGCTTCTAAAATGTGAGATGTGGGTTTTCATAAGGTTAGGGCTCTGCTCAATCAGTGGCCCGCCCCTGTGAAGGGACATGGGCTATAAAACTTTTCAAACACGCCCTCCTCTCCCTTCCTATATAAAGCCTTGACGACAATATAACCTCCTGTTCCGATGATGTGAGGACGACGGTCCGATGTCAGAATGGTTCAGATAATAACTACAGAACGAAGCCAACCTCAGCGTGAGCTTTGGTTGCGAATGGTTTGAACTTTGAACTCTTATTCACTACAGAAGTGATACCCTCCTAGCCGTTGAGTTAGCAACAGCAGCTGCAAACACAGGTTAAGAAGGAACAGACAGAGTATCCCATCTACCACATAATGACGTTACTACAACGTATTCAATTACCAGCAGAGACATTCTTCAAAGGACAAAGGACTCGGTTGGGCAACACGGCCTTCCATCTACCACCAACCTACCGAAGCGCAGCTCAGAGTAAATATTTATTGCATTTTCCTTTTCCAAATGGGCGGTAATTTAGAATGCATAAGATTCTGTATTTATTTCAGTCTTCCCGCTCTTTCACTCAAACCCAGCCCTTTTCTTTTGTGTAACCAGCTGTCATATCTGTTCCGCCCGCTAGGGACGTTTTCCTTTATGATGTCATTTGTAATCAAGTTATGATTTTATTTTGTGCATGTGTAATTCTGTGTGATTAGTTAGGTATTTAGTAAATAAATAATTAAACCCAATTTTGCATTGCTGATTCAACTTGTTAGCCAGGGTTCGTGCAGATAACCAAGAATTTACAACTTTCAGATGAGACTGAATTAAAATGACGATTAATATTGACTGCTATTGATGTAAAATATTACTAGGTTTTTAAGAGTTTATTCGGAGGATAACAGCTTTATAAATATTATTTTGTGGTGCCCCGACTCTCTAGTTAATTACATTTACATGATTAGCTCAATCAGGTAATACTAATTACGGAGAAACTATTTTATAGAATAACATGTCATATCACTTAATCCGGTATAGCCAAAGACACGACACATCATATTAAAAGAGTGAAATGAATACTGACCAAGGCAGCATAGGGCCATTTCTCCAACCTCCCAGCAATAAGCAACAGAGCCACAATCAGTCCAAACACAATCAGTCCAAAAAGTTAGCTTCATAAAGCAAACATAAACTTAATCATGTCAAGGATGCTTATGATTGATGAAGCCTTTACAGAGTATTGGTCCAATCTGGTGTGATTAGTGATTAATCATGTCATGAGATATGTATCTTCCTGTTCCAAAGGGGGTGATCTCATGGCATTGATCATTTCGATGTCAGCTGTCTGAATGCAGGGTGAGGAACAGACTGAAGACATTATTGGTTCAATAAGATGACAGTTCTGTGTTTCCTACGTGTACCAGTAACTGCAGACAAGGTTACAGTTAGGGTTGAGCTGGGATGTGGACATGAATCTAGGGTTAGGGTTAGGGTTAGGTTCCAACAGAGGAGGCTGGTGAGAGGAGCTATAGGATAACAGTCTCATTGTAATGGCTGAAATTGAAAAAATTGAAACTAGTCAAACGTGGTTTCCATATGTTTGATACCGATGCATTTATTCCATTCCAGCCATTATAGTGAGCCTGTCATCCTACAGCTCCTCCCACCAGCCTCCTCTGTGTTACAGGTAGAAATTGGCAGTACAGATCTAGGTTCAGCCTCTAGTAGTAACTTCCTCCTACTCCGGCTACCTGACCAGGACAAGATATTTCAGGGCAACCAACTCATAACTAAATTACTTTCCAGATAATCCGTCCCTCTTTTATCTGTGAGTTTATTACCTGAGTGGTCAATCCCAATCTCAATCCCGCTAGATAATCCCTGCTGTCTGGATTAACCTGGATGCTCATTGACATGGTAAATATGGAATACATCAGAGGACCACGCTGTGCTCTCACTTTAATTACAGAAAGACGGCGATCTGATTGCACTGAGAAGTAGAGTCAGACCAATGACGAAGCAACACAATGATGAGCATCCTATCAAAAGCACATCAAGTATTTATCCTCAGGTGACTCTGGCTGGGACATCACTTCTTTCACCAACATCCTCAGAATCATTACTCCAGGTTTAATTGAATGGATTAGTCTTCAAATGTCCTTGATGCCACCATGCAGCGTTACAAACATCTCAATAACTTCCAATCCTTCAAAAGAGCAACAGGTAGACCCTGAGTCATAATGCCACACATGTCACATATAGTACCACACCAGTCATGTGCCCTGGGAGTATCTGAGTACAGTTTCCAGCAGCAGTCGTATGGCTATAATACTTTAATCACCCTGTCATAGAGTGAGTTCTAGCTTTAAGAGCCCAGTAAAACATGATGAACGATGGAGGGGTGATGGAGTGCTGAGCGCTGCATCTCCCATGCAGCTGACATTGACAGTGGGATTGCTTTGATAATGGAATGGGCCGATTAGGGGCATCTGGGGGGATGATTAATTGATGCAAACACATGTCCATTTAATGGCTGTTCCATCAATTATTGAAGTGCAGATTCCACAAACTCCACCCCACCATACCCAACTGCTACCCTCACCTACCCCCACCCTTCATTTTATTATGCTGCGCTTCAATTAACAGCCTTTCTACTCTGTCTGGCTTAGCCTGTCCTCATCTCACCTGGTGCACAACCAACCATGTGCTAATCCTAATACAACACAACTGATTTGGTCAAAGTGGAAATACAGCTATGTGTACTTACATAGATCTATATCACATATTGTAAAATCACAGTGCATAGTATGCAGCAAGGTGTTAGCTACACCGAATAAAAAAAGTGTTCTGGGCTCAGATGGTGACCTGGTAAATAATCTGACAGCATGAGGGAGAAAGGGATTTGATTGCTGTTTCACATTGGTTTCCAGGGGTATTCTCCGAAGGTTATGGTTTCTCCTCTGATTTCATGAAATTCACATGAGCTCTTTTCCACCCATATTAAGCCAGTCATTTTCTATGGTCCTTTAGAAGCTGTAAATTGGAGTGGAGATTTCTTTGTGCACGTTAAACTTTCAGTGCGTTCAAAAACCTGATTTGCCTGTGTTTTATAGATAGTGAGTGCCAAAATTGTCACTTTCTGACCTTTATTTCCTTTGTTTTGTCTTTATTTAGTATGGTCAGGGCGTGAGTTGGGGTGGGCAGTCTATGTTTGTTTTTCTATGTTGGTTTTTGTGTTCAGCCTAGTATGGTTCTCAATCAGAGGCAGGTGTCGTTACTGTTGTCCTTGTTGATGACAAGCATACCCAGAACATAATGCAACCACCATCATGCTTGAAAATATGAAGAGTGGTACTATGTAATGTTTTGTGTTGGATTTGCCCCAAACAATGCTTATATTCAGGACAAAAAGTCAATTTCTTTGTCACCTTTTTTGTAGTGTTATTTAAGTGCCTTGTTGCCAGTCATTTTAAATGCAGGCTGTTACACAACAAAATGTAGAAAAAGTAAAGGGATGTGAATACTTTTGTGGTAAATAAGAATAGCATATGTTTCTAAACACTTCTACATTGATGTGGTTGCTACCATGATTACAGATCATCCTGAATCCTGCCTTGTTAAATAAAGGTTCAATAAAAATACAAAAATGAATTGTGAATAATGCTAACCTACCCTGTTACTTTGATGGTAGAGATTAGCATGTCTTGGGGGTATGATATTTGTGGGTCTAACTTTCTCCCTCATCATTATTCAGGATGATATGTAATCATGGTAGCAATCACATCAATGTAGAAGTGTTTAGAAACATATGCTATTCTTATTTACAATAAAAGTGACTTCAAAATGACACAATACATAATTTACCATTCAATTATTTGGGGCACAAAATAATCTGAAACACAACCAAAACAAACATCAAATGCATCCAACAAAGTTGTAGAGTCACAAACTTGATGTAGTCATTGTGTGCTATGAATATGGGACAGAATACTTAACTTTTTACTACTTTAATGCATAAGTGAATTTGTCCCAATATTTTTGGTCCCCTAAAATGGGAGGGGGAGGGGGACTATCTACAAAAAGTGCTGTAACTTCTAAACAATATGGATGAAAATGCGCTCAAATTAAAGTTGACAGTCTGCCCTTTAACCTCCATAGTAATTTTATGATTTCAAAACCACAACATCAAAATGTCACTGTCCCAATAATTTTGGAGCTCACTGTATTTTCATACTATGAGTTTGGAATAATACTGTGAAATTGTGAAGATGATGATGATGATGATGCCTTTTTAGTGTATGAGAGCTATTTGTTTTGGTGGGATATAGTTTTGGCCTGCCTGGGGACATCACCAGGCGGTTAATTTAGTTAATAGACCCATAAGAAAGAGTTCCAAACCTCTCTGCTAATAACCACTAGTTTTCAGTTTTCCCCTCACCACCCAGACAGTCCTAGCTAAATTCTTGCTTGAAAATTGCTCTTGGCTAAGCAATTTTTGTTTCTTTTTGACCATTTTAATTGAAAAGCATCACAGTAAGGTATTTAAAGGTCCGTTTTATCGCAATATCAAATCATTTCTGGGTAAGAATGAAGTACCTTACTGTGATTGTTTTCAATTAAAATGGTCAAAAAGAAACTAAATAGCTTCCTTACAGTTTCTGTAAACCGTATGCGTTTTCGACACAGTACTGTGGAGCGTGTTGCAATCACTGTAGTCTTGGCTGTGTGCAAGGGTTTGTAACGCCTAAAAATGCTGCATGGCACATTAAAGCGTCTTTTGAAAACCATCTCAGTAAAAGGCCAAACGATGACTTCCATATCATTTCACTGCAGTCATCCCTCCTTTTATCGGTATGTTTACTCTCAGGGAATGCTCTCTCCCTCATAAATAATTCATGAAGCAGCTATGATAACAAGCACATGAAGAAAAATATACAGTGCAGTGCCTTCAGGAAGTATTCACACCCCTTGACTTTTTCCACATTTTGTTGCGTTAGAGCCTGAATATAACATGGATTCAATTGAGATGTTTTTGTCACTAGCCTACACACAATACCCAATAATGTCAAAGTGGAATTATGTTTTTTGAAATGTATGCAAATTCATTTAAAATGAAAAGCTGATACGTCTTGAGTCAATCAGTATTCAACCACTTTGTTATGGCAAGCCTAAATAACTTCAGCAGTAAAAATGTGTTGAATGTGTCACATAATAAGCTGCATGGACTCACTTTGTGTGCAATAATAGTGTTTAACATGAATGTCTACCTCATTTCTGAATGACTTCCTCATCTCTGTACCCCACACATACAATTATCTGTAAGGTCCCTCGGTCGAGCAGTGAATGTCAAACACAGATTCAACCACAAAGACCATAAAGGTTTTCCAATGCCTTGAAAAGAAGTGCACCTATTGCTAGGTGGGTATAAAAAACAACAGACATTTATTATCCCTTTGAGCATGGTGAAGTTATTAATTACACTTTGGATGGTGTGTCAATACCTCACAATGTCGAAGGGGAATTATGTTTTTAGACCACTACAAATTAAAAGCTGAAATGTCTTGAGTCATTTCAGAACCCCTTTGTTATGGCAATACACCCAGTCAGTACACCCAGTCAATGCACCCAGTCACTACACCCAGTCACTACATCCAGTCACTAAAAAGATACAGGCGTCCTTCCTAACTTCGTTGCCGGAGAGGTAGAAAACCGCTCAGGGGTTTCACCATGAGGCCAATGGTGACTTTAAAACAGTTACAGAGTTTAATGGTTGTGATAGGAGAAAACTGAGGATGGATCAACAACACTGTAGTTACTCCAAAATACTAACCTAATTGGAGGCCTGTACAGAATAAAAAATATTGCAAAACATGTATTCTGTTTGCAACAAGGCATGAAAGTAATACTGAAAAAAGTGTGGCAAAGAAATACACTTTTTTGTCCTGAATACAAAGTGTTATGTTTGGGGTAAATCCAATACAACACATTAATTAGTACCACTCTCCATATTTTTAAGTATAGTGGAGGCTACATCGTGTTTCCAGCAGACACTGGGAGATTAATTCTCCTTTCAGCAGGACAATAACAAGGCCACATCTACACTGGAGTTGCTTACCAAGAACACAGTGGATTTTCCTGAGTGTCTGAGCTACAGTGTTGCACAATCCAGGTGGGGAAAGCTCTTTAAAAGACTTACCAAGAAAGACTCACAGCTGTAATTACTGCCAACGGGGATTTTAACATCTATTGATTCAGGGGTTGAATACTTCTCTAATCAAGATACTGTATTTCAGTGTTTTTATTGTATTTCCAAATGCTATAATTTTTCTTCCACTTTAACATTACGGAGTATGTTCTGTAGATCGTCAACACAAAATTACAATTCAATCCATTTTAATCCATAGTGGCGCAGCAGTCTCTTGTTCCAATCCAGGCTGCATCACATCCGGCCATGATTGGGAGTCCCATAGGGCGGTGCACAATTGGCCCAGCGTCGTCCGGGTTTTGCCGGGGTAGGCCGTCATTGTAAATAAGAATGTGTTCTTAACTGACTTGCCTAGTTAAATAAAGGTTAAATTAAAATAATAATAATAATCCCACTTTGTAACACCACAAAATGTAGAAAAAGTCAAGGAGTGTGAATACTTTCTGAAGGCGCGGTATATTGCCTTGTGGTCTAGGAGAAGGACCAAAGGATCTATCAAATACAATTATAGGGAAAGGAGAGAATAATTCCCCCTATATGTACTGCTGCTGAGGCCCTTGCTCCTTTGGCTCTCTGGGCTCTCTCTCTCTCTGATTTGGATTCGCCTGCTGCGGTGCTGCCAGTGAAGTGTGGACAGGTGCATTAACACACACAGACACACCAGGTGGATTGATGGGGGTTGAAAGTGACCCTCTACTCTCACCGGGCACTCAGCAACCAGCAGATCCAGCAGGGTTAAGTCAGAGTGGTTCTCCTATCTGTCTTAATTGCTCAGTGAACCTGGCTCAGCATCAGCTAGGTGAGCTACCGGTTTGCCTTAGATTGCATGGTCCCCTGAGAGTGCATTATGAGTGCTCCCTCCACCTAATCGGCTGCTTTGTCATCTTTCCTTTCCTCACTGCACAGTTTGTCCACGTAGACTGACAGCTAGCTCAGGCACTGAGCCACGGTCGTCTCTGTCCTGCTCATCTCTGTCGCTCTGGAGCTCCTCTTCAGAAACACTTCATATCTGGGGGATTGGGATGGGGGGACATCAGACACTTCTCTGAGGTGTTTGTGGGGCCTCACTTCCTCCCGTTTCAGTCTCTCTGAAGAGAGCTCCATTCACCCCGAGCAGACCCCCACCAGCCACTACACTTTAATTTAATCTATAAGGTAATATGTACTTAAGTGGCAGTCTTTCTTCAAAAGTATGTATAGTACAATGTATCTACAATGAATCCACAGTTTTTGTTGGTACATTAGGATCGGAGGTGGAGGTAAAAATCCAAAGTACAAAGAAGTACTTTGCTTTATGTTTTTGTTCCATGTATTTTGTGTGTTTTTTGTTTAATGTCTGCTCAGCCCACATGCCCACACACTCTATATATGCAATGTATACAATAACTACAGTACCAGTCAAAAGTTTGGACACACCTACTCATTCAAGTGTTTGTCTTTATTTTTACTATTTTCTACATTGTAAAATAATAGTTAAGACATAAAAACTATGAAATAACACATATGGAATCATGTAGTAACCAAAAATGTGTTAAACCAGTCAAAATATTTTATATTTGATTCTTCAACGTAGCCACCCTTTGCCTTGATAACAGCTTTGCACACTCTCTCAACCAGCTTCATGAGGTAGTCACCTGGAATGCATTTCAATTAACAGGTTTGCCTGTTAAAAGTTCATTTGTGGAATTTCTTTCCTTCTTAATGCGTTTGAGCCAATCAGTTGTGATGTGACAAGGTAGAAGTGGTAGAAGATAGTCCTATTTTGGAAAAGACCAAGTCCATATTATGGCAAGAACAGCTCAAATAAGCAAAGAGAATTGACAGTCCATCATCAGGTTAAGACATGAAGGTCAATGCGGAAAATGTAAAGAACTTTGAAAGTTTCTTCAAGTGCAGTTGCAGAAACTATCAAGCGCTATGATGAAACTGACTCTCATGAGGACCGCCACAGGAAAGGAAGACCCAGAGTTAACTCTAAGCTCATTAGAGTTACAAGCCTCAGAAATCGGCAATTAACTGAACCTTAGATTGCAGCCCAAATAAATGCTTCACAGAGTTAAAGGAACAGACAAATCTCAACATCAACTGTTCAGAGGAGACTGCATGAATCCGGCATTCATGGTTGAACTGCTGCAAAGAAACCACTACTAAAGGACACCAATAGGAAGAAGAGACTTCCGTGGGCCAAGAAACTCAAGCAATGGACATTAGACCGGTGGAAATCTGTCCTTTGGTCTGATGAGTCCAAATTTGAGATATTTGGTTCCAACCGCCGTGTCTTTGTGAGACGCGGAGTAGGTGAACAGATTATCTCCCCATGTGTGGTTCCCACCATGAAGCATGGATGAGGAGGTGTGATGGTGTGGGAGTGCTATGCTGGTGACAGGGTCAAGGATTTATTTAGAATTCAAGGAACACTTAGCCAGCATGGCTATCACAGCATTCTGCAATGCCACACCATCCCATCAGGTTTGGGCTTATTTGGTCTATCATTGGTTTTTCAACAAGACAATGACCCAAGACACACCTCCAGGTGTAAGGGCTATTTTCCCAAGAAGGATAGTGATGGAGTGCTGCATCAGGCGACCTAGCCTCCACAATCACCTGACCTCAACCCTATTGAGATAGTTTGGGATGAGTTGGACTGCAGAGTGAAGGACAAGCAGCCAACAAGTACTCAGCTTATTTGGAAACTCTTTCAAGACTGTTGGAAAAGCATTTCAGGTGACTACCTCATGAAGCTGGATGAGAGAATGACAAGAGTGTGCAAAGCTGTCGTCAAGGAAAAGGGTGGTCACTTTAAAGAATCTAAAATATATTTTGATTGTTTGACAAATGTTTGGTTACTACATAATTGTGTTATTTCATAGTTTTGATGTTTTCACTATTATTCTACAATGTAGAACATAGTAAAAATGAAGAAAAACCCTTGAAGGAGTAGGTTTGTCCAAACTTTTGACTGGTACTGTATGTATTTATACCATGATGCTCCCATTCTATGGAATTCCCACCACCCTCATATGTCTGCTCAAATGTTTTACTTGGTTCTTCAGTGATAGACGGAACAGAGGGACAGAGTTTTACTGTGTGTATGCTGCAAATGTATTTCTTGCACTTGATGCATGTGTACTGTGCCTTCCTGTCCTTCTTGGGTCCACACACATCGCAGTGCTACTTCTTGTTAGTACCGGCTGCAATCTAGAATGATAAAAACACTTAGTTCAGGAATTTTACTAACATCCCACTCACTCACTCACATATATAGTTACAGCAGGCCACGGTAGGAGAGTCAGACACACACACATGCAACAACATCACTCAAACTTACTTCCGGTATTGGAGATGTTGGTTCTGTGGGTCAGGCGGATGGGGCACCCGCATCCTGCTCCTGAATCCTCCTCACGATGGCTGCAGAAGCTGTGGTCTTTGGGATATGTTGCCTCCTCTGGATTTGAGGTCTTACCAATGCCTTGCCCAGCTCCTCGAGAAAGAGCTGTCTTCTCTGGAGCTTCCCTCTGTTCCAATCTGGGTTCAATGCCATCCAGATGACAAACGTGTTGTACGCCAAGATGTACAAGATGTTGAAGAATATCACAAGTGGCCAGCGTAGGGTTCTTCTTTTGCAGCTGTAGCCAGTCACCAGCTTGTCTAAATTGTGCACCCCTCCTTTTGCGGCATTGTAATCGATCATGATTTCTGTTTCTTGATGTTCCTGGCCATAGATTGTCCCATCCCTATGCAGTCTACTCATGAATACCACATTTTTGCCTTTATTTGGCACGTAGGACACTAGTGACGTGTCACAAACTTAAAGGAATTGATAGGCCTGTTTCGTCTATGCAACACCTGAGGTGGGATCTCTGGCTTGGTTTTTGTACTGTTCCTACCATCGTCAGCTTCCTCTTGAGGAGCTACTGTCCCAGCTTGTGCAAAGTAAAAAAGCTATTGCATGTGATGTTGCGGCCACGGAGTCCCTGTGTCATGTCCAGGACATCCCGCATCCCTTGGTTCTTCACAGGGGCTCCTCCATCTGGCTTCCCCGTATACACTTGCAAGTTCCTTCCACTCATATGAAGAAGCAGCACCACCAGCAGCACAGATCTTGATTCCATATTTTGTGGGTTTAGACGGTATGTACTGCCTGATTGGGGCAGCGGCCACTAAATGGCATAAGCTGCTTATCAACAGTAACGTTGGGCCAGGGTTGGTAAACAGGTGAAGGCAGTCCACCCACTTGTCCCACACTGACCTGATTGCAGCTAGCTTGTCTCTCTGCTGCCAAGCTAGTCTGGTGTCTCAGTTATCAAAGCGGATAATCCTGGAAATAATGTGGAAGTTTTTCAGAGACATTGTTGCACAGAAAAGTTATCTGACAGTTTCTGCATCCCACAGGGATTCTGTGGATTCCCCATTGGATCTGAAATCACCAGCAAGGATAAGAACCCCAAAGTATGCATGTGAATGAGTTTGGTCCATCTCCTTCCATCTCTCTCCAAAAACACGCCTTCCCTCCAAATTAGTGAAGTCCAGTATGATTTTCTGGATGGAGTCTGGGATGAACCGCCATCCCAGCCCTGGTTGCATCCTTATCACATTGGCAGCCATGTGGGGTGGCTCATTCCTTAGGCAAGAAGACCATTCAATTTCAAAAAATGTTGACATCCATATTTCTCCTCCTACAGGCTGCTGATGAGCTGGTTGCTGAGGGGCTTGTCCTGGGGCTGGCTGCTGGTCAATCTCATCCTCTTCTTCCAACTCACTGTCAGACTCCGAATTGACAGAGACATGATCCTCATATTTGGAAAATGAATCTTCCAAAGAGGAAGACTCTCCAGACAGGTTATTGGCGCTGTTGAAACAGCAGGCTCAGGGAGGAGGAAGACTCAGTAAAGTCACACAGCAAACCTTTTTGTTTAATTTTTACCTGTTTTCACCTTCTGTACACACACACTTTTCCATACTTTTATTACCCTTGGGTCCAGTGGACCCGAACACCATGTGTAAGGGGGTGTACAGTGTGCACTCAATGAAAATGTGTTCTTTTACATGTTCTTCACAGAAAATTAGCCAAGGCCCACAGACCAGAACACCACACAAGGATTACCAACAGAAAATACACTTAGCGACAGAATTTGGAGAATTAACAGAGCACATCTTCAGGCCCAGAAATGTATAAAATACATAAACGGAAAAAAAACTTTTACCAAAAGAAATGTGACACACCACCTGGATTTGGTCATATGTATCAACATTTGAAATTCTGTTTTTACATTGGATAAAAGACTCAAAGCTACAAAATGGTATATCATAAACAGTGGGAAATTAATTCAACTTTGAAAGTAAAAAAAATCTCTTATGGATAGGGGAGACGCTAGCGTCTCAACTGGCCAATTGCTGGGGGAAATGCAGAGCGCCAGATTCAAATAAAATGCTATAAAATCCAAACTTTCATTAAATCACACATGTAAGATACTCAATTAAAGCTACACTCGTTGTGAATCCAGCCAACATGTCAGATTTTAAAATGCTTTTCGGCGAAAGCATAAGAAGCTATTATCTGATAGCCTGCACCGTCTGCACCAGCAATAAACAAAGAAGCTAGCATAGCAGGCGCTACACAAAACGCTGAAATAAAATATAAAACATGCATTACCTTTGACGAGCTTCTTTTGTTGGCACTCCAATATGTCCCATAAACATCACAATTGGTCCTTTTGTTCGATTAATTCCATCCATATATATCGAAAATGTCCATTTATAAAGTGCGTTTGATCCAGAAAAAAACAGCTTGCAAAATGCAACGTCACTACAAAATATTTCAAAAGTTGCCTATAAATCCGCCAAAATATTTCAAACTACTTTTCTAATACAACGTTAGGTATTTTTAAACGTTAATAATCAATCAAATTTTAGACGGGGCAATCTGTATTCAATACAGGAAAGAAAAGAAACCAGCACTGCTTTTCACGTCTTGCGCAACTCACAAAAGTGTCCCCAGTTCCGAGTTGGCCTACTTCTTCATAGCACAAAGGAACTGACAATAGGTTCCTATTAAATATCCAATGGCATGGGGGAAAAACATTCTGAACAGTTAGTCCTCTGGGTTTTGCCTGCTACATAAGTTCTGTTGCACTCACAGACATGATTCAAACAGTTTTAGAAACTTCAGCGTGTTTTCTATCCAAATATATGAATAATATGCATATCTTATATTCTTGGCATGAGTAGCAGGAAGTTGAAATTGGGCACGCTATTTATCCAAAAGTGAAAATTCTGCCCCCTAGCTTTAAAACTCACTTTTGAGAAAATGGCCTTTGAATGTTTTTATATCTAGTGAAGAGTTCTTCTTTGTCTACACCCATTCAGTATCGTTCACACCCTCTTAAGCTTTTGACACAACCATCTCATTTTGGTCTCGGGGCATTCAAAGCTCACACTTGACACCCTGGCCGATTATTTTTTTTACCTCTGGATAACATGAAAACAGCCTAACCAGCTGTGCCAGCTTACGTCAGCTAGTTAAACAACAATGAACATAGTGCCAAATCATGTCATTAAAACCTCTTACTTCTACCCCCTCCTTTTTCGAACATTCTGTTAAAAATCGCGCAACTTTTCAGCGTCCTGCTACTCATGCCAGGAATATAGTATATGCATATGATTAGTATGTGTGGATAGAAAACACTCTGAAGTTTCTAAAACTGGTTAAATCACGGCTGTGACTATAACAGATTGTGTGTTTCATTGAAAAACGCAAGAAAAACTGCTCTCTGAAAGCTAAAAATAATTTCCATAAGTCACTTTCATGGGTTGTTAAAAGAGGACAAAATTTAATATCGACCTGCATGCAATTCATACAAATTCCACACGATGTCGCCATTGTCGTCATTTTCAATTGAATTTTTTGTTGGAAAATCCAAGTATCTGGCATCCGTTTCTTCCAGTCTCCACCAGGACGCTGTAAATGTGGACAATGGCAGCCATTGATTTGAAGACGAGGAGCTATTGAATATACATCGCCCTGTAATCATTTTGATAGATTATAAACGTTTACTAATACCTAAAGTTGGATTACAAAAGGATTTCGAAGTGTTTTGTGAAAGTTTATCGTCAACTTTTTTAATTTAAAAAAATGATGCAGCGTTAAAAAACAATGTTTTTTTCTGAATGACACAGCTTCCATAGAAAGCTATTTTGGGTATATATGGACCGATTTAAACGAAAAAAAGACCCAATAGTGATGTTTATGGGGCATATAGGAGTGCCAAGAAAGAAGCTCGTCAAAGGTAATGAATGTTTTATATTTTATTTCTGCGTTTTGTGCTGCGTCGGATAAGCAGAGTCTTTGTTTACGTCGCATTCAGGCATTTTCAGGTGGTGCATGCTATCAGATAATACCTTCTCATGCTTTCGCCGAAAAGCATTTTAAAAATCTGACTTGTTGGCTAGGTTCACAACGAGTGTAGCTTTAATTCAATACCCTGCTTGTGAATTTTGATCAAGGTTTGAGTTTTAACGAGTACATTTAGCATTTAGCGTAGCGCATTTGCATTTCCAGGTGCCTACTTGAGACATATGCGTCTCAAGTAGAATCAAGAAGTTAATACCCTGCATGAATCTGCTGGGAGCTAACCAATCAGGCTCAATGTTAGCTAGCTAACATTAGGCTCTAACTAGCAAAGCAAATGGTTCTGGGATATGAATAATAACGTCATACATGTACCGTTAGCTAGGGAGCTAGCCAGCTAACATTAGCTAGCTAACAGTACATTTTAGCTTGAAATGAAACCACTTTGTCAAAATTAGAAGCATCTAACCCTTATAGATCATCATGCATGTGAATCCCTGTCACGGATGCCGTGTCACGGTTGGCCTTAGTTTGAAGATGTAATCCTGAGACATGTTTTTTCTCCATCTCTTTAGCTATCCTACTCTAATTCCACTGATTTCTAAACTCAAGCCTCCAGAAAGTGGAGAGCAACGGGTATGCAGCTCCATTACACAATACATTTTTTAAAAGCCACGTTCGACAGGATTACCAACACACACGGATCACCTCAAATAGTCAGAAGCCTCTATATGGCAGTTCAATCCGAACTCCGCTCTCGGCATGTCCAGCCCACTCATTATCTCAGCCAATCATGGCTAGTGGGGAGGTTGCTGACTTTAACTGTGGCTTAACCAACAAGGCTCAAAATTAACAATTTTATTCATATTTACAGATGGCATACAAGTTTGCTATTAAAGCAAATGAAAGTTCACATGTTCCCAGAAGGCATTTCTGCCCCAAAACACATAATAATAATGTTCAAATGGCTCTCCTGTGAAGTCGTGACTTGAAACATACGCCTAGTTTTCCTAAAACGGGTCACAAATGTAGACATAGAGGACAGAGACAAGACAACCCTCACTATAATTTGGGATGCATTTAAAGTGTACATTAGGGGAATGATAATCGCATACTCAGCAAAAGTTGAATCTGATTTAGAAATACAAATTATAGAAAAATAAGTCACTATCGTCGAAAAAGCCCATAAAAAAACTTTACACTCTAAAGAAGATATTAAAATGTCAACTTAAGCAGGAACACAATATTTTACTGTTGAAGAGAGCCAACAACTACAGGTTAAACTCAAATAAAGCATACCACTTAATATCAAATAAACCTGCTAAATATCTCACAACTCACAAAATGAATACATGCTAAACAAGTTATAATTTTAAAAGATAAAGAAATTAAAGTGGTAATTAGAAACAGATTAATGACATTTTCTATGAAAATGTGTATACGCCAGAATTAAACAGTTGGACGGATCCTATAGTCGTTTTAGACTATAGACTGACAATTCTGAAGCAACGTTCAGTAGACAAAAAATATTCACCAAAAACAGGGATCACCCAAGAAGAAATATTAGATACTCTTAAAACATTTGCACTGAGAAAAGCACCAGGAATGGATGGCTTTCCCATAGAAGTCCATTCAAAATTTTGGGCCCCCATATTAGCCCCCATATTTACACAAGTTACTCAATTCAGGAGAGTCCCCTATAATATATTTAATAAATTGTGACAATAAAATAACAACAAAGCTTACAAGCAAAAGCATGGCAAAAGTCTTTCCAGACTTGACACATATCAAACAGGCTTTATTAAAAAAATACATTTGCAAACAAATAAAATAACATGTTTCAGTTTAATACAACACATTACGCAAAAAAACAGATTTATCAATAATGGCTGTTGATACGGAAAAGGCTTTCAACCGTCTTGTATGGCCTTAGCTATTTAAAACTTTAAGATTTTAACTTTCCAGCTGAGATAATACATTTGGTAAGAATATTGTATAAATGTCCTAAAGCAAAAATATTCACAAATAACACATTATCTGATGAAATTGCTTGAGAAAGGGGCACAAGACAGGGATTTCCCCTCCCCCCTCCTGTTTGCTCTGAAAATGTAACCGCTTGGAGAAAGAATTACCAGAGTATGTGAACGGAGCGGAGCGTGTACAATTTGACTGGAGCGTGGAGCGAGATTCCCAAAGCCTGGAGTGTCGGCCTTCTCATACTAAATCAATGAGACTTACAAAGTTGAGGACCAAGAGCAAGTGAGGGAGTGCGATGATTTAGTGTCCACAACCAAAAATGGTTGCATGGTCCCATGGTGTTTATACCTGCGTAATATTGTTTGTACAGATGAACGTGGTGCCTTCAGGCGTTTAGAAATTGTTCCCAATGACGAACCAGACTTGTGGATGTCTCCAATGTTTTTCTGAGGTCTTGGCTGATTTATTTTGATTTTCCCATGATGTCAAGCAAAGAGGCCCTGAGTTTGAAGGTAGGCCTTGAAATACATCCACAGGTACACCTCCAATTAACTCAAATGATGTCAATCAGCCTATCAGAAGCTTCTAAAGCCATGACATAATTTGGGGGAATTTTCCAAGCTGTTTAAAGGCAGTCAACTTAGTGTATGTAAACTTCTGACCTACTGGAATTGTGATACAGTGAAGTGAATATAAGTGAAATAATCTGTCTGTTAACAATTGTTGGAAGAATTGTTGGAAGAATTACTTGTGTCATGCAAAAAGTAGATGTCCTAACCAACTTGCCAAACCTATAGATTGATAACAAGAAATTTGTAGAGTGGTTGAAAAATGAGTTTTAATGACTCCAACTTAAGTGTATGTAAACTTCCGACTTCAACTGTACTAATCAGGGGGAATATGAACCAGGTGTGCGTAATGAAACAAGACAGTCCGGGGTTGGTGGTAATGATCCAGTTCAGTGACGCCTAGAAGAGCGGTAAAGTAGACCTTCAGAGCTGGTGAACAGAATGAGCAGGAGAACCAGGAGATCAAAAACTCTCAGGTTAAAAATCATCAACAGCAAGCCTGTGGAGCAAAAACAATATATAAAATACTTAGTGTGCTAAATAAGTGACAAAACACAACAAATATATAAAATACTTTCTTCCATTACTCAACAATATGATAGCAGATCTAATTAAATTGAATAATCTTCCCATAAATCTTACTGAAGAATAAATGTCATTTTGCCAACTTTTTTGTATTTATTTTCAATTATGACTGTAAAGCGTTATTTGAAAAAGTATACTAGGTCATCAAATCAAATCAAATTAAATTGTATTGGTCGCATTCAAGGGTTTTTCTTTATTTTTACTATTTCCTACATTGTAGAATAATAGTGAAGACATAAACACCATGAAAAAACACATATGGAATCATGTAGTAACCAAAAGAAGTGTTGAAAAAATCTAAATATTTTTTCTACTTGAGATTCTTCAAATAGCCACTATTTTCCTTGATGAAAGCTTTGCACACTCTTGGCATTCTCTCAACCAGCTTCACCTGGAATTATTTTCCAACACTCTTGAAGGAGTTCCCACATAAGCTGAGCACTTGTTGGCTGCTTTTCCTTCACTCTGCGGTCCAACTCATCCCAAACCATCTCAATTTGGTTGAGGTCAAAGGATTTCAGAGGCCAGGTCATCTGATGCAGCACTCCATCACTCTCCTTCTAACCCAACACACCTCAGCCTGGAGGTGTGTTGGGTTATTGTCCTGTTGCAAAACAAATAATTGTCCCACTAAGCCCAAACTAGATGGGATGGTGTATTTCTGCAGAATGCTGTGGTAGCCATTCTAGTTAAGTGTGCCATGAATTCTAAATAAATCACAGACAGTGCCACCAACAAAGCACCCCCATCTCAAAACACCTCCTCCTCCATGCTCCATGGTGGGAAATACACATGTGGAGATAATCCGTTCACCCACAAAGACACGGAGGGTGCATCCAAAAATAATCTCCAATTAGAACTCCAGACCACAGGACAAATTTACAATGGTCTAATGTCCATTGCTTGTGTTTCTGGGCCAAGCAAGTCTCATCTTCTTATTGGTTTCCTTTAGTAGTGGATTGTTTGCAGCAATTCGACAATGAAGGCCTGATTTACACAGTCTCCTCTGAACAATTGATGTTGAGATGTGTCTGTTACTTGAACTCTGTGAAGCATTTATTTGGGCTGCAATTTCTGAGGCTGGTAACTATATTGAACTCATCCTCTGCAGCAGAGGTAACTCTGGGTCTTCCATTCCTTTGGCGATCCTCATGAGCGCCAGTTTCATCATAGCACTTGACTATTTTTGCGACTGCACTTTAAGAAACTTTCAAAGTTCTTTATATTTTCCATATTAGTAGTATCTAACAATTCACAATATTACATGCAAATCTAAAAGTGAAATTATAGAGTTAAGAAATATATAGATATTAGAATCAGCCATGTTGGAGTGGCATTGACTAAACAACTGTAAAATATAATATATACAGTGCCTTGCGAAAGTATTCGGCCCCCTTGAACTTTGCAAACTTTTGCCACATTTCAGGCTTCAAACATAAAGATATAAAACTGTATTTTTTTGTGAAGAATCAACAACAAGTGGGACACAATCATGAAGTGGAACGACATTTATTGGATATTTCAAACTTTTTTAACAAATCAAAAACGGAAAAATTGGGCGTGCAAAATTATTCAGCCCCTTTACTTTCAGTGCAGCAAACTCTCTCCAGAAGTTCAGTGAGGATCTCTGAATGATCCAATGTTGACCTAAATGACTAATGATGATAAATACAATCCACCTGTGTGTAATCAAGTCTCCGTATAAATGCACTTGCACTGTGATAGTCTCAGAGGTCCGTTAAAAGCGCAGAGAGCATCATGAAGAACAAGGAACACACCAGGCAGGTCCGAGATACTGTTGTGAAGAAGTTTAAAGCCGGATTTGGATACAAAAATATTTCCCAAGCTTTAAACATCCCAAGGAGCACTGTGCAAGCGATAATATTGAAATGGAAGGAGTATTAGACCACTGCAAATCTACCAAGACCTGGCCGTCCCTCTAAACTTTCAGCTCATACAAGGAGAAGACTGATCAGAGATGCAGCCAAGAGGCCCATGATCACTCTGGATGAACTGCAGAGATCTACAGCTGAGGTGGGAGACTCTGTCCATAGGACAACAATCAGTCGTATATTGCTCAAATCTGGCCTTTATGGAAGAGTGGCAAGAAGAAAGCCATTTCTTAAAATATCCATAAAAAGTGTTGGTTAAAGTTTGCCACAAGCCACCTGGGAGACACACCAAACATGTGGAAGAAGGTGCTCTGGTCAGATGAAACCAAAATTGAACTTTTTGGCAACAATGCAAAACGTTATGTTTGGCGTAAAAGCAACACAGCTCATCACCCTGAACACACCATCCCCACTGTCAAACATGGTGGTGGCAGCATCATGGTTTGGGCCTGCTTTTCTTCAGCAGGGACAGGGAAGATGGTTAAAATTGATGGGAAGATGGATGGAGCCAAATACAGGACCATTCTGGAAGAAAACCTGATGGAGTCTGCAAAAGACCTGAGACTGGGACGAAGATTTGTCTTCCAACAAGACAATGATCCAAAACATAAAGCAAAATCTACAATGGAATGATTAAAAAATAAACATATCCAGGTGTTAGAATGGCCAAGTCAAAGTCCAGACCTGAATCCAATCGAGAATCTGTGGAAAGAACTGAAAACTGCTGTTCACAAATGCTCTCCATCCATCCAACCTCACTGAGCTCGAGCTGTTTTGCAAGGAGGAATGGGAAAAAATGTCAGTCTCTCGATGTGCAAAACTGATAGAGACATACCCCAAGCGACTTACAGCTGTAATCGCAGCAAAAGGTGGCGCTACAAAGTATTAACTTAAGGGGGCTGAATAATTTTGCACGCCCAATTTTTCAGTTTTTGATTTGTTAAAAAAGTTTGAAATATCCAATAAATGTCGTTCCACTTCATGATTGTGTCCCACTTGTTGTTGATTCTTCACAAAAAAATACAGTTTTATATCTTTATGTTTGAAGCCTGAAATGTGGCAAAAGGTCGCAAAGTTCAAGGGGGCCGAATACTTTCGCAAGGCACTGTACATATGAAATGAGTAAAGCAGTATGGAAACATAATTAAAGTGGCTCGTGTTCCATTATTAAAGTGATCAGTGATTCCATGTCTATGTACATAGGGCAGCAGCCTCTTAAGTGCAGGGTTGAGCGACCGGGTTTTCCAGTCTCTCTTTTCCCAGCTTTGATGCAACAGTACTGAACTCGCATTCTGGATGATAGCTGGGTTAACAGGATGATGCAACAGTACTGAACTCGCCTTCTGGATGATAGCTGGGTTAACAGGCCATGGGGCGGTTGGTTGATGTCCTTTACGATCTTTTGGCCTTCCTGTAACATCAGGTGCTGTAGTTGTCCTGGAGGGCAGACAGTGTGCCCCCAGTGATGCGTTGAGCTGACCGCACCACCATCTGGAGAGCCCTGCAGTTGCGGGTGGTGCATAATTATTATTATTTTTTTTACCTTTATTTAACTAGGCAAGTCAGTTACTCTGTGTTGAGGATCAGAGTAGTGGAGGTGCTGTTACCTACCTTCACCACCTGGGGGCAGCCCGTCGGGAAGTCCAGAACCCAATTGCACAGGGCGGGATGATGAGCTTGGAGGGTACTATGGTGTTGAAGGCTGAGCTATAATCAATGAACAGCATTCTTATGTAGGTATTCCTCTTGTCCAGAGTGCGATGGCAATTGCATCGTCTGTGGATCTATTGGGGCGGTATGCAAATTGAAGTTGGTCTAGGGAGTCAGGTAAGGTGGAGGTGATATGACCCTTAACTAGCCTCTCAAATCACTTCTTGATGACAGAAGTGAGTGCTATGAGGTGATTGTCATTTAGTTAAATGACCTTTGCTTTCTTGGATGCAGGAAGAATGGTGGACATCTTAAAGCATTTGGGGACAGCAGACTGGGATAGGGAGAGATTGAACATGTCTGTAAACACTCCAGCCACCTGGTCTGCGCATGCTCACAGGACACGGCTAGGGATTCCTTCTGGGCCGGCAGCCTTGCGAAGGTTAACACGCTTTAATATCTTACTCATGTCGGCTATGGAGAACGAGAGCCCACAGTCCTTGGGAGCAGGCTGTGTCGGTGGCACAGTGTTATCCTCGAAGCGGGCGGCGAAGGTGTTTAGCTTGTCAGGAAGCAAGACATCAGTGTCCGCGACGTGGCTGGTTTTCCCTTTGCAATCTGTGATTGTCTGTAGACCCTTACACAGACTCATGACTCAGTACTCAGTACTCCCGTCCCTCTCAGATCCAAGATGGCAGCATGTCAAGTCGTTTGTCTGTGACTAGTACAGTTTAACCTATTAATAACCTATTTATTTATGGTTGCGTAACTTCGTTGTTGTGTAGTGCAAACTATTTTATTTTTGCTGGTGTAAAGATCACGGGTCCTCAACTCAGCACTTCATTACTTGAAGTTTACCAAAGTAACCCCATCTCTGGCTGGCCTGAGTTCCTCCTTCGTCTGCGGAGTGTCTTGTCCAAGCTGCTCCTTTTTGCTCTTCGCCTGGCTGTCAGTGGCAGCTCAACAATCCCCAACATGTTCTCTCTATCAACCTCAACACCCAATCTACTCACACGCGCAAACACTCACATTCAGACTCATACATACACGCTGTCTCTCTCTCCTCTTACCTTAATTTGCCTCTAATGTTAAAAAAAAATTGTCAGAGAAAATTACAATTTTCGTGTTATTGCTTTGTGCACTGACTTTACTGAACTCTGGAGAAAACGAACATTGTCGCTGGGTGAGTACATTTGACAATGTGCTCTCCCGTCCATTGGACATTTTGTCTGCAGGAACTCGCTCTTTTTCACTCGGTCCACTCGTCCAAGTGCCGATGTATTTGTGGCATGATGTGAACAGTACAAATTTGTGTCACTACCAAAGTCTAATGGTTTTAAATGACTGTTTTATATTGTCTGGAAACTCTCTTGTAGAATTCGCTTGCAATAAGTCTCTTAAAAAAAGAAGCCGTGCAAGGTTATTAAACAGAGGTGCCTAGTTATTCTTCTTTTGTTGATATCAGGTAACGTGCAACCTAACCCTGGCCCTGTTATGCAATGTCTCCAAACCCCCTCTGATTTTAAATCAAGATCTGGTTTTGGTATTTTTCATTTAAATGTACACAGCCTGTTGTCAAAAATTGATGGGGTTAGGATTTGGGCGAAATCAACTGATGCTGATGTAATTGTGTTTTCTGAAACCTGGCTCAGCAAGTTGATTGATTTGATATTGACAAATGTTCCACATAAATATTCTGCGGTTGGTGTTTTTTGTAATGATTTAAGTGACCATTGTGCTGTTGTTGCTGTTAGAAATACTAAGGTTCCAAAGACAAACCCGCGTTTTATTCGTAAGAGAAATTTGAAGTGTTTTAATGAGCAGGCTTTCTTTCATGATTTGTTTTATTTTGACTGGAGCAAGATTGAGTTTATCTCTGATGTGGAAACTGCCTGGAAATTCTTTCATGATGTTTTTTTCCCAAATAGTAAACAAACATGCCCCATTCTGCAGGTTCGGGGTTAAAGGGCAGGATAATCCATGGTTTTCTTCTGAGCTGTCTTGTATTATTCATGACCGTAATCTAGCCTGGGCTAAAGCAAGGAAATCATGTTCTGATGCTGATTGGCTTATTTTTAGGCAGTTACGAAACAAGTGTCCTTTTCTTCTCAGGAAGGCCAAGTCTGAATATTTTATGTCTGTTACCACTGATAACCTGAATGACCCTAGAAAGTTTGGGATGGCTATTAAGTCTATGTCTGGTAACAGTAATGTTAATGAATTACCGTCATGTGTTTTGAAGGACTCTGTTGCTACTGTATATATGACAAAACTGAAATGCTGAATTGTTTTAATGAGCACTTTGTATCATCTGGTAGGCTGTTTGATTCAGTGTCCTCTGTCTCTGTACAACCCTGTGTGGATGAACCAGTGAGAGCTGGTAAAACTTTTAGCTTTTTGCCATTCTCAGTGCAGGTGGTACATAAAGCCCTGAAATCCTTAGATCAGAGAGAGCCTGCAGGTCCTGATCTTTTGGATCCCTGCTTTTTAAATCTGGCAGCTGATTTCATAGCTGAACCACTTACATACATCTCTGTTCAATCTAACCCTGGAATGTAATGAAATTCCAAAGATCTGGAAATCAGCATTTGTCCTACCACTTTTAAAAGGGGGAGATCCAACTATTTTAAATCATTATAGGCCAATCTCAAAGCTGTCACCCCTGGTGAAAATACTTGAAACCCTTGTAAGTGAACAGCTAAGAGTTTTCATTTACTAACTCTATTTTCTCAATGAACCAATCGGGCTTCAGGAAGAAGCACAGCACAATTACAGCAGCTATGACGGTTTTAAATTATATCACTGAAGCCATTGACAAAAAACAGCACTGTGTCTCACTTTTTATTGATCTCTCTAAGGCTTTTGATACAGTTGATCATGCTATACTAAGGCAGAGATTGTCGAGTGTAGGTCTTTCGGAGCATGCAGTTTGCTAACTATCTGTCTGATAGAACTCAGTGCACTTAATTTGATGGGCTTATGTCTGTTAAATTGTCTGTCTTGAATGGTGTGCCCCAAGGCTCTGTACTTGGTCCTCTCTTATTCACTATTTACATAAATGATTTAGACAAATGTCCAAAATGCACAACTTAATTTTTATGCTGATGATACTGTTATTTACTGTTGTGCCTCGTCTCTTACAAAAGCTTTCCAGAACATGCAAACTGCTTTTTATACTGTTCAACATACCTGTCACGCCCTGGCTTTAGTATTTTGTGTTTTCTTTATTATTTTGGTCAGGCCAGGGTGTGACATGGTATTTGGTACATGGTATTTATGTGGTGTGTTTTGTCTACGGGTTTTTTGTAGGTTATGGGATTGTGGTTAAAAGTCTATGGTTGCCTAGAGTGGTTCTCAATCAGAGGCAGGTGTTTATCGTTTTCTCTGATTGGGAACCATATTTAGGCAGCCATATTCTTTGAGTATTTCGTGGGTGATTGTTCCTGTCTCTGTGTTTTGCACCAGTTAGGACTGTTGTCGGGTTTCACGTTACGTTTATTGTTTTTGTAAATTGTTTGTATTTTCATCTTTCATTAAAGATGTTTATGAATAACCACGCTGCATTTTGGTCCTCCTCTCTCTCACCAGAAGAAAACCGTAACAATACCTTGTGTCAATTGAAGCTTATCTTCAATACTGACAACTAAACTGGTGTTTTCTAACGCAAGAAATAGACATCTGAACCTTTCACCTATTAGTACCTGTCAGGGGTATTTTTATTTAACTAGGCAAGTCAATTAAGAACAGATTCTTATTTTCAATGACAGCCTAGGAACTGCCTGTTCAGGGGCAGAATGACATATTTGTACCTTGTCAGCTCGGGGGTTTGAACTTGCAACCTTCCGGTTACTAGTCCACCACTCTAACCACTAGGCTACCCTGCCACCCCAAATATAAATATCTTAGAATTTTAATTGATGACGGCCTCTCTTTTAAATTGCATATTCAACAATTTACAAAAAAATGTAAGCTGAAATTGGGATTTTATTTTAGGAATAAGGTCTGTTTTTCTTTTGAAGCCAGAAGGAGGCTAGTATCAGCTACATTTATGCCTTTACTAGACTATGGGGATATTTTATATATGAATGCTTCTGCTCAGTGTTTGAGATCAATTGACACTCTTTACCATGGTACTTTGAGATTTATTTTAAACTGCACCACTGCACTTTGTATACCAGGGTTGGCTGGCCTTCTCTAGTCACTCGTAGGCTCAGTCACTGGTACACTTTTATTTACAATGCCATTTTGGGTTTACTACCTTTTTATTTGGGCATTTTTATTGTTCAGAAATGTGGTGGGTACTCTCTTCGTTCGCTGGACTTTATCCGGCTAACTGTTTCAAATGTCCGAACTGAATTTGATAAAAGGGGTTTTATGTACTCTGCGCCATCGTCTTGGAACACCTTACAAAATACTTTTAAACTGGAAAAACTTGTCCCGATTGGTGTTTTTAAATCACTGATGAAGGATTTTGAGGCTGATTCCCTGACCTGTCAATGTTTTTAATTTGGTGTTCTATTTTATTTTGTTATACTCTTGTGAATTCAATGGCTTTTACTAGATTACTCTTTTTTTTACTAGATTAGTTTTTCATGTTGTCTCTCTGTAATTTTTTGTAATGACTTGGTGCTGCCTATCTTGGCCAGGGCGCTCTTGAAAAATAGATTTTAATCTCAATGAGCCCTTCCTGGTTAAATAAAGTTTAAATAAAAAGTGAAATAAATTATATGCGCAAATAAAATGCATAGAAAAAGGAAAGTTTAACATCTTCCTAAGTTTGTGGGTGGTTTTCTATTGAAGATGCACTTTCCCATCCCCAGAACCTTTTTACGTATCTATTTTCAAAGGATAAAGCTAAGAACATTAACAACTTCACAGTTATGAACACTATAACAATATGGAAGAAAATGAAATGTATTCTACAAGAACCAATATCACTCCCTAAAAACACAACCTTATGGAACAATGCTTGGATAGCTTTTCAAAATGTACCGAAAATTGGCAAAGAAAGCGTAAATGACGTGGTAAAAGGAAATAAATGTATTTCCATGACAGTATAATTTCATTTTGGACTGACCAATGTAGGTAGTTTTCAAATACAGTAACAGGTAAGTTTGGAGACACTTACTCATTCCAGGGTTTTTCTTTATTTTTACTACATTATAGAATAATAGTGAAGACGTCAAAACTATGAAATAACACTTAGTAACCAAAAAGTGTTAAAGAAATCAAACTATATGTTATATATATAGATTCTTCAAAGTTGCGACCGTTTGCCTTGATGACAGCTTTACACAATCTTGGCATTCTCTCAACCAGCTTCATGAGATAGTCAGTCACCTGATATGCATTTCAATTAACAGGTGTGCCTTGTTAAAAGTTAATTGTGGAATTTCTTTCCTTCTTAATGAATTTGAGTTGTGTTGTGACAAGGTAGGGATGGTATACAGAAGTTAGCCTGTTTGATAAAAGACCAAGTCAATATTATGGCAAGAACAGCTCAAATAAGCAAAGAGAAACGACACTCCATCATTACTTAAGACATGAAGGTCAGTCAGTGGGGAAAATTTAAAGAACTTTGAAAGTTTCTTCAAGTGCAGTTGCAAAAACCATCAAGCGCTATGATGAAACTGTATTTCATGAGGACCACCACAGGAAAGGAAGACCTAGAGTTTCCTCTGCTGCAGAGGATAAGTTAATTAGAGTTAACTTCACCTCAGATTGCAGCCCAAATAAATGCTTCACAGAGTTAAAGTAACAGACACTTATCAACAACTGTTCAGAGGGGACTGCATGAATCAGGCAATTGTTCTTGAATTGCTGCAAAGAAACCACTACTAAGGAACACCAATAAGAAGAAGAGACTTACTTGGGCCAAGAAACGCGAGCAATGGACATCCAAATTTGAGATTTCTGGATCCACTTTGTGAGACACAGAATAGGTGAATGAATGATCTCTGCATGTGTGGTTCCCACCATGAAGCATGGAGGAGGAGGTGTGATTGTGTGAGGGTGCTTTGCTGGTGACATATCGATAATTTATTTATAATTCATGGCACACTTAACCAGCATGGCTACAATAGCATTTTGCAGCGATACGTCATCCCATCTGGTTTGCGCTTAGTGAGACTATTATTTGTTTTTCAAGAGGACAATGACCCAACACACCTCCAGGCTTTGTAAGTGCTATTTGGCCAAGAAGGAGGGTGATGGAGTGATGCATCAGATTACCTGGCCTCAACAGAATTGAGATGGATTGGGATGAGTTGGACCACAGAGTGAAGGAAAAGCAGCCAACAAGAACTCCTTCAAGACTGTTGGAAAAGAATTCCACGTGAAGCTGGTTGAAAGAATGCCAAGAGTGTTCAAAGCTGTCATCAAGGCAAAGGGTGGATACTTTACCTCTTGGGGATGTCATTCGAAAACATAATGTTAACTTTCACTGCTATGCGGATGACACACAGCTGTACATTTCAATTAAACATGGTGAAGCCCCAAAATTGCCCTTGCTAGAAGAATGTGTTTCAGACATAAGGAAGTGGATGGCTGCAAACTTTCTACTTTTAAACTCGGACAAAACAGAGATGCTTGTTCTAGGTCCCAAGAAACAAAGAGATCTTCTGTTGAATCTGACAATTAATCTTAATGGTTGTACAGTCGTCTCAAATAAAACTGTGAAGGACCTCGGCGTTACTCTGGACCCTGATCTCTCTTTTGAAGAACATATCAAGACCATTTCAAGGACAGCTTTTTTCCATCTACGTAACATTGCAAAAATCAGAAACTTTCTGACCAAAAATGATGCAGAAAAATTAATCCATGCTTTTGTCACTTCCAGGTTAGACTACTGCAATGCTCTACTTTCCGGCTACCCGGATAAAGCACTAAATAAACTTCAGTTAGTGCTAAATACGGCTGCTAGAATCCTGACTAGAACCAAAAAATTTGATCATATTACTCCAGTGCTAGCCTCTCTACACTGGCTTCCTGTCAAAGCAAGGGCTGATTTCAAGGTTTTACTGCTAACCTACAAAGCATTACATGGGCTTGCTCCTACCTATCTCTCTGATTTGGTCCTGCCGTACATACCTACACGTACGCTACGGTCACAAGACGCAGGCCTCCTAATTGTCCCTAGAATTTTTAAGCAAACAGCTGGAGGCAGGGCTTTCTCCTATAGAGCTCCATTTTTATGGAACGGTCTGCCTACCCATGTCAGAGACGCAAACTCGGTCTCAACCTTTAAGTCTCTACTGAAGACTCATCTCTTCAGTGGGTCATATGATTGAGTGTAGTCTGGCCCAGGAGTGGGAGGGTGAACGGAAAGGCTCTGGAGCAACGAACCGCCCTTGCTGTCTCTGCCTGGCCGGTTCCCCTCTTTCCACTGGGATTCTCTGCCTCTAACCCTATTACAGGGGCTGAGTCACTGGCTTTACTGGGGCTCTCTCATGCCGTCCCTGGAGGGGGTGCGTCACCTGAGTGGGTTGAGTCACTGATGTGGTCATCCTGTCTGGGTTGGCGCCCCCCCCCCCCCCTTGGGTTGTGCCGTGGCGGAGGTCTTTGTGGGCTATACTCAGCCTTGTCTCAGGATGGTAAGTTGGTGGTTGAAGATATCCCTCTAGTGTTGTGGGGGCTGTGCTTTGGCAAAGTGGGTGGGGTTATATCCTTCCTGTTTGGCCCTGTCCGGGGGTGTCCTCGGATGGGGCCACAGTGTCTCCTGACCCCTCCTGTCTCAGCCTCCAGTATTTATGCTGCAGTAGTTTATGTGTCGGGGGGCTAGGGTCAGTTTGTTATATCTGGAGTACTTCTCCTGTCCTATTCGGTGTCCTGTGTGAATCTAAGTGTGCGTTCTCTAATTCTCTCCTTCTCTCTTTCTCTCTCTCGGAGGACCTGAGCCCTAGGACCATGCCCCAGGACTACCTGACATGATGACTCCTTGCTGTCCCCAGTCCACCTGGCTGTGCTGCTGCTCCAGTTTCAACTGACCTGAGCCATAGGACCATGCCCCAGGAATACCTGACATGATGACTCCTTGCTGTCCCCAGTCCACCTGACTGTGCTGCTGCTCCAGTTTCAACTATTCTGCCTTATTATAATTCGACCATGCTGGTCATTTATGAACATTTGAACATCTTGACCATGTTTTGTTATAATCTCCACCCGGCACAGCCAGAAGAGGACTGGCCACCCCACATAGCCTGGTTCCTCTCTAGGTTTCTTCCTAGGTTTTGGCCTTTCTAGGGAGTTTTTCCTAGCCACCGTGCTTCTACACCTGCATTTCTTGCAGTTTGGGGTTTTAGGCTGGGTTTCTGTACAGCACTTTGAGATATCAGCTGATGTACGAAGGGCTATATAAATGCATTTGATTTGATTTGATTTGATTTTGGAAGAATCTAAAATATATAATATTGGGCTCCTGAGTGGCACAGTGGTCTAAGGCACTGCATGTCAGTGCTAGAAGTGTCACAACAGACTCTTGTTCGATCCCGGGCTTTATCACAACTGGCTGTGATCGAGAGTCCCATAGGGCCGTGCACAAATTGGCCCAGCGTCGTCTGGGTTAGGGTAGGCCATCATTGTAAATTAAGAATTTGTTCTTAATCTTAACTGACTTGCCTAGTTAAATGTGTTATTCATTGTTTTGATGTCTTCACTATTATTCAACAATGTAGAAAATAGTCAAAATTAAGAAAAACCCTTGAATGAGTAGGTGTGTCCAAACTTTTGACAGGTACTCTACATGCAACTTAAAAGTTACTTATCACGCAATTTAAATTTGAAATCTTTTGGCCATCAGAGCAACCTTATTTGAGTCAAAGGTTGTTTATATCATTGGGAAGATATACACAACCTTGCAGAGAGCAAATCCAATCTAAACTATTGGAAACAAGACTTAAAAATAACTGATTTGGCAAAGTTGGAGCGTAACTAACACAATTTTACATTACAAAATGTACGCTTAATCCAGTATAAACTAGTGTATAGAATTATTTATACAAGAGACAAAATTCACAAATTCTACAGCACAATGACAGAGTCATGTCTTAAGTGTAAAACTAATAATGACTCAATAATCCATGCTTTTTGGGAATAATATTAAAGTCTGGAAGTTGCGGCCAGAGCTAGACAGTTGTCTGTCAGAAGTATTACATGCTGACCAGACCGGACATGTCGCATGCGCGAGTGTCGCAAAATAAATTTAGAAATCCATGTTATTCAATTATTGCACCCACACTGCTCGTGCGTGCCAACGAGCGTCTGAGATGCCAAGGGCTAAAATATAACTCCTTTCTATTTCTGACATAGATTGCGCTGAAAGTCCTGCCTCTCCCATCTCCTCATTGTTTTATAGAAGCAGGTACCCATGTGCCATCTCCTCATTGGTTATACCCACTTGGGTGATTGAAAGACAAACTGTTTTTCCGGTTGTCGTGGTAATACTATGAAAGTGTAGATGCCGATCACCATATAAGTTCAAAGAGGGAAAAGCCTGGAAGGAGGAGAGATGACTACAAACGATTCGGTTGGCCGTTTTATGTGTGGATTAATTGTCGGAGTAGAAGATCTTGTGAATTTCAGGTGAAATAATAACTCAATGTTTTACACCCCAGGGCAAATTAGCTAGCAACAGCAAGCTAGTTAAATGGGACAAATTAGCTAGCAAGTGCAAGCTAACTAGCTAAATTGCCATACATGATTTATGCTTTTCGACCTGTCCTCAAATTAATGTCATTGGTTCAGAGTTTGTTTAGATATTTTAACCTGCGTGTAGTGATCGCGTTTTGGTGTAGGGGGACAAAATACATTTATGCACGATAGCGCACGATGTCACATGCGCGCAGCCGGTTTGGGTTCCATGTTAGAATATAAACTTGTTTTTAAATTGTCTGTCTGCATATTACAATGGCATATAGGGGGTGTAGTGAGATACCCGATGGGTTGAATTATTCTCTTCTGATCACTCATCTTGAAAAAAACATATACTAAAAACGTGGCAAACAATAAATCAGCCATTAATAACGCAATAGAAAAATGGAGTGTTTTATTATTTAAATATTGAAAGTGCATGGGCTATGTGGCGGAAAGTAATGTGGGCGTGTGCAAATGGGTCTGGGCAGGTGTGATGTAGTTTATGTTTGTATGAAGTTGTCATTTGTATGTGTATGTTTTTGTATTGTTTATAAAATATCAAATAAAATCGTACAAAAAAGAAGAAACACTTCACTTCATGACCATACTATGTTATTTGGTTGTCAATGCATGAACAGAGTGCAGACAGTGTACATACAAACTGTATGCATGTATGAAAAACAAATATTTAGAAACATATTGTAATATTGTAATACAGGTTGTACACATGCACAAACACTTCGATTTTTACAGTAAACATATGTTATTATTAGAAACTGGAGCGATTTGTGTTGATCCAATACTGCATAATCTCCATGATCGGTCATTTGTTACCATGGTTATTAAAAGTACTGTGCATTGACTCATCTACCCTACATAATTCCTTGGAAGTGTATGCGAGTGAAAGGCTCCTTCCTGCTCATGGACAGACAAAATGGCCAAGCTAAATGTTCAGTACAGATATCTACCCAGAAACACAATGGAACTCAATCTCAGCAAACTGGCTAAATTAATTTGGTTTCAATCACTATTCAATCTTTAAAATGTATAATACTCCTCCTGTCCTCCACACAAGGCTAGTCAAAAAGAAAGAAATTACAGTGAATGTGATCAATTTGATTCAAGGAATAATCATTCAGTCCAATGAAATGAAAGACTCATATTGTCAAGGTCTTTACAATGATATTACCTGTGATCACTCATTTTAATAGAGTGAAAAGGTAGTCGTCAGAACTCAATGGCCCCTATTGTCACATACAGTATTCTGCTTCAAATGTGAATGTCTATGTATCTACAGCTAAAATCTTCGACGCAGTCCCTTTGAATATGAAATTAATTAATCCAGCGTCAAGGAAAACAAGATATCACTAAAAACTGAATCTGTACTGCAAGACATGACTTGACATGCATCAAAACAAATGTGGCACTCATTGAAAACCCAAGCAGCTCAGGAACTACCTCAATTAACTCAACAATGATGGGAAAGTGGCTGTTGCCTGCCTGCAAGCAGAAACACAGGTCAACAAAAGTCAACAGTTATAGTAGTGCAATCACGTTTCACTCTTTAAAATGTGTCATACTCCTCACAGGTGGCTGGTGGCACCTTAATTGGGGAGGACGAGCTCATAGTCATGCTTGGACCGGAATTAATGGGATAGGATTTAACACATCAAGCACATGGTTTCCATGTGTTTAATACCATTCCATTCACTCCATTCCAGCCATTATTATGAGCCGTCCTCCCCTCAGCAGCCTCTTGTGATACTCCTGTCCTCCACACAGGCTAGTCATTCTTTAAAATGTATTATACTCCTGTCCTCCACACAAGGCTAGTCAAAAATAAATACATTTCATTTCAATTTGACCAATCATTGAATAATCATTCATTCCAATGAAATGAAAGACACTCATATTGTCAAGGTCTTTACAATGATATTACCCGTGATCACACAGTTTCTAGTGAAATGATGAGGTCAGAACTCATTGGACCCTATTGTCAAATCAAATCAAATTGTAAAAACATGAACAATTGGTTACGGGATCGTAAAACGGCAGCCATCTCTTTTGGCGCTATTCTCATATAATGCACGTCACATAAAGTAATCTGCTGCAAATGTGAGTATTGTCTATCTATTTACAGCTAAAAATCTTCAAAGCAGTTCCATTGAATATGAAATTAATTAATTTGTTGTCAAGGTAAAATATGATTTAGAGAAATATCACTAAAAGCTGATTTTGTAATGTAAGCCATGACTTCACATGTATCAATACAAATTCAATTTCCACCTTTATTCACCTACTCAAAAAGACAGCCAGACGTTTGTTGAATTCCCAATGTGTCATCAATCATCTAAAAACACAACCAAAATCCAATGGAAAAACAATGTCATATATTTTGTATTTGTACAACAACGTCACGTGTTATCACTGTGCTTAATTTAATAGCACAACCAATGATCTGGATTGCAGTTGAGATTACATAAAGTACATCGTGCAAATGATCAATGCTGTTCAAGATTCTGCACAGACTATTATAGCAATTGTGAAGATTTTCACAGACCTGTGACCTTTGCATGCCACTGTATGTTGAACATAAAAGCTTTCTACGATTACATACGAAGACATTATACTAACAGTAAGCTCATGTTACTAAGTGGCCATGGATGTGATACTCATTTTAAGGTTGACTAAATACTGGTACATTAGTTTGTAATGATTTGTGTTAAATTATAGAATAGAACTAAATAATTAAAAAAAAGTGCATTTAAGGTTCAATTTGATTTAGTCCTATTCTTTAACTTGGATTTTTGGTTTAGTTGGAGACGTGAATCCAACATAATTGATTAGTGGCACAGATAGAACTATGCAAGCAAAAAATACTGTACATCTCCTTCAAATGTTGATATTTGGTTGCGTTGACAACCAAACACAATTCAATATCCAATTTGAAGTTAAAGAATAGGACTAAATCTAATCTAATTCAAATTTAAATCAATTTTCAATAGTTTTATTTGATTTAGTCCTTTTTTAAAACTTTTTGGTTGAGATGGAGATGTGAATCCAACATATTCTTGATTAACTTGAGGATTAAATCTGAAATCAACCAAAGCTTGAAAACAAAGGCCTATATGTATTGTCTATTTTTAGTTGAACCCTGGGTTGAATTGAAACAATAGCTCTTGATGACTGCTATATAGAATGCCTGGAGCTGACACTGTCATAGTCCAATGTGGGGTCAAACGACATCAGGAGGGCTAGCTTGGAACATTTGAAAATGGATTTTAAAGAACTGATTTTAGCATTACAAGACTCCAAAAAATGGCCAATAATTCCAGGTCCAGTACGATCGTTGGGCCGCGGGTGTGAAAGATTAGGCAGACTGCTGGCATTACACATCTGGCTAAAAGACTCTGCTGGACTCACTTTCCTTTCCTTGATCATTTTGACACCTTCTGGAAACAGAAGATACTCTACAGGAATGATGGAGTCCATCCAAATCATCTTGGCTCCTGGACTCTGTTCATGCTTTGAAACAATGACTGGTAAATGATCCAAGACCAGCTCAGTTAATCCCTACCATTGTGACAATGAGTCATCATAATGCTGCATCAAATGTACATGATCTTAGGGGCATTGGCAAACATAATGCAAGTAATTTAATTTATGTACCCCGAATTGCACTGAATACATCTGTTTACCCTACAGCTATTGTAAGCAGTAATCAAGAGCCTATAAACCAGAGTTACACTGTTAGCACTGAGGCGGTGTGCAATAGTAGGAAGAGTGCTTTATGCAGCTCACCCTGCACTATCAGCTCCAATGTAAATAGTATGAATAAGTCTACCTCTGATAAGCTTCCCAGTAAAGCATTAAAAACAATCAAGCAACAAAGAAAAGTGCTCAAAACAGCCCATATTAACATATGTAGCCTAAGAAACAAGGTCCATGAAGTCAATGACTTGCTTGTAACAGATGACATGCATATTCTGCCTATCCCACAACTCACGTAGATAATACCTTTGATTATACAGTGGTAGCAATACATGGTTATAACATCTACGGAAAATATAGAAATGCCTAAGGAGGCGATGTTGCGGTCTATATTCAGAACCACATTCCTGTAAAGCTTAGATGCCCACTCAGGAAAAAACTTCAAACTGTAACCGGGTTGTCAGTCAACCTACCAGGGTAGTTACAAACAGCAGAGGAAATAAATCATCAACATGTACTGATCACATATTTACTAATGCTGCAGATATTTGTTTTAAAGCAGTATCCACATCCATAGGATGTAGTGATCACAATATAATAGCCATATCTACAGTTGAAGTCAGAAGTTTACATACACCTTAGCCAAATACATTTAAACTCAGTTTTTAACAATTCCTGACATTTAATCCTAGTAAAAATGTCATGTCTTTTGTCAGTTAGGATCACCACTTTATTTTCAGAATGTGAAATGTCAGAATATTAGTAGAGAGAATGATTTATTTCATCTTTTATTTATTTCATCACATTCCCAGTGGATCAGAAGTTTACATATACCCAATTAGTATTTGGTAGCACAGTCCATTTGGAAGACCCATTTACGACCAAGCTTTAACTTCCTTACTGATGTCTTGAGATGTTGCTTCAATATATCCGCATATTTTTCCTACCTCATGATGCCATCTATTTTGTGAAGTGCACCAGTACCTCCTGCAGCAAAGCACCCCCACAACATGATGCTGCCACCCCATGCTTCACGTTTGGGATGATGTTCTTCGGCTTGCAAGTCTCCCCCTTTTTCCTGCAAACATAACGATGGTCATTATGGCCAAACAGTTCCATTTTTGTTTCATCAGACCAGAGGACATTTCTCCAAAAAGTACAATCTTTGTCCCCATGTGCAGTTGCAAACCGTAGTTTGGCTTTTTTATTGTGGTTTTGAAACAGTGGCTTCTTCCTTGCTGGGCGGCTTTTCAGGTTATGTCGATATAGAACTCGTTTTACTGTGGATATATATACTTTTGTACCTGTTTCCTCCAGCATCTTCACAAGGTCCTTTGCTGTTGTTCTGAGATTGATTTGCACTTTCAAAACAAATGTGGCACTCATTGAAAACCCAAGCAGCTCAGGAACTACCTCAATTAACTCAACAATGATGGGAAAGTGGCTGTTGCCTGCCTGCAAGCAGAAACACACGTCAACAAAAGTCAACAGTTATAGTAGTGCAATCACGTTTCACTCTTTAAAATGTGTCATACTCCTCACAGGTGGCTGGTGGCACCTTAATTGGGGAGGACGAGCTCATAGTCATGCTTGGACCGGAATTAATGGGATAGGATTTAACACATCAAGCACATGGTTTCCATGTGTTTAATACCATTCCATTCACTCCATTCCAGCCATTATTATGAGCCGTCCTCCCCTCAGCAGCCTCTTGTGATACTCCTGTCCTCGACACAGGCTAGTCATTCTTTAAAATGTATTATACTCCTGTCCTCCACACAAGGCTAGTCAAAAATAAATACATTTCATTTCAATTTGACCAATCATTGAATAATCATTCATTCCAATGAAATGAAAGACACTCATATTGTCAAGGTCTTTACAATGATATTACCCGTGATCACACAGTTTCTAGTGAAATGATGAGGTCAGAACTCATTGGACCCTATTGTCAAATCAAATCAAATTGTAAAAACATGAACAATTGGTTACGGGATCGTAAAACGGCAGCCATCTCTTTTGGCGCTATTCTCATATAATGCACGTCACATAAAGTAATCTGCTTCAAATGTTAGTATTGTCTATGTATTTACAGCTAAAAATCTTCAAAGCAGTTCCATTGAATATGAAATTAATACATTTGTTGTCAAGGTAAAATATGATTTAGAGAAATATCACTAAAAGCTGATTTTGTAATGTAAGCCATGACTTCACATGTATCAATACAAATTCAATTTCCACCTTTATTCACCTACTCAAAAAGACAGCCAGACGTTTGATGAATTCCCAATGTGTCATCAATCATCTAAAAACACAACCAAAATCCAATGGAAAAACAATGTCATATATTTTGTATTTGTACAACAACGTCACGTGTTATCACTGTGCTTAATTTAATAGCACAACCAATGATCTGGATTGCAGTTGAGATTACATAAAGTACATCGTGCAAATGATCAATGCTGTTCAAGATTCTGCACAGACTATTATAGCAATTGTGAAGATTTTCACAGACCTGTGACCTTTGTATGTTGAACATAAATGCTTTCTACGATTACATACGAAGACATTATACTAACAGTAAGCTCATGTTACTAAGTGGCCATGGATGTGATACTCATTTTAAGGTTGACTAAATACTGGTACATTAGTTTGTAATGATTTGTGTTAAATTATAGAATAGAACTAAATAATAAAAAAAAGTGCATTTAAGGTTCAATTTGATTTAGTCCTATTCTTAAACTTGGATTTTTGGTTTAGTTGGAGACGTGAATCCAACATAATTGATTAGTGGCACAGATAGAACAGTGGCACAGATAGAACTATGCAAGCAAAAAATACTGTACATCTCCTTCAAATGTTGATATTTGGTTGCGTTGACAACCAAACACAATTCAATATCTAATTTGAAGTTAAAGAATAGGACTAAATCTAATCTAATTCAAATTTAAATCAATTTTCAATAGTTTTATTTGATTTAGTCCTTTTTTAAACTTTTTGGTTGAGATGGAGATGTGAATCCAACATATTCTTGATTAATTTGAGGATTAAATCTGAAATCAACCAAAGCTTGAAAACAAAGGCCTATACGTGTTGTCTATTTTTAGTTGAACCCTGGGTTGAATTGAAACAATAGCTCTTGATGACTGCTATATAGAATGCCTGGAGCTGACACTGTCATAGTCCAATGTGGGGTCAAACGACATCAGGAGGGCTAGCTTGGAACATTTGAAAATGGATTTTAAAGAACTGATTTTAGCATTAAAAGACTCCAAAAAATGGCCAATAATTCCAGGTCCAGTACGATCGTTGGGCCGCAGGTGTGAAAGATTAGGCAGACTGCTGGCATTACACATCTGGCTAAAAGACTCTGCTGGACTCACTTTCCTTTCCTTGATCATTTTGACACCTTCTGGAAACAGAAGATACTCTACAGGAATGATGGAGTCCATCCAAATCATCTTGGCTCCTGGACTCTGTTCATGCTTTGAAACAATGACTGGTAAATGATCCAAGACCAGCTCAGTTAATCCCTACCATTGTGACAATGAGTCATCATAATGCTGCATCAAATGTACATGATCTTAGGGGCATTGGCAAACATAATGCAAGTAATTTAATTTATGTACCCCGAATTGCACTGAATACATCTGTTTACCCTACAGCTATTGTAAGCAGTAATCAAGAGCCTATAAACCAGAGTTACACTGTTAGCACTGAGGCGGTGTGCAATAGTAGGAAGAGTGCTTTATGCAGCTCACCCTGCACTATCAGCTCCAATGTAAATAGTATGAATAAGTCTACCTCTGATAAGCTTCCCAGTAAAGCATTAAAAACAATCAAGCAACAAATAAAAGTGCTCAAAACAGCCCATATTAACATATGTAGCCTAAGAAACAAGGTCCATGAAGTCAATGACTTGCTTGTAACAGATGACATGCATATTCTGCCTATCTCACAACTCACTTAGATAATACCTTTGATTATACAGTGGTAGCAATACATGGTTATAACATCTACGGAAAATATAGAAATGCCTAAGGAGGCGATGTTGCGGTCTATATTCAGAACCACATTCCTGTAAAGCTTAGATGCCCACTCAGGAAAAAACTTCAAACTGTAACCGGGTTGTCAGTCAACCTACCAGGGTAGTTACAAACAGCAGAGGAAATAAATCATCAACATGTACTGATCACATATTTACTAATGCTGCAGATATTTGTTTTAAAGCAGTATCCACATCCATAGGATGTAGTGATCACAATATAATAGCCATATCTACAGTTGAAGTCAGAAGTTTACATACACCTTAGCCAAATACATTTAAACTCAGTTATTAACAATTCCTGACATTTAATCCTAGTAAAAATGTAATGTCTTATGTCAGTTAGGATCACCACTTTATTTTCAGAATGTGAAATGTCAGAATATTAGTAGAGAGAATGATTTATTTCATCTTTTATTTATTTCATCACATTCCCAGTGGATCAGAAGTTTACATATACTCAATTAGTATTTGGTAGCACAGTCCATTTGGAAGACCCATTTGCGACCAAGCTTTAACTTCCTTACTGATGTCTTGAGATGTTGCTTCAATATATCCGCATATTTTTCCTACCTCATGATGCCATCTATTTTGTGAAGTGCACCAGTCCCTCCTGCAGCAAAGCACCCCCACAACATGATGCTGCCACCCCATGCTTCACGGTTGGGATGATGTTCTTCGGCTTGCAAGTCTCCCCCTTTTTCCTACAAACATAACGATGGTCATTATGGCCAAACAGTTCCATTTTTGTTTCATCAGACCAGAGGACATTTCTCCAAAAAGTACAATCTTTGTCCCCATGTGCAGTTGCAAACCGTAGTTTGGCTTTTTTATTGTGGTTTTGAAACAGTGGCTTCTTCCTTGCTGGGCGGCTTTTCAGGTTATGTCGATATAGAACTCGTTTTACTGTGGATATAGATACTTTTGTACCTGTTTCCTCCAGCATCTTCACAAGGTCCTTTGCTGTTGTTCTGGGATTGATTTGCACTTTTCGCACCAAAGTACGTTCATCTCTGGGAGACAGAACGTGTCTCCTTCCTGAGCGGTATGACGGCTGCGTGGTCCCATGATGTTTATACTTGCGTACTATTGTTTGTACAGATGAACGTGGTACCTTCAGGCATTTGGAAATTGCTCCCAAGGATGAACCACAATTTTTTTTCTGAGGTCTTGACTGATATCTTTTGATTTTCCCATGATGTCAAGCAAAGAAGCACTGAGTTTTAAGGTAGGCCTTGAAATACATCCACAGGTACACCTCCGATTGACACAAATTATGTCAATTAGCCTATCAGAGGCTTCTAAAGCCATGACATAATTTTCTGGAATTTTCCAAGCTGTTTAAAGGCACAGTCAATTTAGTATATGTCAACTTCTGACCCATTGGAATTGTGATACAGTGAATTATAAGTGAAATAATCTGTCTGTAAACAATTGTTGGAAATTTGACTTGTGTCATGCACAAAGTAGATGTCCTAAACGACTTGCCACAACTATATTTTGTTAACAAGAAATTTGTGGAGTGGTTGAAAAATGAGTTTTAATGACTCTAAGCTAAGTGTATGTAAACTTGCGACTTCAACTGTAGGAATTCCAAAGTTCCAAAGGCTGTGCCTAATATAGTGTATAAGAGGTCATCCAAGAAGTTTTGTATATGATGTAAATGATGTAAAGTTTTCATATGATGCAAAGAAAATAATATTTGCTGGTCTGTGGTGTTTTAATGAGAAGCAACCAGAAGCAACCAGACGCGGCACTTGACGCATTTATGAACCTACTTCTTCAAGTTACTAATAAGCACGCACCAACTAAGAAAATGACTGTAAAAACTGTTAAATCCCCTTGGATTGATGAGGAATTGAAAAATTGTATGGTTGAGAGGAATAAGGCAAAAGGTATGGCCATTAAGTCTGGCAGCCCAACTGAATGGCAAACGTACAGCAAATGAAGAAATCATGTGACTAAACTAAATAAAAATAAACTACACTATGAAACAAAGATAAATTATATAAAGAATGATAGTAAAAGCTTTGGGGCACCTTAAATGAAACTGACACTACACATCCAAGTATATGGGACCAAATTATGAAAGACAAGAATTGTACTTTTGTATTCCGTAAAGTCAGCGGGAAGAGGTGAAAAGATTATTGTTGTCTATCAACAATGACAAGCCACCAGGGTATGACAATCTGGATGGGAAACTACTGAGGATAATAGCAGACGATATTGCCATTGCCATTTGCCACATCTTCAATTTAAGCCTACTAGAGAGAGTGTGCCCTCAGGCCTGGAGGGATGCTAAAGTGTTTCCGCTACCCAATAATAGTAAAGCCCCCTTTACTGGCTCAAATAGCTGACCAATCAGCCTGTTACCAACCCTTAGTAAACTTCTAGAAAAAGTTGTGTTTGACCAGATACAATGCTATTTCACAGTAAACAAATTGACAACAGAATTTCAGCACGCTTATAGGGAAGGACACTCAACAAGCACAGCACTTACACAAATTACTGACAATTAGCTGGGAGAAATTGATTATGAATGATTGTGGGGGCTGTATTGTTAGACTTCAGTGCAGCTTTTGACATTTATCGATCATAGTCTGCTGCTGGAAAAACATATGTGTTACAGCTTCACAACCCCTGCTTCTATGTGGATAAAGAGTTACTTGTCTAACAGAACACAGAGGGTGTTCTTTAATGGAAGCCTCTGAAATATAATCCAGTTAGAATCAGGAATTCCCCAGGCTAGCTGTTTAGTCCCCTTGCTTTTTGTTTTGTTTTTCTAATGACATGCCACTGACTTTGAGTAACGCCAGAGTGTCTATGTATGCGGATGACTCAACACTATACAGTTAGTTTCAGAGTGGGTGGGAAAAAAGAAGTAAGCCCTAAATATTTCTAAAACTAGGCAATGTATTTGGAACAAAACACCCACCAAACCCTAAACCTCAACTAAATATTGTAATAAATAACGTGGAAATTGAGAAAGTTGAGATGTCAAGGTCAAAACATATTGATGCAATAGTAGCTAAAATGTGTCATGACGTTGGCCTGGGGGGTAGATTTATGACAGTCATAAATTCCTCTCCCCCCTTTTTCCTCTCTCTACCCTACTGAGGTTACATTTACAAAACCCTTGGTTAACATAGAGATTCTGGGAACGTCAGAAGGTGGGGGGAAATGAACTATATTCTGGTAATCCGACCAATGCGGTGGTACTTAATGAATATGATGTCAGTTTGGTTGTCATCTGAGACATTCTCATCAATGATAAGATGACATAAACTCTACAGTGGAAAGTCTACACATCAGAGTTATCAGATTCACATGGAATTGTTGTTCAATTTAAATGTTTGAATATGAAATGATTTGTGATGGGATGAAATGTGATTTTAGCTTCTAAAATGTGAGATGTGGGTTTTCATAAGATAGGGCTGCTCATTCAGTGGCCCGCCCACGTGAAGAGACAGAGGTTGTAAACTATGAAACACACCCCTTTTCTCCCTTCCTATATAAAGCCTTGACGACAATAGAACTTCCTGTTCCGATGATGTGAGGATGACGGTCCGATGTCAGAATGGTTCAGATAATAACTACAGAACGAAGCCAACATCAGCGTAAGCTTTGGTTGCGAATGGTATGAACTTTGAACTCTTATTCACTACAGAAGTGATACTGTACCTCCTAGCCATTGAGTTAGCAACCACAGCTGCAAACGCAGGTTAGGAAGGAACAGACAGAGTATCCCGTCTACCACACCACGACGTTACTACAACGTATCCAATTGACCACCAGAGACATTCTTCAAAGGACAAAGGACTCGGTTTGGCAACACGGCCTTCCATCTACCACCAACCTCAGAGTAAATATTTATAGCATTTTCCTTTTCCAAATGGGCGGAAATTTAGAATGCATAAGATACTGTATTTACAATAGCCCAGCTTCTTCCCTTTGTTCCTCAGTCTTCCCGCTCCTTCACTCAACCCAGCACCTTTTCTTTTGTGTAACAAGCTGTCATATCTGTTCCACCCGCTAGGGACGTTTTCCTTTATGACGTAATTTGTAATCAAGTTATGACTAATTGTGTGTATGTGTAATTCTGTGTGATTAGTTAGGTATTTAGTAAATAAATTATTAAACACAATTTGTTAGCCAGGGTTCGTGCAGATAAAAGAATTTACAACTTTCAGATGAGACTGAATTAAGATGACGATTGATATTGACTGCTATTGATGTAAAATATTACTAGGTTTTTAAGAGTTTATTCGGAGGATAACAGCTTTATAAATATTATTTTGTGGTGCCCGACTCTCTAGTTAATTACATTTACATGATTAGGTCAATCAGGTGATATTAATTGCGGAGAAATTATTTTATAGAATAGCATGTCATATCACTTCGTCCGGCATAGCCAAAGACACGACAAATGGGAAGAAGTCTGTCTATAATAAAGCGATGGTCTGCCTTCTTAACAACACTATCAACAAGGCAGGTTCTACAGGCCCTAGTTTTGTCGCACCTTGACTACTGTTCAGTCGTGTGGACAAGTGCCACAAAAAATGACTTAGGAAAATTGCAATTAGCTCAGAACAAAGCAGCACGGCTGGCCCTTGGATGTACACAGAGAGCTAATATTAATAATATGCATGTCAATCTCTCTTTGCTGAAAGTGGAGGAGAGATTGACTTCATCACTACTTTTATTTATGAGAGGTATTTATGACATGTTGAATGCACCGAGCTGTCTGTCTAAACTACTGGCACACAGCTCGGACACCCATGCATACCCCACAAGACATGCCACAAGAGGTCTCTTCAAAGTCCCCAAGTCCAGAACAGACTATGGCAGGCACACAGTACTACATAGTGCCATGACTACATGGAACTCTATTCCACATCAAGTAACTCATGCATACAGTAAAATTTGATATAATAGCAGATATAATAACAAAAGCACCTAATGGAACAGCGGGGACTGTGAAGCAACACAAACATTGGCACAGACACATGCATACACATACACACACACGATAACTTACGCACCATACATACGCGTGGATTTAGTACTGTAGATGTGTGGTTGTAGTAGAGTAGGGGCCTGAGGGTACACAGTGTTTTGTGATTTCTGTGAGTGTATTGTAATTTTTTGCAAAATGTTATAAACTGCCTTAATTTTGCTGGACCCCAGGAAGCGTAGCTGCTGCTTTGGCAGGGGATTGGTATGGTGATCCATAATATATGTATTTGTATGGTTCCATTTATTTAGCTCTGTTAAACCTACCCTTTGAAATGACTTCGATAGCAACATTATATCTAAATTTATTATTAACATGTCTCTTGATTATCATTCTCATAATAGCACATTGGTAGCAATCAGTGACCAACACAAAAGCTAAGCAGGGCTGGTCTTGGTTAAAACCCTGGACGGGAATCCAAATGAGTAGCTGTAGATCAACTCCTGTAGGAGGTACTGCACTGCCAATATTTATTTTATTTTTTATAGTGGATGTAACGTTGAAGATCTGACATTGTTTCAAAGGTACAAATTCAACATATTTTATGCAAGGTTTGTCTATGTTGAAAATTGGTTTTAATGATGTTATAATCCTGTGGTTGAAATTTCCCCCTCAAAACAACGCTTTCCTTTGATTACTTGTTCAAATCCAATGTATTTTTCACATAGATTCCACGTCACAATATGTTGACAAATCACGTTGAAACAACTTTGATTGAACCAGTTTGTGACCAGTGAGATATAGCTGCCTCAGCAAGAGTGTTCATTCTCCTACTGTACCATGTAACTGGGAGGGATGTAAAATGAATGTGCCAATGAAGGTGGTTGCACTGCATGGAAAGATCGATAACTGTAACTCACCCAGAGGTAATTATTGGTTGGGGAAGCCAGGACTACCTTAAAATACTCTTCAATTGTTATAAGGTTAGAGTGTCTGACAGAAGAGACGCATAGAGGGGCAGCCTGGTTTGATCATTCTATGAGAAATGTTCTGTTTTGCCATTGTGTTTCCCTAACATGTAAACTGGATATCAGGTAATATCATTGCACATAATAGTAAGCCATTTTCTATTTTCTTGAGCAGGGCTGTTCAATTCTGGTCCTGCAGGGCCGAAACCACTTCTGGTGTTTGTTTCTACCTGGTAGTTAATTGCACTCACCTGGTGTTCCAGATCTGAATCAGTCACTGGTTAGGAGAGGAAGAAAACCACAAGTGTTTTAGCCCTCCAGGAACGACATTGACCTACAGCATATATACAGCATGTCTCACAATTTTTCTCTTTCCTCTCCCTCTCTTACTGAACTAACTGAAGGGCCCTCACATGTCATCTTTTTCCTGGACAGTGGCTATTCTCGCAGAGGCTGAGAGGAAGAGGAAATAATCTCATATGTCAGTGCTAAGGCAGAGCAAGTGCCTTTACTAACGGCAGAAATGGAGTCATTTCAGTTAGAGTGTCCGCCGCAACTTGTAATTTCAGACTTGGAGCTGAGCTTCTGTCAAGCATGTCCGTCCGCCTTGTATAGGCTTCAGATCTTGCCGCGGCTGTACAGTTGTGTCCATGGCAACATTGTATCGTGTTGTGCTGATTCTGATGAAAGCTACTGATGATTTGAGCCTTGTATTGTGTCCCTGTACTACTGTGTATGAGGGTCAGAAAAGTAAGTGAAAGGAAACAAATGTCCCTATGGACGGCCTCGAATAAGAATAAGCTGCGATTAAAGTACCCAAGATGCTCTCTGTCAAATAAATACTGTAGAAGTTATAGAAGGATAAAGAGTATCCAAGGACATAACAACATCAGTTTCTGCTCAAGAAGGAACTTTTCCAATAAGTGTTCTAACCACTTCAAAATCCTCAGATGAAAGAACATCATGTTGTCACCCCAGATATGGACCCTACTGCTGCTGTGGTTTCATTAGGGATTCTAGGGAACATCTGGCTCTGTCTATCTCAGCAGCAGTTGGGACATGACTCAGAGAGAGATGTCTACTCTCCAAGGAAGGTGGGTACTTATAGGTGGGTAGTACTAATGCTGAGGAGATAATGAAAGAGCTATGAGTAGGTTTTGAGGATCCATTCGAAATGAAACATTGACCATGCATAGTTCAGCTGCTTCAGAGCATGAATTGAGCTACAAAGCTCTCTGTCTCTTATGCCTCCTCACTGGGCACAAACTGGATGAATTAGCATTCAATGTAATTTGTCAACATATTAGGACGTGGAATCTAAGTGGAAAATGAATTTGATTTGAAAAAAGTCATCAACTGTTGTTTTGAGGATGAAATTTCAACCACAGGATTCTTGCATCATGGTAACCAAATTTCAACATAGACAAAACTTGTATACAATATGTTGAATTTATACCTTTAAAGCAACATCAGATCTTCAACGTTATATCCACAATCCAAAGGATTCCAAAAAATTGGCTGGGCAGCACCTCTTACTGGAGAATGTACAGTGCCTTGCGAAAGTATTCGGCCCCCTTGAACTTTGCGACCTTTTGCCACATTTCAGGCTTCAAACATAAAGATATAAAACTGTATTTTTTTGTGAAGAATCAACAACAAGTGGGACACAATCATGAAGTGGAACGACATTTATTGGATATTTCAAACTTTTTTAACAAATCAAAAACTGAAAAATTGGGCGTGCAAAATTATTCAGCCCCCTTAAGTTAATACTTTGTAGCGCCACCTTTTGCTGCGATTACAGCTGTAAGTCGCTTGGGGTATGTCTCTATCAGTTTTGCACATCGAGAGACTGACATTTTTTCCCATTCCTCCTTGCAAAACAGCTCGAGCTCAGTGAGGTTGGATGGAGAGCATTTGTGAACAGCAGTTTTCAGTTCTTTCCACAGATTCTCGATTGGATTCAGGTCTGGACTTTGACTTGGCCATTCTAACACCTGGATATGTTTATTTTTGAACCATTCCATTGTAGATTTTGCTTTATGTTTTGGATCATTGTCTTGTTGGAAGACAAATATCCGTCCCAGTCTCAGGTCTTTTGCAGACTCCATCAGGTTTTCTTCCAGAATGGTCCTGTATTTGGCTCCATCCATCTTCCCATCAATTTTAACCATCTTCCCTGTCCCTGCTGAAGAAAAGCAGGCCCAACCCATGATGCTGCCACCACCATGTTTGACAGTGTGTTCAGGGTGATGAGCTGTGTTGCTTTTACGCCAAACATAACGTTTTGCATTGTTGCCAAAAAGTTCAATTTTGGTTTGATCTGACCTTCTTCCACATGTTTAGTGTGTCTCCCAGGTGGCTTGTGTCAAACTTTAAACGACACTTTTTATGGATATCTTTAAGAAATGTCTTTCTTCTTGCCACTCTTCCATAAAGGCCAGATTTGTGCAATATACGACTGATTGTTGTCCTATGGACAGAGTCTCCCACCTCAGCTGTAGATCTCTGCAGTTCATCCAGAGTGATCATCGGCCTCTTGGCTGCATCTCTGATCAGTCTTCTCCTTGTATGAGCTGAAAGTTTAGAGGGACGGCCAGGACTTGGTAGATTTGCAGTGGTCTGATACTCCTTCCATTTCAATATTATCGCTTGCACAGTGCTCCTTGGGATGTTTAAAGCTTGGGAAATATTTTTGTATCCAAATCCGGCTTTAAACTTCTTCACAACAGTATCTCGGACCTGCCTGGTGTGTTCCTTGCTCTTCATGATGCTCTCTGCGCTTTTAACGGACCTCTGAGACTATCACAGTGCAGGTGCATTTATACGGAGACTTGATTACACACAGGTGGATTGTATTTATCATCATTAGTCATTTAGGTCAACATTGGATCATTCAGAGATCCTCACTGAACTTCTGGAGAGAGTTTGCTGCACTGAAAGTAAAGGGGCTGAATAATTTTGCACGCCCAATTTTTCAGTTTTTGATTTGTTAAAAAAGTTTGAAATATCCAATAAATGTCGTTCCACTTCATGATTGTGTCCCACTTGTTGTTGATTCTTCACAAAAAAATACAGTTTTATATCTTTATGTTTGAAGCATGAAATGTGGCAGAAGGTCGCAAAGTTCAAGGGGGCCGAATACTTTCGCAAGGTACTGTATCTATCTACAGCTACACTTTGGTCTCCCATCAAGGGTTTTAACGAGCCACTGAAAATGCCAATTGGTCTGAATCGCTCCCTTCCATTACAATGGTTGGATTTGCAATCAAACCCTGTCGCACAATTTATGAGTGAATATTGCATTAATGAACAACCTCCTTTCCAGACCTGTCTGGTCACAGCTCTCCCTGTGCTGAGTCACGTGGGTTGCGTCATCCAGGCTAGTTAATCACAGCAAACAAAATCAAATTCAAGTCTAATGTTTGAGTAAACAATTTAACCCACCATGCCTGGAGTATCCAGCAGACACGGATACCCTCTGACTATCTCGACTGTCTTGGCCCCATTCTGTCTGATCCACTAAGCCCTCTGGATCGTGGTCTATTTCATGTACTCTGAAACTTGGTTTCCCGGACAGATGTTGTTCTTCAGCCACTCGGTCATCTGGGCTGCCCTCTCACATTTGACTCTGTTGTGAACACAAAGTATTCAATTAATTCAAAATTGTTTTTAACAATCACTTTTCAAATTTAGCAAGAAATACCTGTACCTGGCGAGACCCGGCTGGCTACTGCTCAAGCTTGGTGTGTCACTTGGTGTGACCACAGTCCTATGTATTCATGTGTGTGTCCCAAGGACCTCCCCTCGTGTATGAAAAGGGTGGCGTTAATAATCACTGCGTGTAAGTCTTTCATGGTTTTCTTTAACTTCAGGCTATAGTAGAGTCTTTGAAAAGCAAGAGTGTTTCCTTGTCTATCTCCTCCATTGCAAAAGAGAAAGGTAGCACCTAGTCAGTTGCACAACTGTATGCATTCAAACTAAATGTGTCTTCAGCATTTAACCCAACCCCTCTTTGGCGCCTGGGGAGCAATTGTTGGAGGTTAACTACCTTGGTCAAGGGCAGAACGGCAGATTTTTTCACTTTCCTGGCTCGGGGATTCGCTCTTCACCGCTAAGATTAACCGTTAGGGGGGAGATTTTAAGGGATAGTTTCATCCACATTTCTAAATGACATACTTTGAGGAAGGAAGGGTTAATAAGACAGGTCAAAGGTTGAACAAAGGAAAGGGAGCGAGGAAAGAGCAACATGAATAGGGCAGCAGTAGCTTCGAGGTTAGAAATGCAGGCTGATTACTTGCGGGTTATCGGTTCGAACCCCTAGCTGCCTGCAGGGAAATCTGCAGGGAATGATCGGCAGCCAAAGGGTTACCAGCTCTGTATACTACCCACCGATGTTGTGCCCTTGAGCAAGGCACTTTACCCACAAGTGCCCATGAGCTGCTCCCAGCCTGTGATGTGTGTTGTCTGTCAGGTTGGTCACTATGACAGAATAGCTGTGCAACTGGTTATAAATGACCAATAAAGCAAGTTTGGTTAAATGAAGGCCAGACTATCTGTGCATGTAATGTATCTAGTCTCGACATGGCTGCATGATTGTAAAGCTTTGTTCACATTGGCAGTTTGAAGTGACTCAAGTCCTAATTATTTGCATATCTGATTTGAATATGTTCTTTTTCCTGCAGTCTGAACAGCCAAAAAACACATGGAATAGGATATTTCAAGCCAGTACCACGGTAATATCATGGTACCAAAACGTCATGATACTTATGATAGCAACATTTTAGAATAGATAGTTCCGTTTCATATGATACTGCATACTTTTTATGTCTTACCAATCTAAAGAACCTGCTGGTGCCTGATCTAAAATGTTTATAAAGTCAGTTTTGTTTATAAATTTGGTTGAATTGAAGCAACAGGCACTAACTAGTCTCTTGTATGCACAGGTCCAATAATATCCGCGTCATGTTCATGCGCATATCACGTTAGGCAGCTGTAATCAGCCAGCCGCATCCCCTAACAGCAACAGCTTCTATCCGTCAGCTCTTCACGCGCGTCTAATCTTCCAGTCTTTAGCCGTGATAGTGATGATGAGCGGGGATGCAGACCTAGACCCTGATGAGTCTTCCACTGTTAGATTTGTACATTTGTTACATTGGAGCAGCGTGCAAAATGAGCAATGTTGATACATTGTATAATTTCACCGCTTGTTATAACCAAGCACACAGTCCAGACTTTGCAAGTTCACTGTCATACAGCCTCTGTGAGTGTCAGAGAGTGGAAATGGAGCACCGCTTCGTGACAGGCATGTTTGCAGCTTTACAGCAAAGAAAACGGCTTGTATCTAGCCAAAACGGTAATTTACCCGATTAGCTTTTTTTTCTTTTCTATAGGGATTCGCATGCATTTTATGTAATTTAACAAACCAAGTCACGGTTCGTTTTAGACTAATCCCGTGTAGCTAATTATTGTTTTGATAACAAGCAACGTTCAGTCATTTTACCTAGCTAGCTAACAACCTGGTAATACAACCATTGGTTTAGGAAAATTTGATTTGCACAGGAAGACAGGAAAAGGGGTCTGCTTCAAAAGGTAGGCTTCATATTGGCCTAATGTAAGCCTAAACTATGTAAACAATCAATTTATTTCTGGTGCCCCTTAAATTCAGTTTGGTGACTAAGGTTTAAAAAGTTGGGAGCAATGTGAGTTTGTGGGAAAGTGTGTGTGTCTGTGTTAACTGAAGAGTAAATAAGGTTTCATGCAGTGTTTTCCCCTTACTGACACAATGACATGTAGATCATCATACATGTACAGTGCCTTCGGAAAGTATTCAGACCCCTTGACTTTTTCCACATTTTGTTACTTTACAGCCTTATTCTAAAATTGATTAAATCATTTCCCCCCTCATCATCTGCACACAATACACCATAATGACAAAGCAAAAACTATTTTTGCAAATGTATTAAACATTTAAAATATTACATTTACATAAGTTTTCAGACCCTTTACTCAGTACATTGTTGATACAACTATGGCTGTAAGCACTGATGGTGGCTTGAGGGCATAATGCTGCGGATCCTGGAACCCTCGAGCGTCAGGACGAGGAAGAGCGGGAGCAGGCGTGACAGTGGCAGTTGTTACAGCCTTGAGTCTTCTTGGATATGACACTACAAGCTTGGCACACCTGTATTTGGGGAGTTTCTCTCATTCTTCCCTGCAGATTCTCTCAAGGTCTGTCAGGTTGGATGGGGAGTGTCGCTGCACAGCTATTTTCAGGTTTCTCCAGAGATGTTAGACTGGGTTCATGTCTGGGCTCTGGCTGGGCCACTCAAGGACAGTCAGAGACTTGTCCCAAAGCCACTCCTGCATTGTCTTGGCTGTGTGCTTATGGTCGTTGTCCTGTTGGAAGGTGAACCTTTGCCCCCAGTCTGAGGTCCTGAGCGCTCTGGGGCAGGTTTTCATCAAGGATCTCTCTGTACTTTGCTCCGTTCATCTTTCCCTCGATCCTGACTAGTCTCACAGTCCCTTCCGCTGAAAAACATCCCCACAGCATAATGATGCCACCACCATGCTTCACCATAGGGGCGATGCCAGGTTTCCTCCAGACGTTACGCATGGCGTTCAGGCCAAATAATTCAATTTTGGTTTCATCAGACCAGAGAATCTTGTTTCTGAGTCCTTTAGGTGCCTTTTGGCAAACTCCAAGTGGGCTGTCATGTGCCTTTTACTGAGGAGTGGCTTCCGTCTGTCCCCTTCACCATAAACGCCTGATTGGTGGAGTGCTGCAGAGATGGTTGTCCTTCTGGAAAGTTCTCCCATCTCCACAGAGGAACTCTGGAGCTCTGTCAGAGTGACCATTGGGTTCTTGTTCACGTCCCTGACCGAGGCCCTTCTCCCCCGATTGCTCAGTTTGGCCGGGCAGCCAGCTCTAGGAAGAGTCTTGGTTGCTCCAAACTTCTTCCATTTAAGAACGATGGAGGCCACTGTGTTCTTGGGGACCTTCAAAACTGCAGAAATGTTTTGATACTTTTCCCCAGACGGACAAGTCCTTTGACCTCATGGTTTGGTTTTTGCTCTGATATGCACTGTCAACTGTGGGACCTTATATAGACAGGTGTGTGCCTTTCCAAATCATGTCCAATCAATTGGGTTTACCATAGGTGGACTCCAATCAAGTTGTAGAAACATCTCAAGGATGATCTATGGAAACAGGATGCACCTGAGCTCAATTTTGAGTCTCGTAGCAAAGGGTCTGAATACTTATGTAAATAAGGTATTTCTGTTTTTTTATTGTAATAATTTTGCAAATATTTCAAAAAAATGTTTTTTCTTTGTCATTATGGGGTATTGTGTGTAGAGTGAAGAGGAAATCAATTAATTGAATAGTTTTAGAATATGGCTGTAACGTAACCAAATGTGGAAAAACTAGAGGGTTCTGAATACTTTCCGAATGCACTGTATATCACAGGAGGTTGGCGGCACCTTAATTTGGAAGGATGGGCTTGTGTTAATGGCTGTTGTGGAATGGTATCAAACACATGGTTTCTATATGTTTGATGCCGTTCTGTTCCAGCCATTATTATGAGCTGTCCTTCCTCCAGCAGCTTCCACTGATGTATATTCCTTACTCCCATTCCTCAGGCCAAATCACAGGTAGGTCTTTGCAAATATGAGCAAATCAGCCAGTCTATTCTGTATTCTATTATACACTGAACAGTGTGAAGTTAAATTCAATGTGTTGTATTGAGTAGAAGTGTGAATTTCAGTAACAGGTTTTTGAAGAGCGTTTATAAAAAATGAACAAGCGTCCGGGACAAACAGGATGCTAGGCCATTTAATTTTTTTTCAGTGTGGGTATCACATTAATACTCGGTATCGTGATATTTGGCCGGGTATCGTATCATTTGTAAAATGTTGGTATCGTGACAAGCCTAGTTTGGACAGTGGGTAGTCCAAAACAGATTTGAAAAACCAAACTTATTTGAGCATTAAGGCCTGCAGTGTGACGAATGCTTTAGAGGCTCTGGTGAATTTAAGTCTTTCATGGTTCCACTATGGTTGTACTATTAAAAAAAACATGCACATTGTTATTAAAAGACACATTGTTATTAAAAGACAGCAACGTATTCACCAACAAATATAAGTGGTGAGGCAAATCATTGGTTAGCTAACTACCTATCATATTAATTGTGCAAAAATATGATAGCTAACATTAACTAGCTAAGCGCCAGCCAGTCAGTGGCGCTGACAGATTGACACTAGTATCAACAAAATGTGTTTCACACTATCCCATAAAACATGACATTGCTAACTAGGCATCATTTAGCTAATAAAATGTTTATTTTTATTAGGAAGTTAAAAAAGTTAGACACTCAACTTTGGTAGATAGCCAGCTAAATAGCTTGGTTTCCATTTTCCAACAGAATTTTCTAATTCCCCTTATTGGTCATCATCGGTTACTGGTCTTGTTCACCAGAAACAACTCACAATTCACACACATCCCTGGTCATCCCTACTGCCTCTGATCTGGTGGACTCACTAAACACACACGCTTCATTTGTAAATTATGTCTGAGTGTTAGTATGCCCCTGGCTATCAGTAAATAAAATAAAAACATATCTGGTTTGCTCAATATTTATACTTTTACTTTTGATACATATATATATTTTAGAAATTACATGAACTTTTATTACTTAAGTATATTTAAAACCAAACACTTTTAAACTTTTACTCAAGTCATATTTTCTATTAAGGTATCTTTACTTTAACTCAAATATGACAATTGGGTACTTTTTCCACCACTGATAACACATTGGAAATGAATTACTCTGGTGAGCCAGGCTTTCTTACAGTTTCTCTAAACATTCTGTGTTTTTTATACAGTACTGTGAAGCATGTTGTAGTCAGTGCAACCATGGCTGCGTGTTAGTGTTTGTAAAGCCTCAAAATACTGCATGACACATTAAGGCATCTTTTGAAAATCATCTCAGTAAAAGGCCAAATTATGTCTTCCATATAATTTTATTGCAGTCATCCTTTTACCAGTATGTTTACTCTCCGGGAAAGCTTGTTCTACTGCCATCATGACTAGTTAAGTTATAAAATACGATCTTACAGTGTTATGCTTTCACAAGGCAGTTCAGAGAAACAGATTGTCATTTTGGTGTGCATAGAAAGGAGTCATGAGTGCATTCAGGTGCATGTGCCACAGCAAATGTTCTTCAAAATGAACAAATAGTCTAATTCTGTTCAGAACAACCCAGTGTATGACTTCATGTCATCTTGTGACTATACATCAAACATAGTGATCCTAATCATTGCCACTGTGTAGGACATTCGTTTTATGGTTTAAAAATGTGAAGTGCATATTTGGACTCACAGGTGTTTGGCTGGCTTATATGATATCAAAGCGCTATTTATTATAATAATACATAGAGTCATCTCAATTTACAGCCTTTCCTTCATTCAGACAACAAAAAGTTTGCAAAAGTTGCCCAATTACCGGGAGGGATGGGGGCAACTTCTTGTCGTGTGCAATGCTCAAGTTCAGAATGGCCGTCAGTCAAAACCCATGCAGCGCTGTGAAGCGCAGAGCCAGAGCTCTGATGCCATGTACAGCATGTTACTGCACATCCACTACGTTCCCTTTTAGGCACGTATTAGTGTCCAAATCTCCCATTTTTACCCTGTATACAGGTACGTGTGTAAAGGGCTATGCCACAGTGGTTCTCCTATCTGTCTTAATTGCTCAGTGAATCTGGCACAGCCTCAGCTTCGTGAGCTGCCAGCTTTGCCTTACACTGCATGGTCCCCTGAGAGTGCATTATGAGTGATCCTTCCACCTAATCGGCTGCCTTATCCTCTTTCGTTTCCTCACTGCACTGTTTGTCCATGTACAGTGACAGCTAGCCTAGGCACTTAACCAGTGTCATCTCTGTCCTCCTCTTCAGAAACACTTCAAAACATGACCAGGCTATATTATTTGATTGTCAATGCATGAACAGAGTGCAGATAGTGTACATACACAACATGACTAAAGGTATGTGGACACCTGCTCGTCGGACATCTCATTCCAAAATCATGGGCATTAATATGGAGTTGGTCCCCCCTTAGCTGCTATAACAGCCTCCACTCTTCTGGGAAGGCTTTCCACTAGATGTGAGAACATTGCTGCAGAGACTTGCTTCCATTCAGCCACATTCATTAGTGAGGTTTGGCACTGGTGTTGGGCGATTAGGCCTGGCTCGCAATCGGAGTTCCAATTCATCCCAAAGGTGTTCGATGTGGTTGAGGTCAGGGCTCTGTGCAGGCCAGTCAAGGTCTTCCACATCAATCTCGATAAACCATTTCTGTATGGACCTCGCTTTGTGCACAAGGGCATTGTCATGCTGAAACAGGAAAGAGCTTTCCCCAAACGGTTGCCACAAAGTTGGAAGCACAGAATGGTCTAGAATGTCATTGTATGCTGTAGCATTAAGATTTCCTTTCACTGGAACTAAGGGTCCTAGCCCGAACCATGAAAAACAGCCCCAGACCATTATTCCTTCACCAAACTTTACAGTTGGCACTATGCATTGGGGCAGGGAGCATCCTCCTGACATCCACCAAACCCAGATTTGTCCGTCAGACTTCCAGATGGGGAAGTGTGACTCATCACTCCAGAGAATGTGTTTCCACTGCTACAGAGTCCAATGGTGGCGAGCTTTACACCACTCCAGACGACGTTTGGCAATGTGCATGGTAGTCTTAGGCTTATGTGTGGCTGCTCGGCCATTGAAACCCATCTCATGAAGCTCCCGACTAACAGTTATTGTGTGACGTTGTTCCAGAGGCAGTGTGGAACTCGGTAGTGAGTGTTGCAACCGAGGAGAGACGCACCTTAGCACTCGGCGGTCCCATTCTGTGACCTTGTGTGGCCTACCACTTTTCGGCTGAGCCGTTGTTGCATCTAGATATTTCCACTTCACAATAACAGAACTTAAATTTGACAAACTGACTTTTTAGAAAGGTGGCATCCTATGACGGTGCCACATTGAAAGCCACTGAGTTCTTCAGTAAGGCCATTCTACTGCCAATGTTTGTCTGTGGAGATTGCATGGCTGTGTGCTCAATTTCATACACCTGTCAGCAACGAGTGTGGCTGAAATAGACAAATCCACTAATTTGAAGGGGTGTCCACATACTTTTGTATATATAGTGTATATACTGTATGCATGTATGAATGACGAAATATGTGGAAACATACTGTAGTAAAGATTGTACACATGCACACGGAGTTATACAGTATATTGACTGTAAACATAAATTTAAACTGGAGAGATTTGTTTTGATCCAATACTGTATAATCAGTCATCTAGTTAGTCTCTATTACCATGGCTATTGACATAGACTCATCTACCCTTTAGAATTATTTGGAAGTGTATCAGAGTGAAAGGCTCCTTCCTGCTCATGGACAGACAAAATGGCCAAGCTAAATGTTCAGTACAGATATCTACCCAGAAACACAATGGATTTCAATCTCAGTAAAGTGTCTAAATGAATTTGGCTTCAATCACTTTTCACTCTTTAAAATGCATAATACTCCTGTCCTCCACACAAGGCTAGTCAAAAAGAAAGAAATTTCAGTGAATGTGAGTCATTAATTTGACCATTCAATGAATAATAATACAGTCCAATGAAATGAAAGACACTCATATTGTCAAGGTCTTTACAATGATATTTCCTGTGATCACTTAGTTTAATAGAGTGAAAGGATGTTAGGTTAGAACTCACTGGCCCCTATTGTCACATAAAGTAATCTGCTTCAAATGTGAATATTCTCCATGTATTTACAGCTAAAATATTCAAAGCAGTTCCATTGAATGTGAAATTAATGAATTTGTTGTCAAGGTAAAATAAATAAATAGAGAAATATCACTAAAAGCTCATTTTGTAATGAATCAACACAAACATGGCACTCTATGAAATCCCAAGGAGCTCAGGAACCACCTCAATTCACTCTACAATGAGTGGCCGTTGCCTGTCTGCAAGCAGAAACAAAGGACAACAAAAGTCAAGTCATAGTAGTGTAGCTATACCACTGTGCACACATCGCAATGTCAATGTGGAAATTTGGGTAATATTTGATTGAGACGTTGATCAATTAAATTTCAACCGTTTGCTAAATTCCCAATTTGTTGTCACTATGCCTTCAAACATCGAAAAACACAAAGAAATTCCAATGGAAAAACAATGTCTGATTTTTGGTTTAGTTGTCATCTAAATGTGTTATCACTGCGCTTTCGACCATTTAAAAGCACAACAACGTTCAAATGGGAATGCAATGCTAGATATCCTGATGCCTAGTCACCTTACCCTTATACATACTGTATCTGCCTTCATCACTCCAGTGTCCCTGCACATTGTAAATATGGTATTGGAACTGGCCTCATATACGTATAGTTGACTTACTTCTCGTGTTCTTCTTCATTCTTATTTTTATTTCTCGTGTGTTTGTGCTACCGTATGCTATTATTAGTACTACACTGATATTAATGACTACATTAACTTGAACGTTAATGTATTATCACTGAGCTTCATTTAATAGCACAAAATACCTGGATTGTAGTTAAGATTACATTAAAAGTACATAGTGCAAGTGATCAATGCAGTTCAAGATTCAGCGCTGATGATTTATTATAGCAATTGTGAAGATTTCCACAGACCTGCGGCCTTTGCATGCCACAGTGCCTTCAGAAATTATTCACACCTCTTGACCTTTTTCCACATAATGTTGTGTTACAGCCTGAATTTGAAATGGATTCAATTGCAATTTTCTGTCACTGGCCTACACACAATACCCCATATGTTAAAGTAAAGTGGAATTAATGTTTTTTGAAACGTTTACAAATTCATTCAAAATGACTGAAATGTAAATGTGGTTTAACAAGTCACATTTATTTGTAATTTTTTAATTTTTTTATTTCACCTTTATTTAACCAGTTAGGCTAGTTGAGAACAAGTTCTCATTTGCAACTGCGACCTGGCCAAGACATAATAAGTTGCATGGACTCTGTGTGCAATAATAGTGTTTAATATTATTTTTTAATGACTTTCTCATCTCTGTACCCCACACATACAATTATCAGTAAGGACCCTCAGAGCAGTGAATGTCAAACACAGATTCAACCACAAAGACCAGGTTTTCCTGTGCCTCGCAAAGGGCATCTATTGATAGATGGGTACAACAAAAAAATAGCAGACATTGAATAAATATCATGTGAGTATGGTGAAGTTATTAATTACATTTTGGATGGTGTATCAATACACCCAGTCACTACAAAGATGCAGGCGGAGAAGAAGGAAACCGCTCAGGGATTTCCCCATGAGGCCAATTGACTTTAAAACAGTTACAGAGTTTAATGGCTGTGATAGAAGACAACTGAAGATGGATCAACAACATTATTATTCCACAATACTAACCTAATTGACAGAGTGAAAAGAAGGAAGCTTGTACAGGCTAAAAATATTCACAAACATGCATCCTGTTTGCAACAAGGCACTAAAATAATACTGCAAAGAATGTGGCGAAAATATCACTTTTTATCCTGAATACAAAGTGGTATGTTTGGGGCAAATCAAACGCAACACATTACTGAGTACCACTCTCCATATTTTCAAGCATAGTGGTGGCTGCATCATGTTATGGGTATGCCTGTAATCGTTAAGGACTGGGTCGATTTTTCGGCTAAAAAAGCAATAGAATGGAGGAAAACCTTGTTCAGTCTACTTTCCACCAGATGCTTGGGAAAGGACAATAACCTTAAACACAAGGCCAAATCTACACTGGAGTTGCTTCCCAAGAACAAAGTGAATGTTCCTTAGTGGCCAAGTAATAGTTTGACTTAAATCTACTTGAGAATATATGGAAAGACCTGAAAATGGTTTTCTAGCAATGATCAACAACCAATTTAACAGAACTTGATTTGATTTTTTTAAGATTAATGGGTAAATGCTGCACAATCCAGGTGTGGAACGCTCTTAGAGACTTACCCAGAAAGACTCACATCTGTAATCGCTGCCAAAGGTGCTTCTACAAATGATTGACTCGGGTGTGAATACTCATGTTAAATGAGATATTTCTAAAAACATGTTTTCACTTTGTCATTATGGGGTATTGTGTGTACTTCGGTGAGAATAAAAATGGAGACGTGAATCCAACATGTAAACAAGGCAACAGTAAACATGTCGTTGCCCGTGAATAAAGCAGCACCCATTGGACCAATCAGTGTAATTTAGTAAATGCTGGATCTCTTCGACAAGACGCATCATTTACCTAAGTTTCGTCAAAATCGTGCCAGTGGTGTCTGAGATGTGGGTGACTAACGCAAAAACTAACTTACTAACATTTTATCGTACTAACAGAGACAGATCCACAGTCCCCTCCCTGATTTCATTGTGGAGGACAATTATGATTTTGTAGACAAACTAGAATTAAAGCCAGACTAAGTCAGTGGCACAGATGGAACTATCCGAGCAGAAGGTACATTTCATTCAAATGTTTGTATATGTTTGTATTGCTTTGACAACCAAACACAATTCAATATCCAGTTTGTCAACAAAATAATAATTTATATGTTGGATTCAAATCCCCATCTCAACCAAAAATCAAAGTTAAAAAATAGGACAAAATCTGATCTAATTAAACTTTAAATGCACTTTAAATAAAGTTTGATTGAGTCCTATACTTTAACTTTGATTTTTGGTTGAGATGGGGATGAATCCAACATTCACCATTAACTTGAAAATGACATTTCAAATCAACCAAAGTTTGAAACCCTAGGCGTATACAGTTGAAGTCGGAAGTTTACATACACTTTGGAGTCGGGGGTTAGAGTCATTAAAACATATATTTCAACCACTCCACATATTTCTTGTTAATTAACAAACTATATTTTTGACAACTCGGTTAGGACATCTACTTTGTGCATGACACAAGTATTTTTTACAACAATTGTTAAACAGCTTGGAAAATTCCAGAAAATGATGTCATGGCTTTAGAAGCTTCTGACATCATTTGAGTCAATTGGAGGTGTACCTGTGGATGTATTTCAAGACCTACCTTCAAACTCAGTGCCTCTTTGCAAGACATCATGGGAAAATGAAAAGAAATCAGCCAAAACCTCAGAAAAAATTGTAGACCTCTACAAGTCTGGTTCATCCTTGGAAATTGCTCCCAAACGCCTGAAGGTACCACATTAATCTTTACAAACAATAGTATGCAAGTCTAAACACCATGGGACCACGCAACCTTCATACCACTCAGGAAGGAGATGCGTTCTGTCTCCTAGAGATGAACGTACTTTGATGCTAAAAGTGCAACTCAATCCTAGAATAACAGCAAAGGATCTTGTGAAGATGCTGGAGGAAACAGGTACAAAAGTGTCTATATCCACAGTAAAACGAGTTCTATATCGACCTAACCTAAAAAGCTGCCCAGCAAGGAAGAAGCCACTGTTTCAAAACTGTAATAAAAAAAGCCAGACTACGGTGTGCAACTGCACAGGGGGACAAAGATCGTACTTTTTGGAGAAATTTCCTCTGGTCTGATGAAACAAAAATAGAACTGTTTGGCCATAATTACCGTCGTTATGTTTGGAGGAAAAAAGGGGATGCTTGCAAGCATCATATTGTGGGGGTGCTTTTCTTCAGGAGGGACTGGTGCACTTCACAAAATAGATGTCATCATGAGGGAGGGAAAATGATGTTGATATATTGAAGCAACATCTCAAGACAAATGGACAACGACCCCAAGCATACTTCTAGAGTTTTGGCAAAATTGATTGAGGACAACAAAGTCAAGGTATTAGAGTGGCTATCACAAAGCCCTGACCTCCATCCTACAAAAAATGTGTGGGCAGAACTGAAAAAGTGTGTGCAAGCAAGGAGGCCTACAAACCTGACTCAGTTACACCAGCTCTGTCAGGAGGAATGGGCCAAAATTCACCCAACTTATTGTGGGAAGCTTGTGGAAGGCTACCTGAAACGTTTGACCCAAGTTAAACAATTTAAAGGCAATGCTACCAAATACTAATTGAGTGTATGTAAACCTCTGACCCAATGGGAATGTGATGAAATAAATTAAAGGTGAAATAAATCATTCTCTCTTCTATTATTCTGACATTTTACATTCTTAAAAATAAAGTGGTGATCGTAACTACCCTAAAACAGGGAATTTGTACTGGGATTAAATGTTAGGAATGGTGAAAAACGTAGTTTAAATGTATTTGGCTAAGGTGTATGTAAACTTCCAACTTCAACTGTATGTATTTTCAATTTTTAGTTAGAGCCCTGGGTTGAATTGAAACAATAGCTGTTGATGAATTTGCAAATGCTACAGTATATAGGCTTAAATAGTATCATTAATGTATATAAGTGATACAGTATGGTTACATTTAATTTGCTCTGTTAAACCAATCCTTTGGAATGACTTTGATAGCAACAGTCAATATATGTTGTTATTAAGACGTTTCCCAATAGTCATTCTCATGATAGCACATTTTTAGTAATCAGTGACGAATATAAAAGCTGGGCTTGGTTAAAACCCTGGATGGGAGACCAAATGAATAGCTCTAGATCAACTCTCCTGTAGGAAGTGCTGCCCAGCCAATAGTAAAAAAAAAATTCTAGTGGATATGAAGTTGAAGATCTGACATTGTTTCAAAGGTACAAATTCAACATTTTATACAAGGTTTGTCTAGGTTGAAAATGAGTTACAATGATGACATAATCCTGTGGTTGAAATTTCACCCTCAAAAACAATAGTTTACATTGATTATTATTTTTCATCAACGTGGACTCCATGTCAGAATATGTTCACAAATTACATTGAAACAACATTGATTCAACCAGTGGGATATATCTGCCTCAGCAAGGGTGTTCATTCTCCTGCCATGTAATTAGGAAGGATGAAACCGGGAAGGAGAATGAACGTGCCAATGTTTGCGGTTGCACTGCATGGGCCAGGATCGAGTTTGGGAAATCCTGTTCTAGAACAGGGCTGTTCAATTCCGGTCCTGGAGGGCTGAAATCACTTCTGGTTTTTGTTTCTTTCTACCTAGTAGTTAATTGCCCTGAATCAGTGCCTGATTAGGAGAATATGAAAACCAGAAGTGTTTTTGCCTTCCAGGACCGACATTGAACAGTCCTGTTCTAGAGCATACTTGAGTCTCTCACTATTTTTCTCTTCTCTCTCTTAACTAGCTGAAGGGCCCTCACATGTCATCTTGCAGAGTCTGAGAGGAAGACGAAATCATCTCAGATATGTCAGTGCTAAGGCAGAGCAAGTGACTTTACTAACGGCAGAAATGGAGTCATTTGACTTTGTGTCCGCTGCAAATTGTAATTTCAGACTTGTCTTGTAGGCTTCAGATCTTGCCGCGGCTGTACAGTTGTGTCCATGGCAACATTGTGTCATGCTATTGTGCTGATTCTGATGAAAGCTACTGATGATTTGAGTCTTGTATTGTGTCCCTGTACTGTGTATATGAGGGTCAGAAAAGTAAGTGAAAGGAAACAAATGTCCCTATGGACGACCTCGAATAAAAATAAGCTGTGATTAAAGTACCCAAGATGCTCTCTGTCAAATAAAGGCTGTAGGAGTTATAGAAGGATAAAGAGTATCCAAGGACATAACAACATCAGTTTCTGCTCAGGAATGAGCTTTTCCAATAAATAAACCACCTCAGAAGAACTTAACATTATTTCTAAAAGTAAACAGTTGCCGGAGGAGGATTATGGTTGAATATTTGCTCTGAAGATCAAAGGCGTTGCCGTTACTGGAAAGGGGGCATGACCCTGCCCCGACCTCTAACAGTAACAGATGTGGACTGCGGTGTGGTCCCCCCAGTTATGGACCCTGCTGCTGCTGTGGTTTCATTAGGGATTTTAGGGAACATCTGGCTCTGTCCTTCTATCACTCCATCTCAGCAGCAGTTGGGACGTGACTCAGAGAGAGATGTCTACTCTCCAAGGAAGGTGGGTACTTATTAGAGGTCGACCGATTATGATTTTTCAACGCCGATACCGATTACTGGAGGACCAAAAAAAGCCGATGCCGATTAATCGGATGATTTGTATAAATATATTTGTAATAATGACAATTACAACAATACGGAATGAACAATGAATACTTTTATTTTAACTTAAAATAATACAGAAATAACATCTATTTAGTTTTAAATAAATAATGAAACACGTTCAATTTGGTTTAAATAATGCAAAAACACAGTGTTGGAGAAGAAAGTAAAAGTGCAATACGTGCAAAGCTGGTGGTTCCTTTTAACATGAGTCTTCAATATTCCCAGTTAAGAAGTATTAGGTAGTAGTTATTATATGAATTGTGATGCGTCGACTATTTCTCTCTATACCATTTGTATTTCATATACCTTTGACTATTGGATGTTCATATAGGCACTTTAGTATTGCCTGCCCAATTTCGGGAGTTGATAGAAGTCATAAACAGGCTGTGCCACAAGCACTGCTAAGAACTGCTGGCAAACGCAGTAAAGTGCTGTTTGAATGAATGCTTACGAGCCTGCTGCTGCCTACCACCGTTCAGTCAGACTGCTCTATCAAATATCAAATCATAGACTTAATTATAATATCATAAACACACAGAAATACGAGCCCTTGGTCAGTAATATGGTCAAATCTGGAACTATCATTTCGAAAACAAAACGTTTATTCTTTCAGTAAAATACGGCACCGTTCCGTATTTTATCGAACGGGTGGCAACCCTAAGTCTAAATATTACTGTTATGTCATAATTATGTAAAATTCTGGCAAATGAATTGCGGTCTTTGTTAGGAAGAAATGGTCTTCACACAGTTCGCAACGAGCCAGGCGGCCCAAACTGCTGCATATACCCTGAATCTGCTTGCACTGAATGCAAGAGAAGTGACACAATTTTCCTATTTTCCAATTTTGCCTGCTAACAAGAATTTATTTTAACTTAATATACAGGTTTAAAAAAATATATACTTCTGTGTATTGATTTTAAGAAAGGCGTTGATGTTTATGGTTAGGTACATTTGTGCAACGACTGTACTTTTTTCACGAACGCACTTTTGTTAATTCATCACCCGTTTGGCGAAATTGAAGTAGGCTGGGATTCGATGATAAATAAATAGGCACCGCATTGATTATATGCAACGCAGGACAAGCTTGTTAACCTAGTAATATCATCAACCCTGTGTAGTTAACTCGTGATTATGTGAAGATTGATTGTTTTTTATAAGATAAGTTTAATGCTAGCTAACAACTTACCTCGGCTCCTTGCAGCCACATCCTTTTGATGCTGCACTCGCATAACAGGTGGACAGCCTGCCACGCAGTCTCCTCATGGATTGTAATGTAATCGGCCATAATAGGCGTCCAAAAACGCAGATTAGCGATTGTTATGAAAACTTGAAATTGTCCCTAATTAATCGGCCATTACCATTCATCGATCGACCTTTAGTACTAATAGGTGGGTAGTACTAATGCTGAGTGCCAATTCCTAGTATATCCTATCGTCTAATTAACATCATTTTGCATGGCCCAAAACATTAAAATCAAGGCATGAAAAAAGACACACATTCTTGGATCTAATCATCACAACTCTTATCTAAATTATGTCGTCTGACGAACAGAATAACACAGTTTCTCTGTAACTATAAATCCATAGCACTTATAATACAATGAAACATATCAAAATTCATAGCTATTTATGAACTCTTAAAACAATCCAAACATGACAACTTAATTCACTTGTTAACATTAATTTTGTCAATTCAAGTTTCATCAGTCTTCTCCCCTCCTGGCTTCAGTGAACCTAGGACTTCTGCGGGAATGTCTCTTCATCGAGATTTCCACAGGTGTGTTTGACCCCTGTGAAAGCCCATAGATGGTCTGTCAGTCAAACAACGCCATACATCGTGATTGAGTCATCACACTGTGCTCCCATACTAGCCAGTCACAAGTATCACCTTCTCTCATTTTTACACTACATCACTAGGCAGGCCAAAACTCCATCCCACCAAAACAGGCATCTAGCAGGCGGTCTTTTCAAACAGCTCTTACACCCAATTTTACAGTATTATTCCAACCTCATAGTGTGGAAATACACACAATATATACAAAAGTATGTGGACACTCCTTCAAATGAGTGGATTCAGCTATTTCAGCCACACCCGTTGCTGGCAGGTGTATAAAATCAAGCACACAGCCATTGCAATCTCCATAGACAAACAGAAGAATGGCCGTACTGAAGAGCTCAGTAACTTTCAAAGTGGCATTGTCATAGGATGCCACCTTTCCAACAAGTCAGTTTGTCAAATTTCTGCTCTGCTAGAGTTGCCCTGGTTAATTGTAAGTGCTGTGATTGTGAAGTAGAAACATTTATGAGCAACAACTGCTCAGTTGCGAAGTGGTATGTCGCACCAGCTCACAGAACTGGACCTGCGAGTGCTGAAGCGCATAGCGCGTAAAAATCGTATGTTCTCGGTTGCGACACTCACTACCGAGTTCCAAACTGCCTCTGGAAACAATGTCAGCACAAGAACTGTTTATTAGGAGCTTCATGAAATGGGTTTCCATGGCCGAGCAGCCGCAAACAAACCTAAGATCACCATGCGTAATGCCTAGCGTGGGCTAACAGTGTTTACCAATCTTGGTCCTGGGATGTCAATGGTTACACATTGTAACTAATGGACTAGAAACTGGATTTAACTAGTTAAAGGCTGATTTGTAATTCATATATACAGAAATATAATTTTACATTACATTACACTTCCTATGCATTATGTAAATACTCTAAAACCAGTTCATCTCAGTATCTAATGCCCTTCATCTGCATTGATCTGATAAACAGAACAGGTGTAGTATCTCATCAAATGAAATACTTAATTTCAACCAGTAGAGAATGTTCTTTTTTTGAAAGAAGTTCATAATTAAGTGTTATAAATACATACATTATGCGGTCATCCCCCTCTTCAAAGGGGACACACTCTTGAACCAACATGCTACAGACATATCTATCCTACCATGCCTTTCTAAGGTCTTCGGAAGCCAAGTCAACAAACAGATTACCGACCATTTCGAATCTCACCATACCTTCTCTGCTATGCAATCTGGTTTCAGAGCTGGTCATGGTTGCACCTCAGCCACGCTCAAGGTCCTAAACGATATCTTAACCGCCATCGATAAGAAACATTACTGTGCAGCCGTATTCATTGATCTGGCCAAGGCTTTCGACTCTGTCAATCACCACATCCTCATCGGCAGACTCGACAGCCTTGGTTTCTCAAATGATTGCCTCGCCTGGTTCACCAACTACTTCTCTGATAGAGTTCAGTGTGTCAAATCGGAGGGTCTGCTGTCCGGACCTCTGGCAGTCTCTATGGGGGTGCCACAGGGTTAAATTCTTGGACCGACTCTCTTCTCTGTATACATCAAGGATGTCGCTCTTGCTGCTGGTGAGTCTCTGATCCACCTCTACGCAGACGACACCATTCTGTATACTTCTGACCCTTCTTTGGACACTGTGTTAACAACCCTCCAGGCAAGCTTCAATGCCATACAACTCTCCTTCCGTGGCCTCCAATTGCTCTTAAATACAAGTAAAACTAAATCCATGCTCTTCAACCGATCGCTACCTGCACCTGCCCGCCGGTCCAACATCAACATCAACATCCAACAATTCTTTCCTTGGCCGCCTCTCCTTCCAGTTCTCTGCTGCCAATGACTGGAACGAACTGCAAAAATCTCTGAAACTGGAAACACTTATCTCCCTCACTAGCTTTAAGCACCAACTGTCAGAGCAGCTCACAGATTACTGCACCTGTACATAGCCCACCTATAATTTAGCCCAAACAACTACCTCTTTCCCTACTGTATTTAATTTTATTAATTTATTTATTTTGCTCCTTTGCACCCCATTATTTTTATTTCTACTTTGCACATTCTTCCACTGCAAATCTACCATTCCAGTGTTTTACTTGCTATATTGTATTTACTTTGCCACCATGGCCTTTTTTTGCCTTTACCTCCCTTATCTCACCTCATTTGCTCACATCGTATATAGACTTGTTTATACACTGTATTATTGACTGTATGTTTGTTTTACTCCATGTGTAACTCTGTGTTGTTGTATGTGTCGAACTCCTTTGCTTTATCTTGGCCAGGTCGCAATTGTAAATGAGAACTTGTTCTCAACTTGCCTACCTGGTTAAATAAAGGTGAAATAAAAAAATATATATAAATATTATAATTGTAATATTATAAATACAAGTTCAATCTGTACTTCAATGCACATCTGTTGTGCGTTATAAAAACAGAGGAAGAAAGAGGCGGCGAGAGAGGTGTAAAGACAGAAAGGGAATAAGGTAAGACATAGGAGCAGGGAAGGCAGCATATGATTAATGAATCACAGTGCTACCCTAATATTCTCTCAGTTCATCACATTTACATAATAGTGTCTATAGTTGGCCCAAAGGTTATCTTAAAAGCGGGTGAGGTGGCGATGATGGGACTGGGGGTTGGCATCCTCTCTCACATCAAAACATATCTGCAGACGAGAGACAGATAGCATGTTAAAGCCTTGTTTTTTTTTTATTATTCTAACGTTGTTAGCCATCATAATAATCAGGAGGTGAAATGCAAAACTGACCTTGGATCATTAACTTTGTGACTACTGCATCTCTATCTGTATTTCAATGTAAAGCATCTCTTTAGTAGTACTTCCTGTTGACCTGACCAAGTGACCACACACCTCTGATCATGCTGTGCCCTCTATGTAGCCAGTTCAGATGCGGGAGGGGTTCACCGACACAGCTGATATAACCTAGAGGATTAAAGGAGAAGAGGAGAGAGGGATGAAGTGAAGGAGAGAGACTTATTGGGAAAATAAGGTAGTTCAACAGGAATCTGTGTGTGGCCTCACCTGGTGGCCACACCACAGTAAGTGGCTGCAGAGAACTTTATGCTGAAAAACATGAATGGACACACGAGGACAAACAATATAGCGTAGTTATAGAAACAATGAATTGTCTTACTATTCTCCATGGTTGGCCCTCTTGCCTATTCTTTGAAGGTAGAAGGAGCCACAGTTATACACCTGAGCCTCCTTACTGCACAACACAATCCATCAATCAGATGGATACATGAGTGTGTAGGTGTAGGTTATACGATGTCTAATTGTTCTAAATGTTTTCAATATGGGTGATTTAAAATAGCCTTATTTGTTTTTGTACAGACATCACACCCTTACCTAAACAGCACCCTCACCTTAGAAGTTGAAATCAAAGGGAGAAAAACTGGGAATTTAATAACTGCAGTTGACATATGTAGCTAAGTAAATGGAAGAATAGTCTTATTACAATGTGAATGTTCTTAAAATAGCCTTTGGTTGTGCATAGTGTAGTCTATGGTGTTGCCAGGGAACAGCACCCTCATCGAAGAAGTAGGAGGTGACGATCTCCCACACACGGATTGCCTCTCTTGCTGCGTTGTTGGACCCCATCCTTGAAACATCCTGCTGAGCAGCAGACTTCTCCCCTGGCACACGGCGGCGAGTTGCAGATCCCCTCCTGGTCCTCGTGTCCATCCTCATGAAGTTATGCAAGACACAGGTAGCCTTCACACACCTGAATTCCTCCAGTAGGCAGTCCCAGGTGGCCCAGGTCACCCAACCTTGCTGTGCCCTACACGTTAACTGTAGGCAATCGTTTTGAAGGAATCTCCAGTTACAAGGTAGGAATATGGAAGACAATGTAATTATTAGACTTTTACATCACCAGGTCATTGTGGATTACTAAAGTATAATATCCCTTATAACAAATCATGATAACATTGGATTGATAGATGCGGGTAGCCATTTGATTACCTGTTCAGGAGTATTTATGGCTTGGGGGTAAAAACTGTTGAGAAGACTTTTTGTCCTAGACTTGGCACTCCGGTATCGCTTGCCATGCGGTAGTAGAGAGAACAGTCTCTGACTGGGGTGGCTGGGGTCTTTGACAATTTTTAGGGCCTTCCTCTGACACCGCCTGGTGTAGAGGTCCTAGATGGCAGGCAGCTTAGCCCCAGTGATGTATTGGGCCGTACACACTACCCTCTGAAGTGCCTTGCGGTCAGAGGCCGAGCAATTGCGTACCAGGCAGTGATGCAACTAGTCAGGAGGCTCTCGATGTTGCAGCTGTAGAACCTTTTGAGGATCTCAGGACCCATGCCAAATCTTTTTAGTTTCCTGAGGGGGAATAGGCTTTTTTGTGCCCTCTTCATGACTGTCTTGGTGTGTTTCGACCATTCTAGTTTGTTGTTTATGTGGACACCAAGGAACTTGAAGCTCTAAACCTCCTCCACTTCAGCCCCGTCGATGAGAATGGGGGCGTGCTCGGTCCTCCTTTTCCTGTAGTCCACAATCATCTCCTTAGTCTTGGTTACGTTGAGGGTAGTTATTCTGGCACCTCCCAGCCAGGTCTCTGACCTCCTCCCTATAGGCCGTCTCGTCGTTGTCGGTGATCAGGCCTACCACTGTCATCTGCAAACTTAATGATGGTGGAGTCGTGCCTGGCCATTAAGTCGTGGGTGAACAGGGAGTACAGGAGGGGACTGAGCTCGCACCCCTGGGGAGCTCCAGTGTTGAAGATCAGCGTGGCAGATATGTTGCTACCTACCCTCACCACCTGGGGGCGGCCCGTCAGGAAGTCCAGGATCCAGTTGCAGAGGGAGGTGTTTAGTCCCAGGATCCTTAGCTTAGTGATGAGCTTTGAGGGAACTATAGTGTTGAACGCTGAGCTGTAGTCAATGAATAGCATTCTCACATAAGTGTTACTTTTGTCCAGGTGAGAAAGGGCAGTGTGGAGTGCAATAGAGATTGCATCATCTGTGGATCTGTTGGGGCGGTATGCAAATTGGAGTGATTCTAGGGTTTCTGGGATAATGGTGTTGATGTGAGCCATTACCAACCTTCCAAAGCACTTCATGGCTACAGACGTGAGTGCTACGGGTCTGTAGTCATTTAGGCAGGTTGCCTTTGTGTTCTTGGGAACAGGGACTAGGGTGGTCTGCTTGAAACATGTTGGTATTACAGACTCAATCAGGGACATGTTGAAAATGTCAGTGAAGACACCTGCTACTTGGTCAGAACATGCACGGAGCACAGGTCCTGGTTATCCGTCTGGCCCCTCAGCCTTGTGTATGTTGACGTGTTTAAAACTTCTTATGGCTGCAATCCCGTTAACGGGAGCGATATGACAGCCAGTGAAAGTGCAGGGCGCCAAATTCAAAACATCAAAAATCTCATAATTAAAATTCCTCAAACATACATGTATCTCATACCATTTTAAAGCTAATCTTGTTGTTAATCCCACCAGTGTCCAATTTCAAATATGCTTTACAGCAAAAGCACCACAAACAGCCAAAGATTTTCCAGAAAGAGTCACAAAAACCACAAATAGAGATAAAATGACTCCCTAACCTTTGATCATCTTCATCAGATGACACTCATAGGACTTCATGTTACACAATACATGTATGTTTTGTTTGATAAAGTTCATATTTATCAAAATATGAGTTGACAATGGCGCGTTACATTCACTAGTTCCAAAAACATCCAGTGATTTTGCATAGCCACATCATTCAACAGAAATCATAAATGTAGATAATAATACAAGTTATACACATGGAATTATAGATATACCTCCCCTTAATGCACCCGCTGTGTCAGATTTTTTTTTTAATACGGAAAAAGAAACCCATGTATTAATCTGAGACGGCGCTCAGAAGAAAAAGTCACAATAGCTGCAATGATGGCGTCAACATAAACAAGAAATTACATGATAAATATTATCTTACCTTTGATGAACTACATCAGAAAGCTTTCCAGGAATCCCAGGTCCACAATAAATGTTTGTTTTGTTCGGTAATGTCCATTATTTATGTCCAAATACCTTCTTTTGTTAGCGCGTTTGGTATACATATCCAAAAGCTCAGTTACATCCGACAAAAACTTCAAAAAGTTATATTACAGGTCGAAGAAACATTTCAAACTAAGTACAGAATCAATCATTAGGATGTTTTTAACATATAGCTTCAATTAAGTTCCAACCGGAGTATTCCTTTGTGTCTTGATGAGCAATGGAACGCAAGTGGATACCATGAGGAATAAGCATGATCAGAAAATGGCTGACTGCCAGACACCTGATAGATTCTGCTCTCATTCACTCCCACAACACCGTAGAAGTCTCATTCAAATTTCTATAGATGGTTGACATCTATTGGAACCTAGGCAGTGCAACATCATTAATATCTCAAGGGGATTTCATTGGGGACTCTGGTGAATACTAACAAAGCTCAGATTTCTCACTTCCTGTTTTGATTTCTCCTCAGGAGTTTGCCTGCCATATGAGTTCTGTTATACTCACAGACATCATTCAAACAGTTTTAGAAACTTTAGAGTGTTTTATATCCATATACATACTAATAATAATATGCATATATTAGCAACTGACACTGAGGAGCAGACCGTTTACCTTGGGCAACTTAGTTACCAGAAGAGGCTGTAATAGCAGCAAATGGGGGACCAACTCCATATTAATGCCCATGATTTTGTAATGAGATGAGCAGGTGTCCACATACTTTTGGTCATGTGGTGTATATATAAAACTCAGGAAAATCACATTTGTGACTGCACTTGGCCTTTAAGAGCTTGACTGACATAAACAGGGGGGTATACTGAACAGCTCAAACATGCAAAAGCCTCACATGGTAAATCTATAGTTTTCCTCAAACACAGCCAGTTAGCCAGGCAGGCAGTCCCCCCTGGGGGTAGTGTATCTCTCTATCACTACATCGCTCTCTCCCATTTGATATGATTGATCATTACACAAACCTCAGACGAGAGTTCTTTTGATTAGACCCCACACAAGAACAGAATCGGTAAACAACAACAAAATAATTAGGCTACACACTCTCTACTTTAACTTCAGTCAGATCTGGCCTCATCACATGTGACCATCACACCATGAGCACTGCTTAGTGTTGCAGATAAAATCCCTTGGATATTTTAACACTGCCATAAATGGAGTTATGTACATTTATGGACATCATCATTTTCTCCTTGTCACTTGAGTATGTGTTAATAACACTATTATAATGATTTACCTGTTATTGTATATTTGCGTGGCTGGGTGGTCTATGCAGCTATAACAGTTTGCTAATGCTCTCACAACAAACCAAGCATAATGAACAGCATGGGGCCTCTCTCTCATTTCTCCCCCTGCAAACTATTTGTAAAGGAAATAGTTTTATACTTATAGGGGTATTGTTACAGGTTTTGTTTTTTTGCATTTATGCTTCGAGGATGGACTTTAGCGCGTATAGATCATTAGCACGTACACTGTAGTGTGCGCCAATTGGTGTCACCTCGTTGGTCAGTATGTGGTACACCTGTGCTGGTTGCCATCTTGTTAGTGGTAAGGTGTTTCACCTGTGCTAGCCCAGTGCCTTGAGAGATGTGGAGGGTCAACGCCATTAGTTGGCGTGGCATAGTTTGATTGATAGACAAACAATCCTTTATCTGATTTTGCACCACCTTTTTGTTGTTGTTGTCATTATTCATTTTATTTAACTAGGCAAGTCAGTTAAGAACAAATTCTTATTTTCAATGACGGCCTAGGAACAGTGGATTAACTGCCTTGTTCAGGGGCAGAACGACAGGTTTTTTTTAACCTTGTCAGCTCTGGGATTTGATCTTGCAACCGCTCGGTTACTAGTCCAACACTCTACCCACTAGGTTACCTGCCACCCCAGTTTGCCTCCTGTCTTTAAGTTTGGTGTATGTTTTTCTTTTGTTTGCCTCTTCTTGTGCAAATTGAGTGGGTGCTCACGGTGAGTGTCTTTTAGGTTGCAGTTGTTGTTGCTAGTCAACTTTCAGTGGACACCCCCATGAGTGTCTTTCAGAATCACTCCTAAAACCCCACCTGTTTAATTTTGGTTGTTGGTCAGTGACTTTGTTAGTTCCCCGTTCTGTTTGAGCAACATTTTGGGGTTTGCTGGGGAACGTAACAGGTATGGATCCTTCTTGGATCTTCTGGTGGGCAAGGAACTGCAGTATGAGATAGTGGCACCCAGGCAGCCAGAGTGTGTGTCCCGAATGGCACTACTTTTCAACGTGGTGCCCATTTAGTATGATATGTTTTGTTACATAATGATTGAAATATCATACAATATCATTGGAGGACTTATAGTATTATACGTCATTCCCGGTTGTACAATCAGATATGGATGAAGCCACTTAACATATTTCTTGAGGGACATATACTACTATACATCTTTCTCTGAGACCAGGTTGCGTGTAACAACAAAGGTGCATTATGTGGAGATTTTACGTTGGTGGTAAGGTGAACTAACGACAAGGTAAGGATAAATTATGTGAAAGGTTAGGCAAACTAAAATTACAAAAGTTAGGTCTTCATAGACCTTGCCAAGGCTTTCGACTCTGTCAATCACCGTATTCTTATTGGCAGACTCAGTAGCCTCGGTTTTTCGGATGACTGCCTTGCCTGGTTCACCAATTACTTTGCAGACAGAGTTCAGTGTGTCAAATCGGAGGGCATGCTGTCCGGTCCTCTGGCAGTCTCTATGGGGGTGCCACAGGGTTCAATTCTCGGGCCGACTCTTTTCTCTGTATATATCAATGATGTTTCTCATGCTGCGGGCGATTCCCTGATCCACCTCTACGCAGACGACACCATTCTATATACTTCCGGCCCGTCCTTGGACACTGTGCTATCTAACCTCCAAACGAGCTTCAATGCCATACAGCACTCCTTCCGTGGCCTCCAACTGCTCTTAAACGCTAGTAAAACCAAATGCATGCTTTTCAACCGTTCGCTGCCTGCACCCGCACGCCTGACCAGCATCACCACCCTGGATGGTTCCGACCTTGAATATGTGGACATCTATAAGTACCTAGGTGTCTGGCTAGACTCTAAACTCTCCTTCCAGACCCATATCAAACATCTCCAATCGAAAATCAAATCAAGAGTCGGCTTTCTATTCCGCAATAAAGCCTCCTTCACTCACGCCGCCAAACTTACCCTAGTAAAACTGACTATCCTACCGATCCTCGACTTCGGCGATGTCATCTACAAAATTGCTTCCAACACTCTACTCAGCAAACTGGATGCAGTTTATCACAGTGCCATCCGTTTTGTCACTAAAGCACCTTATACCACCCACCACTGCGACTTGTATGCTCTAATCGGCTGGCCCTCGCTACATATTCGTCGCCAGACCCACTGGCTCCAGCTCATCTACAAGTCCATGCTAGGTAAAGCTCCGCCTTATCTCAGTTCACTGGTTACGATGGCAACACCCATCCGTAGCACGCGCTCCAGCAGGTGTATCTCACTGATCATCCCTAAAGCCAACACCTCATTTGGCCGCCTTTCGTGCCAGTTCTCTGCTGCCTGTGATTGGAACGAATTGCAAAAATCACTGAAGTTGGAGACTTTTATCTCCCTCACCAACTTCAAACATCTGCTATCTGAGCAGCTAACCGATCGCTGCAGCTGTACATAGTCTATTGGTAAATAGCCCACCCATTTTCACCTACCTCATCCCCATACTGTTTTTATTTATTTATTTTTCTGCTCTTTTGCACACCAATATCTCTACCTTTACATCTGCATAATTGTAATTATTTGCCTACCTTCTCATGCCTTTTGCACACAATGTATATATAGACTCCCCTTTTTTCTACTGTGTTATTGACTTGTTAATTGTTTACTCCATGTGTAACTCTGTGTTGTCTGTTCACACTGCTATGCCTTATCTTGGCCAGGTCGCAGTTGCAAATGAGAACTTGTTCTCAACTAGCCTACCTGGTTAAATAAAGGTGAAATAAAAAAATAAATAAAAAAAGGTGAATTTATGTAGCAGGTTAGTTAAAATTGAGTCAGGTTTACAATAAGGGTTAGGGAAAAATGCTACAGTTGTCCCCAAAGCAACTTGAACATGCAACCTATGGATTGCTAGAAGGTCCCGGATTACGCCGATCCATCCTCCCCGACCAACGCCCTACTTTTTCTGTCTAAATTAACTAGACCATAAGTAGTTATCATAGGTCTTGCAGGTGCTCAGAAATAGTATGTTTTGTATGGCTCTGAGTTCAGGCTGTACCCTAGTAAAAAGTAGTGCACTACATATAAGGAATAGGGTGTCATTTAGGATGTAGCTAGAGAGTGGGATGTGGTGCAGAGATGAGAGAAGTCAACCACTACACTAGTATCTTATCAAGGTGGTCCCTGAGTTCTGTGAGATCAGTCTGTTGGAGAGAAAATGGCTGGGTCATCGCCAGAGTGTAAGTAACAGTCTCAGTCCTGCTGACTGTCACCATGGCGGGGTGGGAAGGCGACGGTTATGGATTGTGGTGATCTGTGGATGTCTTCAGTGTCTACTAAAACTAAAGACACAAGCCCTATAGAATTTGTAGAAAATAGATTACAGTAATTAAATGTTGATGCATCTGGTAAGGATAGGGTTAGCTGCTCATACCGTATGTATGGCTACAGTGTCAATCTTTCATACAGTTGTGGAACAGTCATTAAAATATTGCTTAATTTTGAAGGAAGACAGGAAAGTTGACGTGACTGTCTGTGTGTACATGTGACGTCTCATTATACCTCTTTGTGCCTGAAAAGTACATCGCTAATGGAAAACATTACCAAATTATATTGTCAGTCAGATTAACTGAAAGAGTGAGGATGAGTAGAGATCTGATTGAAATAGGCACTCATCACAATCACCATATCTCTTTGCTTGCGGTGACATGTCCTTATCCCACTGTGCCTTTAGTGTCACTCATTCTACTGCTACCCATTGAGAGATGAGAGACAGGGGAGTAGCTGACATTTCCATAATCTTACAGGAATGGCGGAATCGCACTAGTTTAATTTAAACCAAAGCACAGCTCTGTGCTAAAGAATATTCTTATCTCCACTGTGGTTGTGTTCATAAAGGGTGAAGCACATTTATCTGTCTGTCACCTGGATGGTGAAAGCACCATCACTTGATATACCCAATTAAATGTCATTGAATTTGCTTGTCCTTTTAACATCGGTCAGATCACAAACCGTTATAGTGGGTTGTTTTCACTGCTGAATGTACCCCATATTGTCCCTTGGTTCTATTGGTTCTTCACAACTCTTTGAGTAACAGCCTGACGTATATAATTATGAGGTGACTAGGGTTTATGATTTTCAAAATGAGCTCAAAAGCTATTCATCCACCAGGGAATTTGACCGAGGCAAGTGGCTCATTATAATAACGAAAAATGCTTATAAAGTCGTGTGTATCATCACTAATTGGATGTGTGGATCCAGTTCGCCAGTCATAGGACTGAACTGTGACCCCACATGGCATTTGCAAACTGACAAGCCATGAACCCCATTCCAGAACCTTTCAGTTGGTTTAAAGACCTTAATGATGTGTCAGTGGGTCTAGAACGGAGGGTCCAGGCCGGGACCAGGGGTAACGCTGAACCCTCCCTATCCCTGACTAATATAACACAACTAAATTATTCAGTTGAAGTAATAGTCTTTGTGATGAAATATTCATTATTCTGTAATGAGGGATGTATTGATTTAAATAGCAGCACTTTGTGCAAAGCCTTTTGGCCTCCATTGTAGAAAAGAAAGGGCACATTAGAAGAGCACGAATGGTGCTTCAGTGAACATTCCGTATGTTTTTCCGAAATATTATTTTTCCTGAACACTGTTTACACTTTGTCATGAGTTTTGTAGGTCTATTGAGGGATGTAATATGTGAAGTGTATATAAAATAAAAGGCTGATCCATAGTCAGTTATATATGAATGATGACAGAGAGAATAAAATAGACGGCGCGCGTCAAACGTTTGATTTATGACCCTATGTCCGGATGACGCGTACATGTCCACATATGGGCATCCGGTCAGGACATCCTGGCGGGAAGATGTCAGGTGGTTATGCCCATATAAGGGCATCCTGTTCCTGTTGTCAGGTGTTAGAGTGTGAGTGAATTTATGTCTACATTGCATCTATTTCTTTGAAGTTGTCATGATGATTGATGTGTAGGGACCTCGTTGAACTGGGGGGGATGTGTTTGAACATGTCAAAGAGGATGGCCCCACACCCCCTATTTTATTGCCCTTAGGGTTGTTGTCTATGAAGCAGGAGTGTCCGGGGGGGGGGGGATTGTGTTGGTGGCAGACGCATTATAAATAAGACCCAGAACAACACGAGGCCCCAGAACACTAAACAAGATTTTAAAAATAAAACCCAGAACATTAAACAGAAAATTATGTCTCCTGGGCCAATTCTCAGGGTGTTATGCATCTCTTGTCACGAACCCAATGATAAAAGCATCGAGGACATTTTGTATGATGCCCCTGAATGTTTTAAAGGAGTTTTGGATACGAGTGATGGACATATGGCTTACATATTCCAACCTGAGGATTCAACTGTGAAGATTTTCACAGACAGCGGTCCCAAACCCCTTTATCATGCAAAACCCGGGAGTTTTTCTCCTGCGCTGCGTATGAGAGAATGGCTTAAGATACGGCTAGCGCTCCTTCAAATTGAACAGGCCCTGAGTGGTACAACCCTGCCAGGCTATGCATTGGACGAGCTTGTGTGTGGGCACAGTGATTTGAAAGCCATAAGGATCTCTTCAATGGCGTATAGCCCCGACTCCAAAGTGACAATTTTAGCATGTGAACAATATGATAGTACAAATGCGACAAAATCTATCAGTTCATATGCATTTTACAAAGCCTGCAAGGATGTCAACTTTTTTATGCCAATCCATTTAGCTTTAAATGGATTGATTACCCTATATTCATAACCCTGATGAATAAGCTGGACAGTCTTTTCCAAAATCGTGAACAATTACATTGCTGGCCGCTTCTATCCTTAAGACATACCCAGGGTCTACATGCAAGACGTTTGATCTATCCATGGAGTGAAAACTTACGGAGCCTTGACAGAGAGTGTGTGGGATATCCTCAGAGCAAGAGAGTCTGTCTTGACGACGGTGAATTGGAGATGGATGGATGTCAGGGCTAACCCATATAGCCGGGCCCTTTATCTGTAATAAAGGGAAAGTAAAATGTTTAAATAATTATAGCATGTTTTAAAAGGTTTGTACTAAAGATTTAGAATTAAATAAAGGGTATTAATGCTATATCTCACCTTTAACGAAGGGGCACTGGCTTTTCGCTTTATCAACATGCCTGTCCCGGAGAAAAAGGCTTTCGGGAAAAGACGTGTGCGTGGGTGTGTGTGTGCGGGACATGTGTGTGTGTGTGTTTCAAAACAAAAGGAGGTGGGAGTGTGTGTCTCTGCATGGGGCATTTGAAACCAAAAAGGTGTGTGAGGCTGTTTAGGATTTTGTGTGCGTCTCTTCAATTCCACCCCAGAGCATGTGGGGGCTAAAAAGTCAAACCACCCAGGCAGAAAATATCATGAATAGACAACCTCCTACGGTTTAAAACAAATGTTAGTTCTAATCAGCACATATACCAACGGCCCCCACACCCCGGTATATACATTTACATCGGACACCCCCAAGCTGCTACCCCTGAGATTGTAGGAAATCAAAAGGAAATACTGGCAGACAGAATATGTCGAGACACCGTCCTGTTGTTTTGGGGTCTCTAAACATTCTGGGGTACTATATGAACATTTTTGCATACAGGATGCCGACCGAAAAATGGCACCTCCGCTCTGTAAGCTCATTACAGAATATCTCTGCTTAGAGACACGACTGCGGAGCGAGGCTAGTGAAACAGATACTATCCATTCTGTACGAACGGCAAAAGCGCAACTCCAGACACCAGGCCAACAGCCCAGAGGAGTTATCATCCCAGAACAGCTAAAAGATAATCTGTGAATCCATCCTAATGGAGCTTTCTGAAGGTGAGTTAGTGAAAATAATATATTAGATTCGGAGGCGTTAGGTATTTTCAAGGAATTGTTTGGATATTACAATTTGATATTATTGTAATATTAAACAGGAGTTACAGTGCCTTGCGAAAGTATTCGGCCCCCTTGAACTTTGCGACCTTTTGCCACATTTCAGGCTTCAAACATAAAGATATAAAACTGTATTTTTTGGTGAAGAATCAACAACAAGTGGGACACAATCATGAAGTGGAACGACATTTATTGGATATTCCAAACTTTTTTAACAAATCAAAAACTGAAAAATTGGGCGTGCAAAATTATTCAGCCCCCTTAAGTGAATACTTTGTAGCGCCACCTTTTGCTGCGATTACAGCTGTAAGTCGCTTGGGGTATGTCTCTATCAGTTTTGCACATCGAGAGACTGACATTTTTTCCCATTCCTCCTTGCAAAACAGCTCGAGCTCAGTGAGGTTGGATGGAGAGCATTTGTGAACAGCAGTTTTCAGTTCTTTCCACAGATTCTCGATTGGATTCAGGTCTGGACTTTGACTTGGCCATTCTAACACCTGGATATGTTTATTTTTGAACCATTCCATTGTAGATTTTGCTTTATGTTTTGGATCATTGTCTTGTTGGAAGACAAATCTCTGTCCCTGTCTCAGGTCTTTTGCAGACTCCATCAGGTTTTCTTCCAGAATGGTCCTGTATTTGGCTCCATCCATCTTCCCATCAATTTTAACCATCTTCCCTGTCCCTGCTGAAGAAAAGCAGGCCCAAACCATGATGCTGCCACCACCATGTTTGACAGTGGGGATGATGTGTTCAGGGTGATGAGCTGTGTTGCTTTTACGCCAAACATAACGTTTTGCATTGTTGCCAAAAAGTTCAATTTTGGTTTCATCTGACCAGAGCACCTTCTTCCACATGTTTGGTGTGTCTCCCAGGTGGCTTGTGGCAAACTTTAACCAGTTGCATCTCTAGGTGCGCTATTTCATTTTTGGATAAAAAACGTTCCCGTTTTAAGCGCGATATTTTGTCACGAAAAGATGCTCGACTATGCATATTTTTGACAGTTTTGGAAAGAAAACACTCTGAAGTTTCAGAATCTGCAAAGATTTTGTCTGTAAGTGCCCCAGAACTCATTCTACAGGCGAAACCAAGATGATACGTCAAACAGGAAATGAACAGAATTTCTGAAGCTCTGTTTTCTAATGTCTCCTTATATGGCTGTGAATGCGACAGGAATAAGCTTAGACCTTCTGCCGTTTCCCCAAGATGTCGGCAGCATTGTGACATATTTGTAGGCATATCATTGGAAGATTGACCATAAGAGACTACATTTTCCAAGTGTCCGCCTGGTGTCCTGCGTCGAAACTGGTGCGCAAAGCCATGTGCAAGTATTTTTCCATTTGATTGAGGGGCGAAACCATGCTTCCACGAACTATATATCATTGAAGAGATATGTGAAAAACACCTTGAGGATTGATTCTAAACAACGTTTGCCATGTTTTCAGTCGATATTATGGAGTTAATTTGGAAAAAAGTTCGCGTTTTGAGGACTGAATTTTCGGGGTTTTTTGGTAGCCAAATGTGATGTATAAAACGGAGCTATTTCTAATGCACAAAGAATCTTTTTGGAAAAACTGAGCATCTGCTATCTAACTGAGAGTATCCTCATTGAAAACATCAGAAGTTCTTCAAAGGTAAATGATTTTATTTGAAGGCTTTTATGTTTTTGTTGAAATGTTGCGTGCTGGATGCTAACGCTAATGCTAACGCTAAATGCTACGCTAGCTAGCTACTTTTACACAAATGATTGTTTTCCTATGGTTGAGAAGCATATTTTGAAAATCTGAGATGACAGTGTTGTTTACAAAAGGCTAAGCTTGAGAGATGGCATATTTATTTCATTTCATTTGCGATTTTCATGAATAGTTAACGTTGCGTTATGGTAATGAGCTTGAGTCTGTATTCCTGATACCGGATCCGGGATGGGGAGATCAGAGAGGTTAAACAACACTTTTTATGGATATCTTTAAGAAATGGCTTTCTTCTTGACACTCTCCCATAAAGGCCAGATTTGTGCAATATACCACTGATTGTTGTTCTATGGACAGAGTCTCCCACCTCAGCTGTAGATCTCTGCAGTTCATCCAGAGTGATCATCGGCCTCTTGGCTGCATCTCTGATCAGTCTTCTCCTTGTATGAGCTGAAAGTTTAGAGGGACGGCCAGGTCTTGGTAGATTTGCAGTGGTCTGATACTCCTTCCATTTCAATATTATCGCTTGCACAGTGCTCCTTGGGATGTTTAAAGCTTGGGAAATACTTTTGTATCCAAATCCGGCTTTAAACTTCTTCACAACAGTATCTCGGACCTGCCTGGTGTGTTCCTTGTTCTTCATGATGCTCTCTGCGCTTTTAACGGACCTCTGAGACTATCACAGTGCAGGTGCATTTATACGGAGACTTGATTACACACAGGTGGATTGTATTTATCATCATTAGTCATTTAGGTCAACATTGGATCATTCAGAGATCCTCACTGAACTTCTGGAGAGAGTTTGCTGCACTGAAAGTAAAGGGGCTGAATAATTTTGCACGCCCAATTTTTCAGTTTTTGATTTGTTAAAAAAGTTTGAAATATTCAATAAATGTCGTTCGACTTCATGATTGTGTCCCACTTGTTGTTGATTCTTCACAAAATGATACAGTTTTATATATTTATATTTGAAGCCAGAAATGTGGCAAAAGGTCGCAAAGTTCAAGGGGGCCGAATATTTTCGCAAGGCACTGTAGATGCTATTCTCCCGTTCTGTGTGAACGTTTTTTCAAACACACCAAGAACGGAGGATATAACCGTCCCATCAAATCCTCCACCCACTCGCTCCATATTCAAGACCCAAACAAGGGACGCACAACTCAGGCGCAAGTGCATTGCGCAGAATCACCTCAGCCCCAGAAGTGTTATTGGGCCGGAAACTTACTGCTTCAAGAAACGGCGCTACATGGACACGATATGATGCCATTCTATATATATATGTTATTAGTTATACATATTTTCTTATTATTTATACATTTTTATGATTGAATATGTTAAAACAATGACAAATAATGTTTTTTCAGACTCCAACGAGACATGCCCGTCAGAATCTGGAATGCTTGGTGAAAAAAGTCTAGAGCCCACGGTTTCCGTGATTCGTCAGTACAGCCCTCATCAAAAAAGCCCAGGTAATTTAATTATGTATTGTTAATATATAGTATTATATCTGAAATGTATTTGTCATTTTTTATCTAATATATTTTATGTTTAATAACCTATTTTGTATGTATTATTTTCTTTCAGACTCCTCCCCGGCGTATAACGGCACAGAATACCATACACAACGAGAGCACGCAGAGGATGTCGGCGCACAGGACATCCCCCATAAAACACCGAAACCGGATGATTTCAAAGATTTAAATGGCATTTCGGAGGTAGACGACTTAATGTTATGTGAAGCGGCCAACCTTCTTGATTCATCCAATTCTTTTGAAGAAACACCCAAACTTGAAATAGAACAAGCTAGGTTTCTCACAGCCTTTCCAGAAAGGTTTTGCTACACAAATGAATGGTGGCTTTCCTCAAGCGGCGATACAGTCAGGATCTATCCTTCTGGCATCGAACAATACCACGTTTGTTAAACAACAAACAGATTAAAAAAAGCAAATACAGGCGCTAAAAACCTATATGTAACAAGAAGACACATCATTAATTACCCAAATGGATGAGCCAACAGACGTAATCCCAGATACTGCCCAAACTCAAAGCTTTAATTAACCAGATGAATGAGGCTGGGGTAACAGACATAATTCCGATAGATGAAACCCTGTTATCCCAGATACCCGACGAATTCATATAATTAATTAATCTTATGAATGAGTCCGGCACGACCGATGAAAACCTGTTATCCCAGATCCCTGACGCACTCATATCGTTAATTATCCTCTGTGGGATATGTGAGACGCTAGCGTTATACTCGCAGACATAATTCAAACAGTTTTAGAAACTTCGGAGTGTTTTCTATCCAAATATACGAATTATATGCTTATTATAGCTTTTGGCTCTGAGTAGCAGGTAGTTTACTCTGGGCAACTTATTATCCAAGCTACTCAATAATGCCCCCCAGTCCCAAAGAAGTTATCCAGATGAATGAGAGCATAAGATCTTCTACACAGGACCCCACACAGACCCCGCCATTAACTCCCATGTCCGAAGAGTCTGAAACGCAATACAATGTTTTTGAGGAATTGGAAAATTGTCTCAAATCAGGAGGGAGATGGTTTCGATAGAAGTGTCCAGGTTGTGTACCGAAATAAATTCAGCAATACAGAGATTCGACAGTTTTTCAATTTCACATGGCTGAATCAGAATTTTGACTATGCAGTGTTTTATGTGATGCTATTGGATACTCTGAACGAACTGTTAGACAGCGCAAGAGATTATGGCGAACCTCGTGATGTCTTACAGTTGGAAATTTGTGGAGATAGCATGCAAAACACTATCTCTTATTTTACCCAATGACGAAGCAGATCTTGAACAATTTATAGCCCTGCTGGAACAACTTGTTCAGTCAAATTTATCTGTCATAGCCGATAGGACCCTCGAGCTTGTAGTGCAAATAATAGGTCAACCCCTGGGTGGTGGGGGTCAGAGAAGGAAACTAGATTGCCTAATGCAATCATAAGCAATAAAAGGGCATATCTCATAAACGTTCACAATCCTGGTAATAAGCTATGCTTTGCAATAGGCCTAGCACATTTACTCAACCCTGGATGTACGGATCTAGTGGCGTTACACAAGGCTAGAGAGCTCCAAATGGCCGTGGGTCTAGGTATACAGGATGCGGTGGCATTCTCCGACATAGTCAAATTTGAAAACTTTTTCTGAACATCAAGATTGTGGTTTTGTACCACAGTAGAGCTAATGCAGCTCTCTTGAAATTCCAAAACAACCCACAACCTCATCCTCAGATTATTATGCTATTACCAACATCACAGTGCTTTTAGGCGCACCATATGTGTGACCAGACTGTCATACAAGCTATACCCGAATGGGGGGGGCACTCGTGCTGTTATAACTGTTCAGTATGTCTGGATGAAACATGTCCGATGCAGCCCTTAAACTTGACTCCCTGTGCGGATTGTCACTGCACATGTCGTTCGGGCCTACTGTTACGAAAAACACAAAATTGAAACATGGCACCCCAAGGCCTGTAAATCTGTAAGCAGTTGTGACATTAACAAGAAATGTCCAAAATGCCATTGCAATTACAACCTTAAAATAGACAGCCCTAAACCTCATGTGTGTGGAATCATACATTGTCCAATCTGTAAAGGGCCTTTGAAAAGCAGAGACGCTGAAGTGGTTCAAGAAGTGCCACACGAGTGTTATATTCAGCCCTTGGCTGAAGATGAACATTCAGAGAAATATGTTTTTTATGATTTTGAGACTAATCAGCAATCAGGGGTTCATTTGCCTATTTTTGTATCTACCCTGACTTTCAAGGGTGATAAGTGGTCGGCAGAGGGGCCCAATTGTGCACTCCAGTACAGAAACTTCACGTTTATAGTGCACAATTCTGGAACCTATGACTCCTACCTTCTTTTGAACCCCTTGATACAGCAAGGCGTTGCACCCAGTGTCATAGCTCAAGGTAGTAAAATCTTGTGTTTTGTAGACCCTACCTTCAACCAGAGATACATTGACAGTTTAAGTTTCTTACCCATGAGATTGTCTCAAATGCCTTGGGTTTGGAAAGCTCTGTGAAAGGCTGGTTCCCCCACTTCTTCACATCTGAGGAGAATCTACATTATATCGGATCTTATCCCAGCCCCAAAATGTACGGGTGTGTTCAAATGTCTCCCAAAGAGCGAGAGAGATTCATGACGTGGTGTGAGACAGTAAGACATAGCACCTTTGATTTCCATAAAGAGATGGAATCATACTGTGACAGTGATGTGATTATACTTCGTGACGGATACGTCAGATTCCGAGAAAAGGTCATCAAAGTTGCCGGCATTGACCCCTGGATTTGTACAACTATTGCATCGGCATGCATGAAAACCTATCATACACACTTTCTACCTACAGCATCTATAGCTATCCCCTCGCCTGACAACTACCGACACCAATTCAAGTCATACTCTAGTGTGTCCATTCAATGGTTGGAGTACTTGGCCCAGGATAAAGACATTTTTATTCAACATGCTTTGAATAGGGGTGAGAATGCATTTGGGCCTCATCATGTAGATGGATACACACAGATTGATGGTGTTGAGACCGTGATTGAGTACAACGGTTGTTTCTACCACGGTTGTAAATCTTGCTTTGTGCCCCAGGACATGTGTGTCCTAACCCAAAATACTTTTGGGGAATTGGAATCTTTACAGGCTACTTACGAGTTAAAAGTGAATGTGATGTGGGAGCACTCAAAAAGTCTGATCCTCATGTTCAAGCCTTTCTTTCCAGCTTTGACACACCAGAACCCTTGGAACCATGACAGGCCTTGTATGGAGGCCGTACCAATGCTTTGACATTGAGGTATGTAGCGCAACCCGATGAGACAATAGGATATGTAGATTTTACATCCCTTTATCCTCATGTAATGAGTTCCTCATGCTATCCTATGGGGCATCCTGAAATTATTCACCACAACTTTTACTTACCCTTTAAAACAACTGTCTACCCTCCTAGGGGTTTGTTTATACCTGTGTTGCCTTACAAGGGACCTCAAGGAAAACTTTTCTTTCCCCTTTGTCGCACCTGCAGTGATAACAACAACTAGGAAAAGCCTTGTGATCACTCAGATCAAGAAAGAGCCCTGACAGGTGTATGGGTCATTGTGTGGCCAAAATCTTTGAAGTGTGAAACCTTTCCAGGAAATCAGACACTCTTTTTAAAGAGTACATCAAGACCCTCTTGAGATGCAAGCGAATGGCTTCAGGCTATCCTGCATCGTTCACAGATCAAGAGAGCAAAGACAAGTACATTCAAGACTATCACGACAGAGAAGGCATATTTTTTGACCCTGACAGAATAGAGGTCAACAAAACCAAAAGAAATGTGTCGAAATTGTACTTAAACTCTCTTTGGGGGAAGCTTTCGCAGAGATACAATATGCTAACAACATCAATCATTAAAGATCCCAAAGAATTTTTGGAATTTGTTTTTTCGGACCAATACGGAATTTCACATTTTTCATTCTTGAGTCAAGATATTGCCCTGTTGCAATGGAGACGTAACAAGAAGTGGGTTCTACCCCCGGGTAATGTAAATGTGTTTCTTGCAGCAGTGTGTCTATGGCCGACTTGAACTGTACGCCCTCATGGAGCAGCTTCAGAGGCGGGTTCTTTACCACAACACAGACACTGGGGTCTATGTAAGCAAACAGGGTGATTGGAATCCCCCCACTTAGCAACTATCTGAGTGGTTTAACGAGTGAACTCGAAGATGGTGACCATGTCACAGAATGATCCTCCTGTGGTCCTAAAAGCTTTGCTAGGGTGGGTGATCTAGTTAATTTATTGCTATGTTGGCCTGGTATGGTTCCCAATCAGAGGCAGCTGTTTATCGTTGTCTCTGATTGGGGATCATATTTAGGCAGCCATTTCAAAAATGTGTTTTGTGGGATCTTGTTTTTGTGTAGTTGCCTGGGAGCACTGCATTTGCTGCACGTTTGGTTTGTTGTTTATCGTTTTGTGAGTTTCATTTAATAAACATGTGGAACTCTAAGTACGCTGCGCCTTGGTCTGAGTATGATTACCACAACGAATGTGACAGAAGATCCCGCCACTCACGGACCAAGCAGCGTGCACAGGAGGACAGGGTATCCTGGGCCTGGGAGGATATTCAGGAGGTAAGGACATCCTGGACTTTGAGAAGAGATAATGTCTTTCCATGGAAGCAGACGCAAGCGGTGAGGGAAGGACAGCGATGATGCCGGGGTTCGCTGCCACAACGCAAGCCCAAAAGACAGCCAAATGTTTTTTTGGGGGGGTGGGGTCGGCGGAGCCGAGCAGTGAGTGAGAGCCAGTCTGGGAGAAGAGGGAGAAACTGGAGGACAGCGAACGGAGTGAGTCAGAGACCTTCGAGGAGTTGATGGATAAATTGGAGGAGAGTGAAGCGAGAAAGCTGTTGGTTTGGCGTAGTATGCACAGCATTCGCCCTGAGGAGTGTGTTAGCTGTCCGATGCCACCTGTGACAGCTCCCCATACTTGTCCTGAGGAGCATGTCATTTGTCCTGTACCATCTGTGCCGGCACCAGGCACCAGGTCTCCAGTATGCCTTTACAGCCCGGTGCGTCCAGTGCTAGCTCCCCTCACTCACCATGCATAGTGTGTCATCGTTCCGGCACCATCTGTGCCGGTTCTACGCACCAGTTATCCAGTGTGCATACACAGCCCAGTACATCCTGTGCCAGCTCCCCACACTCGCCGTGCGAAGTGTGTCATTGTTCCGGTACAATTTGTGCCGGTTCTACGCACCCGGTCTCCTGTGCGCCTCCACAGCCCAGTACGTCCTGTGCTAGCTCCCCGCACTCACCGTGCGGAGTGTGTCTTCATTCCGGCACCATCTGTGCTAGCTCGCACCAGGTCTCCAGTGCGCCTCCACAGGCCAGTACGTCCTGTGCCTCATCCTCACACTCTCCCTGAAGTGCGTGTCCCCAGTCCGGTATGTCCTGTGCCTGCTCCTCGCACTCTCCCTCAAGTGCGACTTCCCAGTCAGGTATGTCCTGTGCCTGCTCCACACACTCGCCCTGAGTTGCGTGTCCCCAAACCGGTGCCACCTGTACCGGCCCCACGCACCAGGTCTCCAGTGCGCCTCCACAGCCCAGTACGTCCTGTGCCTCATCCTCACACTCTCCCTGAAGTGCGTGTCCCCAGTCCGGTATGTCCTGTGCCTGCTCCTCGCACTCTCCCTCAAGTGCGACTTCCCAGTCAGGTATGTCCTGTGCCTGCTCCCCACACTCGCCCTGAGTTGCGTGTCCCCAGCCCGGTGCCACCTGTACCGGCCCCACGCACCAGGTCTCCAGTGCGCCTCCACAGCCCAGTACGTCCTGTGCCTCCTCCTCGCACTCTCCCTGAAGTGCGTGTCCCCAGTCCGGTATGCTCTGTGCCTGCTCCTCGCACTCTCCCTCAAGTGCGCCTTCCCAGTCAGGTACGTCCTATGCCTGCTCCTCGCGCTCGCCCTGAGGTGCGTGTCACCAGTCCGGTACCACCAGTGCCGGCCCCACGCACCAGGATTCCTGCAACGATTCCCTGTCCAGAGCTTTCCCCGACAGTTCCCAGTCCAGAGCTTCCGGCGACGGTTCCCAGTCCAGAGCTTCCGGCGACCATTCCCAGTCCAGATTGTCTGGCGACGGTTGCCAGTCCAGAGCTTCAGGCGACAGTTCCCAGTCCAGAGCTTCCGGCGACAGTTCCCAGTCCGGAACCTCCAACGACTGTCCACGGTCAGGAACCTCCTGAGACGGTCCACGGTCCGGAACCTCCTGAGACGGTCCATGGTTCGGAACCTCCTGAGACGATCCACAGTCCGGAACTTCCAGCTCCAGGGCAGGAGCCTTCCTCTGCGCCGATGTCCAGTCCAGGCACGTCGTCCAGTCCCACTCCATGGCAGGAGCCTTCCTCTGCGCCGATGTCCAGTCCAGGCACGGCGTCCAGTCCCTCTCCAAGGCCGGAGTCTTCCTCTGCGCTGGTGACCAGTCCAGGCACGGTGTTCCGTCCCACTCCATGGGAGGAGCCAGACTGGGCACCAGCGCCGAAGAAGGCTCCGGCCATGGAGCTGAGTTGACCGCCATTCCTGGACTGGGCACCGGTGCCCAGTGCCTCCAACTCAGTCCCAGATGCTAATATATGCATACTATTATTCGTATTGGATAGGAAACACTCTGAAGTGTCTAAAACTGTTTGAATGATGTCTGTGAGTATAACAAAACTCATATGGCAGGCAAAAACCTGAGAAAAAATCCAAACAGGAAGTGGGAAATCTGAGGTTTGTAGTTTTTGAACTCAGCCCCTATCGAATTCACAGTGGGATATGGGTTATTTTGCACTTCCGAAGGCTTCCACTAGATGTCATTCATTTTTAGAACGTTGTTTCAGGCTTCTCCTGTGAAGGGGGACCGAATGGGAGCTGTTTGACTAAGGGGTCTGCCAGCAGCCTCGTTCTCAGTCACGCACATTTCACATGAGAGGTATCTCTCGTTCCATTGCATTTCTACAGACAATGGAATTCTCCGGTTGGAACATTATTGAACATATATGATAAAAACATCCTAAAGATTGATTCTATACTTAGTTTAACAAGTTTCTTCGACCTGTAATATAACTTTTTGAACTTCAGGTTCGACCGGACCCGAACGCGCTTTTGGATTTGTTTACCAAATGCCCTAACAAAAGAAGTTATTTGAACATAAATGGACATAAATTATGGACATTATCGAACAAAATAAACATTTATTGTGGAACTGCTATTCCTGGGAGTGGATTCTGATTAAAATCATCAAAGGTAAGTGAATATTTATAATGCTATTTATGACTAATGTTGACTGCGAAAGACAGCGGATAATTATTTTGGCTGGTTTGGGCTCTGAGCGCCGTTCTCAGATTATGCTTTTACCGTAAACTTTTTTTGATATCTGACACAGTTAAGGAGAAGTGTATCTAAAGTTCCATGCATAACACTTGAATTTTCATCAACATTTATAATGAGTATTTCTGTAAATTGATGTGGCTCTCTGCAAAATCACTGGATGTTTTTGGAACTACTGAACATAACGCGCCAATGTATGCTGAGATTTTTTGATATTAATATGAACTTATCAAACAAAACACACATGTATTGTGTAACATGAAGTCCTATGAGTGTCATCTGATGAAGATCATTAAAGGTTAGTGATTCATTTTATCTCTATTTGTGCTTTTTGTGACTCCTCTCTTTGGCTGGAAAAATGGCTGGGTTTGTCTGTGAGTTGGTGGTGACCTAACATATTCGTTTGTGGAGCTTTCGCTGTAAAGCATTTTTGAAATCAGACACTGTGGCTGTATTAATGAGAATTGTATCTTTAAAATGGTGCCTAATACTTGTATGTTTAAGAAATTTGATCTATGAGATTTCTGTTGATTTGTATTTGGTGCCCTGAAAATTTCATTGGCTGTCCGCTAGCGGAACCCCAGTCCTAGACAGGATAAACAACAAATATGATACATGTTACAATTAAAAGGAGTTTCAAACAAATAAAGTAAAATCTTAGACAAGGTTGTTTCTAGTTCTTCAGAATCATCCACAAGACAGGATGCCAGTTGTGTCCATTGTAGACTCTCGCCCGTATGTCGTACATGATTCATGATTTGCTCCATTTTTAGCACACGCTCTACATTAGCCCAGGTATTGTGTGTTGTGTAGAATGACACATTGTTCACTTTATTTTCAATAATTTGATGCATAACATTTGTACGTTCTCTCAAAAGAAAAAACATGTATTTATTCTCTCTTACATCGTATGCATATAGTTACCCATTGCTTTACATCTAAATAACAAATATGTATTGTCACTCGGTCTCTTGGGGTTTATTGAGCCAGAATGTCATCACATCAGCCACCACAGCATCCCTGTATTTGTTGTCGTCCACCAGGGTGTGTCGGATTTATTTGAGTTTCTCATGTATGTAGATCGCCTCCTTCAGTTCATGTAGGAAAGCCTCGGTTACCACGTAAACTCTGGGAATAGATGGCACATGACCCATAGACTCCAGGGTTCTGACCAGCGACGGTATAAACCTGCAGGAACACAGTCTTTTCACCAGCTCCTCAAAATGGTTGAAGTAGTAGTATCTTGGGCTAGGGTCCTTTTTTCTCAATTTCCGCTTGACTGACATGCCCAAAGTAAACTGCCTGTTCCTCAGGCCCTTCAGCCAGGATATGCATATAATTGGTACCATTGGAAAGAGAACACTTTGACGTTTGTAGAATTTGTTAAAATAATGTAGAAGACAATAACACAATAGATATGGTAGGAGAAAATCCAAAGAACAACCAACCTGAATGTAGAGAGAGCCTATGCTCTTACAATGGAAAGTATAGGGGCATACTGAATTCTAGCTCACAGGATGCAATTCCTATGGCTTCCACAGGGTGTCAACAGTCTATGTTCAAGGTCTCAGGCTTGTAACTTCCAAAACAAATAAGAAATATGAGTTTTATTAGAAGGACACAGTCTTGGAAATTCGTGTTTGGGTGCACAATGAAGACCAGACGCACCTGCTAAAATCGGTTCCTATTGAACCTCTTTCCATAACAAATATTATAGTTTGATTACATTTTAGGGTATCTGAGGAGTGAATAGAAACATATTTTGACTTGTTTTAACAAAGTTTAGGGATGGATTTCAGATTCCTTTCTCTGCATGTTGAATGAGTGGATTACTCAAATCGATGGAGCCAACTAAATTGACTTTTTGGGATATAAAGAAGGATTTTATCTAACAAAACGACACTACGTGTTATAGCTGGGACCGTTTGGATGACAAATCAGAGAATGTTTAATCGCTATTTGTGAATTTATGAAACCTGTGCCGGTGGAAAAACATTTTGATGTGGGGTACCGTCCTCAAACAATCGCATGACATGGTTTCGCTGTAATGGCTACTGTAAATCGGATAATGCAATTATACTAACAAGACTTTAAGCTTTCAATCAGTATAAGACACTTGTATGTACCTAAATCTTCAATATCCATCATTTTTATGATCATTTATTTGAATTGCGCTGGAAGTTGTCCCGCTACCTTAATGAACAAAATATTCCATTGATGTTAAAGCAATATACATTTTAGCTTCTCTTGGAGGAACCTTTCAAGAACATTTAGAAAATGTTACATTTAAGTTTGACCTAATATTACCACATGCTCCGCATGCAATTTTGTAGCGCCTTAAAGCAGATTAGAATACATCCCTATTATTGTTTCTCTCTCTCTCTTGAAGCTCAGATATACTCTACTAAAGGAGGATGTTTATTTTGTCCAGATTTATAAATAGAATTTAGACTAACTGTTAAAAAAATACATGTAAAAATGTACTTTAAACAATGCACCCAATATAATTCCTACTTTGAGATGCTTGATATGGTACCCCCTGGCTTATTTTTCATGATCTGAAGGCTTGTATAACTTGTAAATATGGGCCCAGAAGTACGCAGCATATCGTTTGTTGTATTTTTTATTTCACTTTCAACATTAAGACCAGGGTCTCATTTGCAAGGGAGCCCTGTGAACATGAACATACAATAAATCATTTCAATACAATACATACAAGATTCATCAAAACAAACAAAACTCACATATCACCTCCCTTAAACTTGATCTAACCTGACCAATGGAGACCAGCAAGTCTAATTTCAAGGTGGCCTGGAGGATATTCCATGAGCTGGGGGCATAAAAACGAAACACATTTTTCCCCAGGTCAGGGGAGACCTGTGGGACTGCCAGAGCCAGCCAGTCCAGAGAGCAGTTCTGAAAATGGCTGGATCTCCAGTTAGTGCATGAGCTGTAGTGGGGGGAAATGAAGAACTGCTTTATATTCCAAAAGTAGCCCTTCTGGTAGTCAGACTCTACTGCCAACAGAACTATGCTGAACAAAAATATAAACGAAACATGCAACAATTTCAGAGATGTTACGGAGTTTTGTGCAGTGTGTGTGTGTGTACAGTATATATATATATATAAAATGCAGTGATGCGTACGAAAATGTTCCCTGGTGATAAAACGCAGTGCTGACTGAGTCTAAACGTTTTAAAACAGAGGCTGCCACATGCATGTAGACTATCACCATAAGTACTGGGAGAAGCGTTGCTTGAACAATCTTCCTTCTACTTTCCAAAGTGAGGCAGGATTTATTTCTATAAAAGAATCCAATCTTAATTCTCAACTTTTTTGTCAGTTCTTCAATGTTTGATTTAAAAGAGAGCTTATCGTCAATTCAATTAACCAAATCCTTATAATGGGGAACTTGCTCAATTTGGGCTCCCTTCAATGGGCAAATACTCAAGTGCTCAGGGTCAATATTGTGAGACCTAGAGAACAACATAAATGTGTTTTTATTAGCGTTTAGCACTTGTTAAAGATCAGTAAAAAAAATTGAGTCAAAACCATGTTGAAGGTATTCCCTGCTGAACTGAGGTGGCACCGGAGTCATCCGCTAGGAGCTGAATGTTACAGGTTTTAACAGATAGAACAATATTATTTATATAAATAGTGAAGAGAACATGGCCCAGTGGATTTTTTTTGTAAGGCCCTTAGTACATCATAGACATCAGATAGTTGACATTAAAATATAGAATGTGTATCTGGGAATGTAGTGTTCTCTGCAACCTGGCTCGAGGTGAGTAAAGGACAGAAGTATTTTATCAAATAGGTGTCCCACAGAAGCAAAGTGGTTATTAAAGGTACCACAAATGTCCATCTTATCTATTAAGGGACCACAGGCTGTCATAACCTGCTGTGGTAATGAGGGGATGGAGTTTTGTTTCAGAGATTTGATTACCTGACAGAAGGCAGCTGGATTCCCACCATTCTCAAATACACAGTTCAAGAAGTATGTCGTTTCAGAATTTCTAGTCCTCAAATGAGAATTTCCATTAAAGCTGGAGAGAAACATGTTTTTTTTCTCCCAATCTGCTTTAATTTGCATGCTGAGAATGTTGTAATATAAGGTAAAACTTAAATATAACATTTTCTAAACATTTTCAAATGACATCCAAGTCAATGTAAAATGTGTATTGCGTGAACATCAATGGAATATTATGTTAAATCTAAAACAAATATGCTATGCTATGAAACAGACTAATTTAATTATCACAACATGTAGCGAATGTCCCGTGCAACCTTTTCTTTAAACATTGTACGAATGTCATCACAACTGCACAGTTTGTCTTTTGGGAATATATCTATTGTATCTCCCCACAATATATCTCCCCACAATGTTACCACAACCTAATGAAACATCCTGGGGAACTTATAAAGAACAGACCAAATGTGTTCTGAGAACGTTCTTGTAACGTCAGGTGAATATTTTTGGGACCCTAAAAGAAACATTGTAGAATCATCCTCACTAGGGGACCGTTTTGGGAACATCATTTGTCATGTCCACACAATGTTCCTACCAGACTGTTCTCTCAACCTGATAAAATATTTTGGGAAGCTTTAAAGAACATTATTACAATTGTTCTAGGAACGTTCTTGCAACATCAGGCAAATGTTTTAAACATTACATAATCATCACCACGACTGAACAGTTTTTCTGTCTTGAGAACATTGGACAAATCAATTTTGTTTTGCTGGGAAAACATTACTGCTGCATTGTACTGATACATTACCTGGAAACCTAATGAGAACTTTTGGGGAATGTCTTGTGGTGGTGGATACAGATGTTGTGCACAATATTGAAGTGAATGTTAGAACATACCAATGATATTTGTTATATCTGGAATATTTATCCTGCTGGTCATCTATGAACATCTTGGCCATGTACTGTTATAATCTCCACCCGGCACAGCAAGAAGAGAACTAGCCACGACTCAGAGCCTGGTTCCTCTCTAGGTTTCTTCCTAGGTTCCTGCCTTTCTAGGCATTTTTTGTAGCCACACACTACATCTGCATTGCTTGCTGTTTGGGGTTTTAGGCTGGGTTTCTGTATAGCACTTTGTGACATCGGCTGATGTAAAAAGGGCTTTATAAATACAGTTGATTGATATTTAATTTATCCTCATTCATCCTTACCCTTCTGTAATAAAACAAATATAAAAAGTGGATTTTGTTGTTTGTTTTTGGAACGTTATCATCCTAATGTTAGATAAAATTCGAACTAGAACTTAATGGGAATCTTAGCGAATGTTCCTGATTTGCTGGGTATTCACTACCACCACCACCCAGAGCCAACAGACATTGACTTTGGTCTCGTAGAGTGGAAGTAAATGTTTTGTTTGCAATCAATCAAATAGATGTTTCCTATTGGACATTTTGACAGGAGAAAGGGAGAAAGAGGGAATGAGAATAATGTGACATAAAGTTGCTGGGCTTTGATATACTGTGGCATTGCAGTGTTTTTTGATGAGGTAATCCTTGTTGGCACAGACCTGCGTGAGAATGAGGGTTGAAAGGGGTGTGAAATAACATAAGGATGTGTTAATTCACTCTCTTCTACTCATTTAGACTGAGGTTCTCAGTCAGTCACCAGCTCCGTCTGACAGGATAACTACTGTTGTTGCAAAGCAGGTTGTTATTATGATAGCAGATCGACCTAATTTGCTTAGATTGTAGTTAGATTGGACTGAATAGCTGAAAGGGTCCTAACAGAAATATCTGTGGCCAGCCACAGAGGTTTGTTTAAATTTTTTTTTTAAGAACTGCCGTTGGCAAAACCTGAAAATGGACACTGCAAAGATGAAGTTGTTTGCGCAAAAGTCTTGTTTACACACAATACTGTGTTGGTAATAAGTCCCTCATTCTCAAATGAAAACATTTCAAGAGATGCAGCCAAATAGCCTTCCAACAGGACTGTATTCTTTGGAATTGTGAAGTTGGAACAACATAACAATCATCTTCACAATTTAGGGAATGACTGGGCTCTATAAAATAAAAAATAAAACATTATCCTGACTCCCTGTATCTTGTAATCTATTATGATGCCTTCTTAATTACTAATCGCTCATTTAAAAAAATTAAATTTTTGAAGAAGACAAACCTTCCCTAAACTTTAGTCAATGTTATCTCCACATAATGAGACTACTGCTTGTGTGTCTACCATTCGTCATGGTTGCTCCTCTTGGGCATGGGTACAAGACAAAGCAAATGGGGACAAAGTTCTCAGTTCACACCATCCTGCAGAAGCAGAGACATTAAATGTGTATTGATTCTGGTAGTGCTAGGTTTAAGTAAGAGCTAGTAGGCTACCCCCATCTCCTACTAACATGCCCAAAAGTTTCCTTTTCTTTTCTCTCTGATGGAATGTGGACCAAATCTAGTGACTGTATTACCAGGGGAAAACACTGCCTTGGGACTCGACTCTCGCCAGTTTGAAACTTTGCTATTTCCATTTCAGTAGAAATGGGGAGATTCTCAGCTAAGGCAATGTCTTTTTAAAAATCTTTGTTGAAGTAATCATTGGTGATGTCTGGGCAATGTGTAAGAAAGGCATGCAGAGGCTGGTGAATACACATGGGGTTTGCTACAATGCTGCTCTAACTAAAAATTTATCAGACAGCCTTCCTTTGAATTCACAGATGCATTTTGACTCAAGACATTAAATATTGATGGAATGAAATAGTGAAGTGCAATGCCATTGGTTAAGCTCAATATGAAGACTTCAGAACTGCAGTACATATCCACAGCAATTACATTTTTTTTTGTTTCAAATCACAGTACAAATCCTATCCAGTCTTTTAAGGTTAATGTAACATTTAAACAGTGCTGTCAATGTAGTTGACACAATCAGTAAATGACCATCAAGAATAACCATCTTCACAGCTCGGGAGAACAAAGTTGCCTGGCATTCTTGATGAAGCTCGAGCTTCGATGAAGCTCTCACAGCTGATGAGGGAACTGAAGTGTGTCTCTATTTCTCTCTCAGTCCTACAGCATTTATGTCCATGCAGATGTTTGCCTGTCGAGGATCCTGACAAATGGAAAGGCATTCTAAATAATAGTAGGGATAGAGTAGAACAACTCAAATAATAGCAGGGATAGAGTAGAACAACTCAAATAATAGTAGGGATAGAGTAGAACAACTCAAATAATAGTAGGGATAGAGTAGAACAACTCAAATAATAACAGGGATAGAGTAGAACAGAGGAGGAGAAATTCACTGGAAGAAATAGTTTGTTAGAAAGCTCAGTCTTTTCTTTCTGTTTTTCACTATTTGTACTTTGCGATACTGACTATATAGGATTACTTTTTAGGACATAGTTATGAACTTGTATAAAATGATTGACTACAGAGGTAATTATTCTTGTGAACCTTGGCACATTTAGCTATGCAATCACTTTGGTGGTAAAATAAATGAATAAATCAGTTGACCAGACAGAAACAATGTGTTATGCTTGTTTCAAGTTTTCTTCATGCCAAAGAGCATATCTCTGTTGTATCACTTTTGCTGTTGTTTGATGTGCACATCATTAGCATATCCACACATTTGACAAACTTTTTTTCAAAAGGCATATGATATTGTTATGATACAGTTCTATGGTTATTGGACAGTTTCATTAATTCCTTTACTCAGCGATGCAATCTTTTCATGGGTTTTGTATGAAAGTACTTTATGATTAATTTAACAATAATGGCTTACAAGAGTTCCACATTTTAAATGTCTCTTTCAAACAAAGGCTTCACCATTGTCATGACGTTGTATTAGTTAATGTGACGACTGTTGTTCATCGAATGATTAAAAGTTTCTAATTGCGTGATTATCTGAATCAAGCAATTATTAACTCATTAACCTGGGGCACCATGGAAAAACTAGTTTCTATTTCCCAAATTAACTCAAAGAATATCATAATAATGACAGCCGCTAATTAACCAGTTACCTCTACCAATCTCGTTCTGAACATTGTATAGCCCGTGAATCTGCACGGACCCGGGTCTCACCAATGAGTTCGTACCACACCAATCTTAGTTTAATATTTATTTACTAAAAAGCTAAAATGATGATCAAAAATACACATAGACTTAACACATTATAGGCTATTGATTAGAACTTAGTATAACGGGCCAAAACACTATGGCGCATGTTACCCCCAAAATGGGGATTTCAAAAAGAGAGAGGAAAAAGAAAGTACACGAGAGAATTCTGTGCGCAGACTGTTCAGGGGACCGTTCAGGCTGCTCGATGACGCACTACTCCGGCGCACCTCTCTGATCGCCCTCCCGATGTCAGTGTCCTTTTGGCTTAGGAGTCTGTTCCCTCACCCTTGCTCTGGAAGGGGTCTTCTGAGGACAGACAACTCTGTAGCTCAGAGCTCACAGCGTTGGAATGAAACAGTGTAGATACCACGATTCGATGGGAGATGGAGGCTAGGTGGTTCGACTTGAATTCACCCGCTTAGACACAGCTACTCATCCGTAGCTTGGGTAGAAAAATATTTATTTGTCTTCAAACCTGCGTTGCGTTTTGGGTTCTTTGACTTTTTAGACATTGGCTGCAGCTTGGGTCACGTAGTCTTATCTGTAAATTCTATACTCACAGGTTTTATACCCCTGGGTCAGAAGTGTGCGTTAAGGCAATTCTCTGGGCGTACCAAGTTAATGAGGCAAGGTCTAGATTTTACTCAAATCCAATTTTAGACAACTAACTTAACATTTCATCTTTACCAAAACATTCCCTTTGATTTGGACATTTTCCACACAACGTACAATATATAAACATCAAACATATACTAGGAAAACTCTTCACGTTACAATGTTTTCGTAAAAACGTAATAACAAAACAAAAGTGACATACATTTTCATATTCCATCTATCAACATGACCACCATTGTGGCTGATGGAAACCATTGTTCCAAAGTCCATTTATTTCATGTTTAATGTTCTGAGGCTGGTTCTCTGTAGTAACAGGACAAAGGAATTTGTCTGTGGCCCGAGGGGTCATTTGTCTGTGGCCTGAGGGATTTACCAGGGGTGTGAGGGGTCATAAAACCCCCACATCTTCAGAACCCTAGATCTCTCCTTCTCTGTTGGGGTTGAGAGATAATCTGTAGGGTTGTGGTCTCCTGTAACCTGACCTGATCAGGACAGTCATGACACCATCAAGTATTGTGCTATGGCAAAAAAATACAGGTTAATGGTGAAGTAAAAACGTTTGATAGTAAGGCTTTATTGGTTATGCAATATGGCTGTCACTGAGCAGGTGCTTGTGTGAAACATAGCATCAGGCAGATTGTCAGTCACTTTACCATTGAAAACAAAAGCCTCGAGAGAATTGTTTACAGCAGAAGAAAAGATGACAAAACAGCCTCAGGTGCCGTTCCAGCCATGGAGGAAGGATGCTCCATTTGTCTTAGGTAAGACAAATGCCTCTTCAATACAAAGTATACTGCTGATTAAACATGACATTCTGAGGTGGTTGGACGGGACTATGAAAACGATGGCAACATTATGAGCATGGGAGAAATCGCATCACCCATCCCTACAGACTTTAAAGACGCACTTCAGTTATTTTATTTTTAACATTTCCTGTTGAATTTTTGTTTTTGCCCAAGTATAAATGCAGTATTGTACACCCACTTAAAGGTAAACAAATAAATGCGTTTTGAGCGAAATAGTGTTTTTTAGGCACAACTGAAAACTTCAAGGAGAAGGCCATTCAAGGAGCTGTCATCAGCATTCCCCCTTGCTTGCAGGAGCAATAGAGAACAAAAGAGGAAAGCCCCGCCCACTCTGTCCTATGTCAGGCCATACCTGGACCACCATATTGAGATGTGCCTTTTGTTAAGTATTAGATGGTTGAATAAATGTATTTTCTCTTGAGAATATATACAAATTGCATAGGCAGGTAAAAAAAAGGCCAGAAATGAAATCACAAAAAGGAGTCTGAAACCTGAGTTCTATAGTCACACAGTGGTGAACTATTGTCCGTGCACAGAATACATCTCTTCAAGGGCGCCAGTCTCTCTCAAAACCTCCTATCGTCAGATTAAAATGGGAACCGCTCACAAATATACACAACAAAGTAATCTTCAGGTCTCTCGGCTCCGAAGAAAACATTCAGAACAGTTTGAAGTATACTGTACCCCACCTCAAGGAGAGGAGTCAATAGGTACACCAAGTGTCTCCACTAAGAAAGATTTCATTGCTATGTCATTATTGTGTTGTGCATTGCAGTACACAGACCTGAGTCATTTCCTGACTTTTGTATCCTAGCAGCCACTCAGGTACCACTCCTGACTTTTAGAGAGGGGGGCAATTCAATTCAATATGTGGTGCAAAGAGAAACAAGTTTAATCAACTCTCACCCACTCCATCTTTGGAAAACATAATAATGCAATAGCTTCTACGCGTTCTCACCACAAGGCAGTCCTTATTCACTGTTTACACGTTTAGGTATAAAAAAATATATAACACAATTATTTGAAACATTACATTTTGCCTTACTGCTATTTGTCCATAGACATGCATTAAATAACACATTCATACATAGTAAAACAAATTAATGAGGTTTGTTTAAAATTGTCTGTCCTATATCTGAAGGAAATTATATTTAACCCCTTTTTTTGGCACTAACCTATTTCCATACACACTGAGAGTACAAAACATTAGGAACATCTTCCTAATTGAGTTGCATCCCCTTTTGCCCTCAGAACAACCTCAATTCGTCGAGACATGGACTCTAAAAGGACAGAAAGCGTTCCATAGGGATCCATGTTGACTCCAAAGCTTCCCACAGTTGTGAAGTTGGCTGGATGTCCTTTGGGTGGTGGACCATTCTTGATACACACAGGAAACTGTTGAGGGTGAAAAACCCAGCATTGTTGCAGTTCTTGGCACACTCAAACCGATGCGCCTGGCACCTACTACCTTACCCCTTTCAAAGGCGCTTAAATCTTTAGTCTTGACCATTCAACCTCTGAATGGCACGCATTCACAATCCATGTCTCAATTGTCTCACGGCTTAAAAATCCTTCTTTAACCTGTCTCCTCCCCTTCATCTACACTGACAAAATGACTTTACTTTCATTAATCTGATTACTGTTATTTATTTAATACACTATGGTTAATTGTTAACCGATTAAATTAATCATGTAACAATTAACTCATGTAACAATTAACTTACGATTTGGGGCACCACGGAAGAAGTTGTTTAAAGCATTAACATCTCCCGAATTAAGCTCTATAAGGTATATATCTATGTAATCAATAAACAGTCATCTTATTAACTTGTTTAAAAAAATTTAGATCCCTTGCTCTTGGAGGAAAGCTATGGGTCCTATGCAATTCCAGCTCCCAGATTGCAATTCCTATGGCTTCCACTAGATGTCAACAGTCTTTGTTCAATGGTTTCAGGCTTGTTTCTTCCAAAACAAGGAAGAATTTTGAGTTGGTACTGGGAGTCACAGTTGGAAATCAGTCTGTGGACACGCAACGAAGAGGATGCGCACTTGCTATTTTTACTTTTCTATTGAACATACTTCTTTCTGTATGAAATATTATAGTTTAATTACATTTTAGGGTACCTGAGGATAAAATAGAAATGTACTTTGACTTGTTTTAACAAGGTTTAGCAGTAGCTTTTTGGATTCCTTTGTCTGGATGTTGAAATCAAATCGATGGCGCCAACTAAACAGACTTTTTGGGATAAAAAGAAAGGTTTTATCTAAAAAAACGACCATGCAAGTTGTAGCTGGGACCCTTTGGATTGCAAATCAGAGGAAGATTTTCAAAAAGTAATCCATATTTGTGATTTTATGAAGCCTGTGCTGGTTGAAAAATCTGTTGATGTAGGGCACCGTCCTCAAACTATCGCATGGCATGCTTTCTCTCTAAAGCCTATTGTAAATCGGACAATGCAGTTAGATTAATAATAATTTAAGCTTTTAACCGATATAAGACACTTGTATGTACCTAGATGTTTAATATCCATAATTTTTACGATTATTTATTTGAATTGCACGCCCTCCAATTTCACCGGAAATTGTCGACAGGTGCCCCGTCCTGACGGGACACCTTTTACCTCTTATCATATCATCATTCTGAATGTTGTATACTCCTTGCCTCTGCAAAAATCCCAGCCATTCTCATAATTCAGGACTACACAAATTTGTTTAATAATTTATTAACTAGCTAACTAAATATTAACACAGAATAAACATACACCCTTTACATGAGATAAAGGTCCCTAGTGGACTGACAACATATTGGTTACCAAAAGAGGGACCGGTAGAGAGAAAGAGAGAGAAAGAGACACCACTTGGATACATTTGGAAACTACTCTCACAGTAATCATAATACTTTGCACACGAACCACCTCCTGTTTGGAGTAAGAAATCATGAATGTATTTACATGTGAATTCCTTCGTTCGTCATTTATTTCTGTCGGAACCAAGCCTCCTTGAAAAGGGGTTTGGTTGGGTCTCCTCACGTGTAAGGCTCTGATTGTCCACGAGGTCACAATGTTGTCTGGTTGTCATGGGGTGTTTCCTCAGAACTTCTTCGAGAGGGGAGTTTTCTCCTTTCTCTACCTCGTGTGGATAATCAGAGTTTGAACCACTTCACAGGTGCAGCTGCAGACTGGCGACGTCCTGGTCTGGTAGGTGAGTTAATTTTCTTCACCTTGTGTTGAGGTTCAAAGTTCCAACCATTTCAGACGTTGTCTATTAATTTCGTTACAAAGGCTATTTATGTACTCTGGCCAAAGGGGCCGGCTTCGTCTGTCTGTGACGCTCTCCGACCTCACTCAGGGCGTGGCTACTTACTAATGCACAGTTTATAGGAGATAGATTATCTTATACTTATACTTATCTTATTATCTTATTCATTATATACAATGTATAGGATGGAAACCTGACAGATAAAGGGGATATACTTACAGTATTTTGTCCATACAGTTCTTAATGACGTCACAAAATGAAAACCATTACATTCGTTTTCTATTGTTCCCGGCTGACCATTCCCCACATTGTTATGTTGGAAATATTACTGACATTCCTGAAATATTACTCTGCATCTCACAAAGACACCCCGTTTTGAACCAAAAATCTCAAATTTGGACCTCATCAGACCCTAAGGAGAAAATATTTACCCCTTTTTCGCCACAATTCTCGTGGTATCCAATGGGTAGTTTCAGTCTTGTCCCATCGCTGCATCTCCCTTACAGACTCAGGAGAGGCGAAGGTCGAGAGCCGTGCATCCTCCGTAACACGACCCAGCCAAGCCACTGTTTCTTGACACAATGCCCGCTTAACTCACAAGCCAGGCGCACCAATGGTTCAGAGGAAACACCGTACACCTGGTGACCGTGTCAGCATGCATGCACCCGGCCCACAACAGGAGTCGCTGGAGCGTGATGGGACAAGGACATCCTGGGCCGGCCAAAACCTCCCCTAACCCAGACGATGCCGTGTTAATTGTGCGTCACCCCATGGGTCTCCTGGTCGTGGCCGGCTGCTATAGAGCCTGGACTCAAACCAAGATTTCTCGTGGCACAGCCTTAGACCACTGCGCCACTCGCGACGCCCCCAAAGGACAGATTTTCACTGGTCTAATGTTAATTGCTCGTGTTTCTTGGCCCAAGCAAGTCTCTTCTTATTTTTGGTGTCCTTTAGTACTGGTTTCTTTGCAGCAATTCGACCATGAAGGCCTGATTCACTCAGTCTCCTCTGAACAATTGATGTTGAGATGTGTCTGTTACTTGAGCTCTGTGAAGCATTTATTTGGGCTGCAATTTCTGAGTCTGGTAACTCTAATGAACTCATCCTCTGCAGCAGAGGTAACTCTGGGTCTTCCTTTATTGTGGTGGTTCTCATGAGAGCCAGTTTCATCATAGCGCTTGATGGTTTTTGCGACTGCACTTGAAGAAACTTTCAAAATTCTTGACATTTTCCGCATTGACTGACCTTCATGTCATAAAGTAATGATGGACTGTCATTTTTCTTTGCTTATTTGAGCTGTTCTTGTCATTATATGGACTTTGTCTTTTACCAAGTAGGGCTATCTTCTGTCACAACACAACTGATTGGCTCAAACACATTAAGAAATAAAAAAATAAAATCCTTCTTAATTCCTTCTTAACTTTTAACAAGGCACACCATTTAATTGAAATGTATTCAAGGTGACTACCTCGTGAAGTTAGTTGAGAGAATACCAAGAGTGTGCAAAGCTGTCATCAAGGCAAAGGGCTTGACTGATTGTGGCTGGGCTGATTGTTGCTGGCATTGGTAGTGGGACCTGCTATCCTACCGATTTATTCCGAACTGTTATCATACCGGAACATGTGATTAGAGCATTTTACTAGTTGTATTGTAGATGAGACTTTGAGGTGGAAAGTCCACTGGACTTCTTTTTTCGACCAGTGTGGTACACCTCAGTGATATCTCAGATGTATTCTAAGGTTATCCCCGTCTAGGGGCTTGTCCACTCCTATTTGTTCTCGTGGGGAGTTTACAACTTGATTTGTTTCCTGATCGGGCAGTCTCGTACGGTGTTGAACGTAGTCTTGTAACCCCCCCCCCCCCCCCCACAGGCCTTGACGAGGCTCATCATGGGTCTGGGCTAGTATTCCTCCCCTTTGTGTCTCAGGACTCCCCCTCCCCCCACCAGCAATTGGTGCTGGTGTCCGAGGCACAAACGGAAAGGTTAGACCCTTTGTACGAGTTGTCAGCAGCAGTGTTGTTAGTATATTGGCTGTAACCTTTCAACCAAATCTTCTGGTGTTTGTGCTTCAAAACACTCAGTGGCTGTTGTGGCCTGCCAGTCACCACAGCTTCCACATGTGGCAACCATTCGAGTACCTGCTAACTGAGACAAAGATATTTTTCTGCACTATTGCAGTGTTTCTCCAGTGAGAGTCATTGGGTCAGTGGCGGGACTGATGCCGTTAGTGTCATACGGGTTTCAGTCCCTCTCAAAGTGGAAAATATATAATCGGAAGCAGAGCCCACTCTGCACGTTGATGCTTTGTTTCCTGAGACGGCCACGGTGCTTGCGGAAGTGTCTGAAGGACAAGAGAAGTTAATCTTAGCTACAGTATCGCATGACTCCAAGGAAGAGGGAAGTTGCTCACTCACAGAGACTGCTAGCTTGAAATCATGAACAGAATAGTCAATCAGGTCTGCTGATTGAATGTGACAAGTTATCGTAATATCACCAAGGGGTGTCGAAATGTCTTTTTCCCAAGGGGTACTTTAGACAGATACTCCTTGTGGGTGACTGTGTTGCAGCCAGCACTAGGAGAATACATTGTTGTCAGTGGAGACGGCACGGTAACTGTAACCACAATTGATTGCGTTTCCAATCCATCAGTGGGACCAAATAATCCATCAAGTCTGCTTCCAGTAACAGATGTTCAGTTTCGAGGCTGGTAACATACACAGGGTGAACAAGCGATACGTCTTGGAAGTGTAGTTTCAACATGAGTCGCATTGTGAGAGGCAAGGTAGTCTGAGTGAAACCTCAAAGCTTGGTGTCACATCATTCAGTTTGTAACCAACATTTAGTTGAGTTCAAAGCCCTTTTGAGACCATTGAACAATGTTTTAGAGATGAGCGATATTGTAGAGCCAGAATCAATTAGCGCGTCACAGGTTAAGCAGTTCTCCAGGACTGTTTCCAGGTATGGCCTCTGTGTTGCGTTTTGTGTTCATATTCCCCACAAAGTAGAGTGAATGTTCGTAACGGCGTGATGTGTCATTTTGTTCGTGGTTAAAACAGAACGACTCATCAGAGTTTGAGTGGAATTGTCTATTGCGATGTTATGCGTCGCAACATTTGTATCCGAGGCTATCGTGAAAGCCCGTGGGCTTTTTTCTTGATCGAGCCGCCCCTGGATAGGGTCTCGAGTGCGATGTGATTGTTTACGTACTTGCTAACGGAGTTCATTTTGGCGGACCTGTTTTCCGGCATATCTATGATCTGATCATCATTGAACCTTTTGTTACCCTTGTGCCTTGACCCTTTGTGTGGGTTGGGTGCAGGAACGTAGCGATCAGGTTGATTGTAGCAGTAGTCGTTTCGCTGGCAAATTACTTCATAGCTACTTTGACCGCGGTGGTCATTGGTATTGGGGTTTTGTGGTAGATACCTTTGTTGTGCGTCATCTCTCAACGCTCCTATCCCTGTTAACGCACCCTCCACCCTTGAGGCTTCAACTGGAGTGAGTGCTCCCGTTCAATCTTCAAACCCGAGATGTCAGGGCTCTTAGCGAGGCTCACTTTTAATGCCTCAAAAGCTGTGCTCGCAAGCTCCTTGAGTTCTAAGATTGGCAAATCAATGTGGGCTGTAGGGCCCTAGTAGGTATTGAAGTTGGGATACATGTTCGACAGAAACATTTGTTTGAATGGTAGTAGCTCTTTCATTCCTGTTACAGTGAGTAGGCCAAAGTAAGCTGAACGAAGCCTTTTATAGTATGCTTATTTTCAAAGACGTGGCAAGTTTCACGTAGTCGTTTTGAACGCGTTGCTGTTGTAGACGTATGAACCTTGTCACGTGTCTATTCAACATTCGCTTCAACAGGTAAAGCCTGTCAGTACCTGTAGCGTTCGGGTAGTCATGCAAGGGGTCCTCTATGCCTGCTAAGAATGTCTCCGTGTCGTTGAGCTTCCCTTGAACAGGGTCAAAGGTGTGGAAGTTTTTGACAAATTCATCAAGGCGTTCCATGCCAAGTACACAGAGAGGTTTGGCTTCATCCTGTGGGGAAATTGGGGCCGAAAGGCCAAGAGGAGAAGCCAAGCTTTGGCTTTGTTGGCGAGGAGAAGCCATATTACTCTGTGACAAATGGCCAAGAGGGGAAGACTGAGTGACATCTGACGGAGGCAAAATGTGAAACCCTTTGTCGTCTTCACTCCTTTGTGTACCTTTGTGTATATATATATACACACACATTTTTTTTTCAAAGTTTGGGTTTGAGTTGTTGGAAGCTGCAAAAAACGATTTTAATCTATTTATAGACCTTAATGAGTCATCAATACTGAATCTGTACTACAGGAGTTGGATGTCAAGGAATTTGCAAAAGGAAATGTAATTGATTCATCAATGTTAATGATTAATCATACCTGTATAGGCCATCTGGGAATTAAACTTTAATTAACGTGATAGCGTTGCTGTATTTAGGTTAATGTGGAAAAGTAAAAAATGTCTCATTGGTTGAAACAAATTAATTTCCATAGATCAACCTGGTAAAAGGTTTGTTTGGCAATTGAGACAATGATATCCAATCAGAAAAGATTTTCACAAAACAAATGATCGCCGATTCTTCACCAAGATGGCGTTGCAGTCGGACGCGTGTTTTGTCTTGTCCCGTCCTGTCCCATGTAAACATTGTTTTTCCTTGCTTTTTTTTCGTATCTATTTTGTATATATTTTATGCCTTTCCATCTACGAACTGAATATAATCTCCTGCAACCCGCCTCACCCAATGTGGTATGGATCTTCTATTTTTATACTTAAGAACCAGAAACCCCATCAAAAGCTAGCTAGATACTAGCTAGTAGTCAGTTAGCCATTGCTAGGCCCATTTGCTAGGCCCATTGCTTGGCTAGCCGAAGAGGTCCTTCAGCCACTCCTTGGGCTACAATACCTATTTTGACAATTGACCTGGACCCCCACCGACCCATCACGACTGGACTACCGACGTCATTTGCCTGAGGGGGTTTCTCAACTGGCTCCTCTGTTGAGACGTTCCCTGAATGCCCATCCGCTAGCCTGCTAGCCACGGCCCGCTAGCTATCTAGAGCACATCGTCCTGTCAGCTCAAGGGGCCCATCGGACAAATTCTTTGGCCACTATACCTATTTTGCGTCTGCCGACATAACAGCACGAGGGGGCCACAAGTCTTTCTTCCATCGTGACGTCCCTCTAAGGCCCTTCTGATAGCTTGCTAACCCTGGCCCGCTAGCTGCCTGAAGCCACTCACTGGACTCCTATGATCACTCGGCTATGCATGCCTCTCCCTAACGTTAATATGCCTTGTCCATTGCTGTTTTGGTTAGTAATTATTGCCTTATTTCACTGTAGAGCCTCTAGCCCTCCTCAATACGCCTTAGTTAACCTCTCTTGTGTAGGGGGCAGTATTTTCACGTCTGGATGAAAAGCTTACCCAAAGTAGACTGCCTGTTACTCAGGCCCAGAAGCTAGGATATGCATATAATTGATAGATTTGGATTGAAAATTTTAACAGTTTTAGTTATGTCTGTGAGTATAACAGAACTGATATGGCAAGCAAAACCCCGAGGACAAACCATCCCCCCCCAAAAAAAAGTTCAGCCTACCACTGTTTTCAATGGCTGTCACTTTTATTATAAGATTGCAGTTCCTGTGGCTTCCACTAGATGTCAACAGTCTTTAGAAAGAGTTTCATGCTGGTTTTTGGAATAATGAGCCAAAAATTGTAGTTTTCTAGGTGGCTCCCATTTTGGCTGTAGTGCTTCCAAGCGCGTGGAAGAGAGCGCGTTCTTTGGTATTTTTCTCCGGTAAAGACTAACGATTCTCTGTCTTAAATTGTATTGTTTATTTATGTATTAGGGTACCTAAGGTTGGACTAAAAACGTTGTTTAACTTGTTTGGAAAAGTTTATTAACGTTTGGGATTCATTTTGTATGCATTTTGATGGAGGGAAACTGGGTGGGTTATTGACTGAACTGCCCTTGACCAGCACAAAAACATCCTGTGGCATACTGCATTAGCATCGAATTGCATTAGCATCGAATTTCCCCCGTGATATGCAACTTTTCAGAGAAGTTAGGAACCAATATACACAGGCAGTTAGGAAAGCAAAGGCTAGCTTTTTCAAACAGAAATTTGCATCCTGTAGCACTAACTCCAAAAAGTTCTGGGATACTGAGTCCATGGAGAATAAGAGCACCTCCTCCCAGCTGCCCACTGCACTGAGGCTAGGAAACACTGTCACCACAATTGAGACTTTCAATAAGCATTGTTCTACGGCTGGCCATGCTTTCCACCTGGCTACCCTACCCCGGTCAACAGCCCTGCACCCCTCACTGCAACTTGCCCAAGCCTCACCCATTTCTCCTTCACCCAGATCCAGATAGCAGATGTTTTGAAAGAGCTGCAAAATCTGGACCCCTACAAATAAGCAGGGCTAGACAATCTGGACACTCTCTTCCTAAAATTATCCACCAAAATTGTTGCAACCCCTATTACTAGCTTGTTCAACCTCTCTTTTGTATCGTCTGAGATCCCCAAAGATTGGAAAGCGGTCATCGGTCATCCCCCTCTTCAAAGGGGGACACACTCCAAACCCAAACTGCTACAGACCTATATATATCCTACCCTGCCTTTCTAAGGTCTTCAAAAGCCAAGGTAACAAACAGATCACCGACCAACTACTTCTCAGACAGAGTTCAGTGTGTCAAATCAGAAGGCCTGTTGTCCGCACCTTTGGCAGTCTCTTTGGAGGTGCCACAGGGTTCAATCCTCAGGCCGATGATTCTCTGATACAACACTACGCAGACGGCACCATTCTGTACACTTCTGGCCCTTCTTTGGACACTGTGTTAACTAAACTTCAGATGAGCTTCTATGCCATACAACTCTCCTTCCATGGCCTCCAATTGCTCTTAAATGCAAGCAAAACTAAATGCATGCTCTTCAACCGATCACTGCCCACACCTACCCACCCGTCCAGCATCACTACTCTGGACGGTTCTGACTTAGAAAATGTAGACAACTACAAATACCTAGGTGTCTGGTTAGACTGTAAACTCTCCTTCCAGACTCACATTAAGCATCTCCAATCTAAAATTAAATCTAGAATTGGCTTCCTATTTCGCAACAAAGCGTCCTTCACTCATGCTGCCAAAGATACCCTAGTAAAACTGACTACCCTACCGATCCTTGACTTCGGGGGTCAATTTAGGGGGGCACACGGGGAGATTGGCTGAGTCAGGTTGGAGACCTGAGCCAACTCCTCGTGCTTACCGTGGGGAGCGTGTGACTGGTCAGAGACCGTGTTATGCAGTGATGCGCACGGTGTCTCCAGTTCACATTCATAGCCCGGTGCGCTCTATTCCAGCTCCTCGCATTTGCCGGGCTAGAATGTGCATCCAGCCAGGACGGATGGTGCCGGCTCATTGCTCCTGGTCTCCAGTACACCTCCTTGGACCAGGATATCCTGCGCCGGCTCTGCGTACTGTGTCTCCGGTGCGTCTGCACAGCCCAGTGCGTCCTGTGCTAGTGCCCCGCACTTTCCGGGCTCAAGTGAGCATCCAGCTAGGGAGCATTGTGCCAGCTCTACGCTCCAGGCCTCCAGTGTGCCTCCACAGTCCAGGACGTCCTGTGCCTGCTTCCTGCACTCGCCCTGAGATGCATGTCTTCAGCCCGGCACCACCAGTGCCGGAACCACACATCAGGTCTCCAGTGCGCCTCCACAGTCCAGAGCTTCCGGCGACAGTTCCCAGTCCAGAGCTTCCGGCGACATTTCCCAGTCCAGAGCTTCCGGCGACAGTTCCCAGTCCGGAACCTCCAATGATGGGCCGCAGTCCGGAACCTCCAACTAGGGTCCACAGTCCGGAACCTCAAACGATGGTCCACCGTCCGGAACCTCCACCAATGGTCGACAGTCCGGAACTTCCACCGACGGTCCACAGTCCAGAACCTCCCCCAACGGGCCACAGGTCCGGAACCTCCAATGACAGGCCACAGTCTGGAACCTCCAACGACGGGCCACAGTCCGGAACCTCCAACTACGGGCCACAGTCCGGAACCTCCTACGAGGGTCCACAGTCCGGAACCTCCACTGACGGTCCACAGTCCGGAACCTCCACCGACAGTCCACAGTCCGGAAGCTCCGCCGACGGTCCACAGTCCAGAACCTCTGCCGACGGTCCACATTCCGGAAACTCCGCCGACGGTCCACAGTCTGGGATCTCCAGCGACGGTCCACAGTCCGGAACTTCCACCGGTGGTCCACAGTCCGGAACCTCAACCGACGGGCCACAGTCCGGAACCTCCACCGACGGGCCACAGTCTGGAACCTCCAATGACGGGCCAAAGTCCGGAACCTCCACCGACGGTCCACAGTCCGGAACCTCCACCGACGGTCCACAGTCCGGAACCTCCACCGACGGTCCACAGTCCGGAACCTCCACCGACGGTCCACAGTCCGGAACCTCCACCAACGGTCCACAGTCCGGAACCTCCGGCGATGGTCCCCAGTCCGGGGTCTCCGGCAATGGTCCCCAGTCTGGGGTCTCCCGCTACGGTTCCCAGTCCGGGGCCTCCGGCGGGGATCCGCAGTCCGAAGCCTCCGGCGATGATCCACGGTCCGGTTCTACAAAGGCGGAGGGATCAGCATAAAGAGTGGGGGCTTCGTCCAGAACCGGAGCCGCCACCGAGGGTAGATGCCCACCCGGACCCACCGCCCTGTAGGTTCAGGTTTGAGGCCAGGAGTCTGCACCTTTGCCGGGGGGGTACTGTCGCGCCCTGATATCTCTGTTTTCTTTATATTTTGGTTAGGTCAGGGTGTGACTAGGGTGGGTACGCTAGTTTTTGTATTGTCTATGGGTTTTTGTATTTCTATGTTGGCCTGATATGGTTCTCAATCAGAGACAGCTGTTTATCGTTGTCTCTGATTGGGGATCATATTTAGGCAGCCATTTCCCCTATGTGTTTCGTGGGATCTTGTCTATGTGTAGTTGCCTGTCAGAACTTGTTTGTATAGCTTCACGTTTCATTTGGTTATTTTGTTAGTTTGTTCATTGTTCATTCTTTATATAAATAAGAATGTACGCATACCACGCTGCGCCTTGGTCCGATCCTTATAACGAACGTGACATTTATCTAGGCCAGGTCACAGTTGTAAATGAGAACTTGTTCTCAACTAGCCTACCTGGTTTAATAAAGGTGGAGAAAAAAATCAAAACGGGCAGCGGTTCGTGTGCAAACTATATGTTTAACATTACTGTGGGAATAGTTCTGAAATGTCTCAACAATTAGTGTGCCTTTCTCTCTCTCGCTCTCTCCCCCCTCCCTCTCCATCTATGTTGTAACAAGCCGTCATATTTTGTCAGTCCACTAGGGACCTTTGCCTCATGTAAAGGGTGTATGTTTATTCTGTGTTATTATTTAGTTAGTTAGTAAATAAATAATTAAAACAATTTGTGACGTACTAAATCATGAGCTGGGGTTTTTGTAGATGCATGAGGTTGTGACTGTTCAGAATGATGATGATATGATAAGAGGTGATGATTAATAAGATTGTTTATTGATCAAATAGATATATACCTCACACAGTTTACTTCGGAGATGGTAACTCTTTAAACAACCTCTTCCATGGTGCCCCAAATCCTAATGAGTTCATTGTTACATGATCAGTTAAATAGGGTAACAATTAAACATTTTTAGTCGATTAAATAAATAACAGTCATCAGATTTACTGAAAGTTAATTCACAACATTGGTGACATATATAAGGGATCATAGCTTTCACCTCAATTCACCTGGTCAACATCAACAGTCATGGAAAGAGCAGGTGTTCCTAATCTTTTGTACACTCAATGTGTACTTCCATACATGTGATTAACTGGTTCCGGGCTACCTTGTGGAGGTCATAGAGCAAAATGGATAACACTTTCATGTTCGTGAGAGTCTCAGCTTTCGTATTCATATTCATCTTTGAGAAACGCCGATGTTGCTCGGTCACCTTCCACTGCAGATGCATTGGATTGAGTGTGGACAATGACTCTTGGGGGTTAAAGAGATAATACAGTACTTTTATATATGTTTTAGCCAGTAGTTCTAAAAGTAGAGCACAAAGCCAAAAGTGTTCCCTGTAAAGTGTGTACTATATCACATACGTGTAGATATGTGCACCACGTCATTGCAATCTCTCTGTGTGTGGATCTTGCTAGCTGTCAATCAAATTGTGAAGGGCTGAAGCCCATTGGCTGGAGCCCAAATTGCAATGGGGCTGGCCCACATGGGGAAACATTTGGGAAATATTGTGCCACACAGCTTCCATTAAACACTCACACTAGGGATTTTGTGACTAATTGAGGTATGACATTAATTCTGCTACTATATATTATGTACAGTACCAGTCAAAAGTTTGGACATACTTACTCATTCAAAAGGTTTTTCTTTATTTTTTACTATTTTCTACATTGTAGAATAATAGTGAAGACATCAAAACTATGAAATAACTCATGGAATCATGTAGTAACCAAACAATCTGTATGAGGCAGTCACCTGGAATGCATTTCAATTAACAGCTGTGCCTTGTTAAAAGTTAATTAGTGGATTTTATTTCCTTCTTAATGCACTTGAGTCAATCAGTTGTGTTGTGACAAGGTAGGGGTGGTATACAGAAGATAGCCCTATTTGGTAAAAGACCAAGTCCATATTATGGCAAGAACAACTCAAATAAGCAAAGAGAGATGACAGTCCTTCATTACTTTATGACATGAAGGTCAGTCAATGCGGAACATTTCAAGAACTTTGAAAGTTTCTTCAAGTGCAGTCGCAGAACCATCAAGCGATATGATGAAACTGGTCTCATGAGGACCACCACAGGAAAGGAAGACCCTCTGCTGCAGAGGATGAGTTCATTAGAGTTAACTACACCTCAGATTGCAGCCCAAATAAATGCTTCACAGAATTCAAGTGACACATCTCAACATCTACTGTTCAGAGGCGACTGTCTGAATCAGGCGTTCATGGGCTAAATGTGGCAAAGAAACCACTACAAAAGGACACCAATAAGGAGAAGAGACTTGCTTGGGCCTAGAAACATGAGCAATGGACATTAGATCAGTGAAAATCTGTCCTTTGTTCTGATGAGTCCAAATTTGAGATTTTTGGTTCGAACGACAGTGTCTTTGTGAAACGTAGAGTAGGTGAACAGATTATCTGCACATGTGTGGTTCCCACCATGAAGCATGGAGGAAGAGAGGTGGGGGTGCTTCGCTGGTGAAACTGTCTGTGATTTATTTATAATTCAAGGCACACTTAACCAGCATGGCTACCACAGCATTCTGCAGCGATACGCCATCCCATCTGGATTAAACTTAGTCGAACAATCATTTGTTTTACAACAGGCCAATGACCCAACACACTTTCAGGTTGTGTAAGGGCAATTTGATGAAGAAGGAGAGTGATGGAGTGCTGCATCAGATGACCTGGCCTCCACAATCACCCAACCTCAACCCAATTGAGATGGTTTGGGATGAGTTGGACCGCAGAGTGAAGGAAAAGCTGTCAACAAGTGATCAGCGTATGTGGGAACTCCTTCAATACTTGGAAAATCATTCCAGGTGAAGCTGGATGAGAGAATGTGCAAAGCTGTCAACAAGGCAAAGAGTAGCTACTTTGAAGAATCTAAAATACATTTAGATTTGTTTAACACCTTTTTGGTTACTACATGATTCCATATGTGTAATTTCATAGTTTTGATATTTTCACTATTATTCTACAATGTAGAAAATATAAATAATAAATAAAAACCCTTGAATGAGTAGCTGTGTCCAAACTTTTGACTGGTACTGCATGTATGAACTACACATTGAAACATCCAGCCCAAAGCAGAAGGTTTAAAATGTACTTACTATTCGACAAATTTCCAGAACATGTCTTTAACATTCCCCTCTACATACTCTTTCTGATCTCTCTAAGTTTGTGCAATCAATAGTATTCATTTCACAGTTTATTAGATTTTTCACCATTTGAGAGTCGTAATCTCTCTCCCTGGAGTAGCTTTGGTTCTGAAATAACTTCTAGTCCACTATGAACTGACCAGGACCTACAGTACTGCAGCGGTTGTCCATTAATCAGTCATGTTAATGTGTGTATTTATAGCTGACCAAGGTGATGCAGACAGACATTCTTTTTTTAATTTAATTTAGTTTTTGTGAATTTTACCCCTTTTTCTTCCCAATTTCGTGGTATCCAATTGTTTAGTAGCTACTATCTTGTCTCATCGCTACAACTCCCGTACGGGCTCGGGAGAGACGAAGGTTGAAAGTCATGCGTCCTCCGATACACAACCCAACCAAGCCGCACTGCTTCTTAGCACAGCACGCATCCAACCCGGAAGCCAGCCGCACCAATGTGTCGGAGGAAACACTGTGCACCTGGCAACCTTGGTTAGCGCGCACTGCGCCCGGCCTGCCACAGGAGTTGCTGGTGCGCGATGAGACAAGGATATCCCTACCCACCAAACCCTCCCTAACCCGGGATGACGCTAGGCCAATTGTGCGTTGACCCACGGACCTCCCGGTCGCAGCCGGTTATGACAGAGCCTCGGCGCGAACCCAGAGTCTCTGGTCAGAATTAGGGAATTCATTAAGAACCATTTTTTGGGGGGGCCACAATAGCAAAGGGAAAATCTGAAAACTAGAGTACATTTAGTACACTAAGATCACAATAGTCATAAGCATAGGGAATTGTCAAGCAGGAAGAATATTGAAATACCAATATTATACTGCACTGTGTAGCATTATGAGTCACCATTGAAAAGAAAACATTTGGCTATCTTTGATCTTGCCTGCCAATCGTTTGATGAGTGACTGATTTTTCCCTCTTTCCCTCTCTATCCCAGCGTGGTATAATTCAGAAAGGCTTACTCATTTCCGTTCTATGACTCTTTTTAAAGATAGCATCTCGCTAATGGATTCTCCATAGGGTTGTTCTAACATCATGTTTCATCTTGCTCCTTTCTTTTCCCCTGCAGACAAAAGATCTTGGCTTGATAAATGCAATGCACTCTAGGTAGATAGAACACTCTCTCTCCTCCATGCCCCTTTGCCTCTCCAAGAGGTTACCTTCGTTTAGGAGTGGGTTAGCCCAGCTAAAATGACTCATCCATACAGGCTGAGGAGTCCAACACCTCAGCAGGAGGGTCTCGGTGGGAGATGAGGCTCCCAGTCTCTCCCCAAACCTGCCTAGTTTTTATAATGCAGAGTTCACATACTGTTTGTAGAGTTAACCGTGGAGTTCAAAGTCTATTTGTTTGTCTTGACGCTACTGTTTGTGTGGTGAAGGAGAACACATTTGTCCTCTGCCTTCTTATTCACATTCACCGCATGGAGCGAGCAGTAATTAAAAGAGAGAGTAGAATGCCGTTGAGGAGGAGAGGGGAAAAAACAAGGATGTGTTGAGAAAATATACACAGTCTCACTCACGTCTGCTCTCTAGTCCAAAGGAAAACTACAAGAATGAAACTTGTGCTATAGGAAGAAATTACATAAAATCTGCTAGGGAAAGAAATCACATACTTATTTATTTTGTATGTACTTTACAGCTTCAGATTTGAAAATACTTCCAACTGAGTTGATGTTGACATTGCTTATAGTAGTAATCATGTTGCAATTTTCCAGCACAGGGCCTAAATGATATATGTGTGTGACAGTCAAATACAATACAGATGTTATTTCAAAAACAATATCTTGTTCCAGTAATATTCCTCTTTGCCATCAGCATTTGAACAGCAATTCAATTTAAATTCGATTTTCTGTTACGGTATGTTAAAACATTTGCTGAAATTATTTTCAGACACAATTTAAATATGTACATGACAATATCAAGAGATTGGACCATAATAACAACAGGACACAGATTCAATGATATTTCACTGAATGGATCCACACTACATGACACTTTTTTTGTATTACCTGTATGTGTGAAGTAACAATTGCAGTCACGGGATGATGAGGTGCATATGTGACATACGACTGGTACAAGCGATGCTGCTGTAGTAAGCCTGGGACGGAATGTTTGGTTGTCAAATTGAATCTACTGTTAGTATACTCTTCTGTGTGAGGAAGATTGGATGCCATCGCGGAATATATCTTGCTGGAAACATGCTAATTTATGCAGTGAGTGTGACTGGGATGTTCAGTACAGGATGTATTCAGTGATATGTGGGTGTATCACATGTTGTTAGTGTATTTTCTGTGGTTGAATGTGATCTTGTCAAGGCTCAGGAGAAGACCCAGATGCAGACAGTTTCGAAGTAACAAAAGTGTATTACAAACACAACGGGGCAGGCAAACGTAAGGTCAAGGGCAGGCAGAGGTCAGTAGTCCAGAGCAGAGTCCGAAAGGTACAGAACGACAGACACGCTCAGGGTCAGGGCAGGCAGAGGTCAGTATTCCAGGGTGGTGTGACAAGGTACAGAACGACAGGCAGGTTCAGGGTCAGGGCGGGCAGAATGGTCAAAAATCGGGAAAGCTAGAAAACAGGAACTATAGACAGAAAGGAGTATGGGAAAAAAACACAGTAGGCTTGAAAAAACAAAATGAACTGGCAACAAACAAACAGAGAAAACATGTATAAATACACTGGGGATAATGAGGAAGTTGGGCGACACCTGGAGGGGGGGGTGGAAAATAACACAAAGACAGGTGAAACAGATCAGGGTGTGACAGATCTTTCTTCCCATATCCATGTTGATTTAGCAGAACCATAATGGGCAAAACTTTCAATGCATTTCATTGAGACTTGTGTAGTTGTTCTGTGTGTTCCAATCATGTACTACAGATGGTTGAAGGCAAGCCACTATCACTGGGCGATTCTGTGTAAAAGATAACCTGAGAATGCACAAATAAAGTCAAATTAGAGGTGGACGTGGACATCGAGCGGTTAGAACACACGCCACCACAGTGTCCAGCTGGCCGGAAGTACGTGCCACTTGGTGTTCGTGACAAATTGATCCGGTGGGCCCACACGCTACCCTCCTCGGGTCATCCGGGAATTGAGAGGACGGTGCAGGGTCTTAGGGGGTACTGGTGGCCCACTTTAGCTTAGGACGTGAGGTTTTATGTCTCCTCCTGTTCGGTGTGCGCTCAGAGTAAGGCTCCTAGACACCTGCCTAGAGGGAAGTTACAGCCCCTCCCCGTTCCACAACGGCCTTGGTCACATCTGTCGGTGGACTTCCTCACCGACCTTCCCCCATCTCAGGGGAACACCACGATCCTGGTAGTTGTGGATCGGTTTTCGAAGTCCTGCCATCTCCTCCAGTTGCCTGGTCTCCCTCCGGCCCTGCAGACTGCGGAGGCCCTGTTTACCCACGTTTTCCGGCACTACGGGTTGCCTGAGGACAGAGTTTCTGATCAGGGTCTCCAGTTCACGTCCCGGGTTTGGAGGGCGTTCATGGAGCATCTGGGGGTCTCGATCAGCCTGGATGTGGGTAGGTTTCTGCGGTCGTATTGCCAGGACCGGCCAGGAGAATGGGCGAGGTACGTCCCATGGGTGGAGGTGGCCCAAAACTCACTCCTCCACGAACCTGTCGCCTTTCCAGTGCATGTTGGGCTACCAGCCGGTCCTGGCACCTTGGCATCAGAGCCAGACCGAGACTCCTGCTGTGGAGGAATGTGTGCAACGCTCAAAGGAGACCTGGAGAGCCGTCCAGGAATTGCTAAAACGGGCTGGTGGGCGGCAGAAGGTGAGCGCTGACCGACACCACAGTGAGGCCCCCGTGTTCACACCGGGGGACCGGGTCTGGCTCTCGACCAAAAAACCTGCCCCTCCGCCTGCCCTGCCGGAAGCTGGGGCCGCGGTGTGTGGGGCCATTTAAAGTCCTGCTGAGGATAAATGAGGTGTGTTATTGGTTACAGCTACCCCTTACTATCGCATTAACCCCTTGTTTTATGTGTCTCTCCTCAGGCCGGTGGTAGCTGGTCCCCTGCAGGAAGGTGAGGTGCCGGAGGTCTCTCCGCCCCCTCTGGACATTGAGGAGCCCCCGGCATACACGGTACGTTCCATCCTGGACTCTAGACGCCGGGTGAGGGGCCTGCAGTACCTCGTGGATTGGGAGGGGTATGGTCCGGAGGAGAGGTGCTGGGTACCGGTGGAGGACATCTTGGATCCATCACTGCTGAGTGATTTCCACCGCCTCCATCCGGATCGCCCTGCGCTTCTCCCTCCGGGTCTTCCTCGAGGCTGGTGTTGGTGCGCTGTGGGAGCCGCGCGTCATGGGGGGTTACTGTCACGACTTCCACCGAAGGTGGCTCTTCTCCCTGTTTGGTCGTCGTCACCGGTCTACTAGCTGCCACCGATCCCTTTTTCTTTTCTGTTGGTTTTGTCTTGATTGTTTTCACCTGTTGCTTATTTCAGTTCGTCAATGGTCTATTTAAACTTCCAGTGCCCGCCTGCTTTTGTGCGGGCTTATTCCTACTGTCAGTGGTGAAGTTGTTTTTCTCCTGCGTAATTTGTTGTATATTATTTCCTGGTTTTTGGAGACATACCTGATTTATGGTCATTGCCTGTTTGTTGGCTAGACCAAGCAAAATAAACACATCCATTGGAAGTATTGCACTCTGTGCCTGACTCTACACCCACCACTCCTAGAATCCCGTGACAATTGCAGAAAAAATTTAATACAAAACAATCTTATTTGTTTTCTAAATTCAACTGGTAAAGGCACATTTTTATATAAAGATTTAAAAAATGACTCATTAGGGTCTGGTGCCTGGCCTATTTTCAGAATATCTGCAATTATGCAATCCTAACGTACTATGCCTTCTGCTTACACATATTCCAAATGACAACAAATGTGTTATTATAGATTTAGATCAAGAAATCTTTACAATTTGAATGTTTATTTCAGACTGTGCCATCCATAATGGAGGGTTTAAAATATATAACAGTTTTTTCCTCTCTAAAGTAATAATGGAAATCACAACATTTTCTTCACAATTATAATTTTTGTGTTCAGACAAGCTTTTCCTTTGAATCCATGTTTTGACCTAAGACTTACAAACTCTTGCTAATATGTTCAGTCTCCCCAAAAACATTTTCCATTTCATGTAACATCCTTAACGCTTCTTACTTGCTTTATTTCGCCAACATGTCAATATTGACAAATCCGCTTTTTGGTGTATACACTCCCCCAAGAAGTACTATAGACAAACACATCAAAAGGTACACTTTGTTTGTCTATTCGGCACTGTTGTAGTACTCGACAGTTCTTGGTCTCGAGTCCGGTCTGGAGACCACATTTTAAGTGTCTCGGTCTTATCTCGGTGTCGGATACATTTGTGCTAGGTCTTTGGTCTCGGACAGTGAGGACTCGCAATTTCATCCCGAGAACAGCAGAGTAAAAAAATCATAATGATCAGCTTCCATTCAGTCAGCGCAAAAACCGCTTCGCCAAGCCAACTATATACACTCCTTTCTTGAAACATGAATATCTTAACAGCCTTTACATCCTATTATAGACATGTTTGCACAGTGACAAACCTTTAAGCCTTCAGTGTGTGATGACAGGTTTGTGATTCTGAAAGGACAGCACAGTAATACCAATATCATCTGCAGTGGTGTAAAGTACGTAAGTAAATATAATTTAAAATACTACTTAAGTCGTTTTTGGGGGTATCTGTACTTTACTATTTATATTTTTGACAACTTTTACTTCACTACATTCATAAAGAATGTACTTTTTAATCCATTCAATTTCCCTGACACACAAAACTACTCGTTACATTTTCAATGCTTAGCAGGACAGAGAAATGGTCCAATTCACACACTTATCAAGAGAACATCCCTGGGCATCCCTACTGCCTTTGATCTGGTGGACTCACTAAACACAAATGCTTCGTTTGTAAATTGTGTCTGAGTGTTGGAGAGTGCCCCTGGCTATCCGTAATTTTAAAAAACTAGAAAATTGTGCATTCTGTTTGGCCTAATAAGGAATTTGAAATGATCTATGCTTTTACTTTTGCTAACTAAGTATATTTTAGCAATAAAATGATATTTGACATTTAAGTATGTTTAAAACCAAATACTTTAAAACTTTTAATCAAGTAGTATTTTACTGGGTGACTTATGCAGCATTCCTTGAGTTCCACATAATATTTATTACTGAAGTGAAACTTGAGACCAAACAATAAAGAAATCAACAACCGAACAGCTTCCTTGTACAAACTAACTGCACACAAACTAAGAACAAGACCCCACACAGAAGGAGGGGAAAAAGCTACCTAAGTATGATTCCCAATCAGACACAACGATAGACAGCTGTCCCTGATTGAGAACCATACCTGGCCAAACACAAAGAAATAGAAAACATAGAAACATGAACATAGAATGCCCACCCAAATCACACCCTGACCAAACCAAAAATAGAGACATAAAAGCTCTCTACGGTCAGGGCGTGACACTTTCTTGACTCGGACTCGGTTTGCGCCGGTCTTGGCCTTGAATCGGTCTCGCTTTACGTGGTCTTGAACACAAAACTGCCATTCTGTGATACATTAAAGTTGTGATTTTGCAAACAAACGTAATATCCATAACACTGGAATGTCCACACTACAAGTCTATCTGTCACATCCAAAATAAACCAACTGGATAGAGAAGAAAAGGGCCAGGTGCAAAGAGAAAAATACAACATAAAAAATACTACAATATATCCCTCAGTACTGAAAAGTTACTCCACAAAACGGCTCCTCTTCTGTACCAATCTCAGAAGGTGGAGCACACACCGAAGAGAACAGAAAAGGACAGGAGTGCACTGCCCAATAATATTCTGAGCAATCTATCTGATATTGCATAGCAGAAACCGAAGAAAATGAAACACCATTCATTACCCCCGGTTAGTCCATTCGGTGATGTGTCATAACAACCTATCTCCTGTTCTCTGGGATGCTGCTACACCGTCCAACACCCCTCCCTTTCCTAATGAATTAAACAGGCTTCAATAACAAGGCTACTACAGAACCCAGATCCCCTCGGAGGAAACGTGTACTGTTTTACTGTTTTCATTTCCTTCCCAGGTTTTGTAGCAGATCTGGTATTGACCAGGAGGTTTATTAGATATTCTTCAGGGCTGTCTAAACCAGCCTTTACTGAGGGAACAAATAAGAGAACAATTTTTTTATTTATTATTTCCTTAATAACGTTGAACACAGTGATGTTATACAAGATGTGGCATTGTCTCCACTTTCTTGTTTAAAACTGAAGAAAAACAATCTTAGTCATATGAATAATCATTGTTTATTCAGATTCTATAGCGCTTTTCATTACAGAAAGAATCTCAAAGCGCATGAAAAGAAAATAATCAAGCATAAGACTTATGTGGCAGGGCTTGCAAACTATTACAGACTACAAAGGGAAGCACAGCCATGAGCTGCCCAGTGACACAAGCCTACCAGACATGCTAAATCACTTCTATGTTCACTTCGAGGCAAGCAACACTGAGGCCTGCATGAGAGCATCAGCTGTTCCTGACAACTGTGTGATTACGCTCTCCGTAGCCGATGTGAGTAAGACATTTAAACAGGTCAACATACACAAGGCTGAGGGGCCAGACGGATTTCCAGGATGTGTGCTCCGGGCATGTGCTGTCCAACTGGCAGGTGTCTTCACTGACATTTTTAACATGTCCCTGATTGTAATACCTACATGTTTCAAGCAGAACACCATAGTCCCTGTTTCCAAGAACAATCTGCCTAAATGACTACAGACCCGTAGCACCGCCCAAACAGATGATGCAATCTCTATTGCACTCCATACTGCCCTTTCCAACCTGGACTTGGTGTCCACATCAACAACAAACTAGAATGGTCCAAACACACCAAAACAGTAGTGAAGAGGAAACGACAAAGCCTATACCCCTCAAGTTACTAAAAAGATTTGGCATGGGTCCTGAGATGCTCAAAAGGTTCTACAGTTGCATCACTGCCTGGTACGGCAATTGCTCGGCCTCTGACCGCAAGGCACTACAGAGCTATGTTGGTCTATTGTACTTCAAACAATGTGTAGGCAGGATGCTTAGGATTCCAACCTTCTCAAACAGCTTAATTCATACTCTTCCAGAAGGTCCTCTCACAATAATGTGATTTATACCGCATTCAATTTAGAGTATTAGATAAATCACACACCACCAAAAAGAAAAGAAAAAGTTTCAAAATACAAAATTTGCTAAATGTGTAGAATAGCAGGAAATTAGTTCTTAAACACATTTTATCTCAGCCTAATGGCAGAATGTGTCAAATAGAACGAAAGGCAGATAATTTGTGGTCTTTCCAACTTCAGTTTGAAGTGATTGTGTTACTGTAGCTGTGTTGTTGGCTAACTCCTCTGAACAACAGTGTCCTGAGGAGTGAGCACATTTTCTATGCCAGGCGAATCGCGCCTCATTAGCTCATTGTTATGGATGAATCCAAATAAATGTCACTAGAAAACAGCTTAAACAAATGCAAATGCATCTACTTAGTGCCCTCCACTAATATTGGCACCCTTGGAAAATATGAGCAAAACGGGCTGTGAAAAATAAGTATTTGCTGTTTATCCTCTTGGTCTTTCATTCAAAATATTCACAAAAATCAAACCTTTAATTCAAGTAAAATGAAAGAAAAAAATAAATGTGAAATAAAGATTTTTCTCCGAAACATGTGTGCCACAATTATTGGCACCCCTAGAAATCCTGTTGAGTAGAATCTAACAGAAGTATATTCCCATTCATATTTTACATTTTTAAGTTGACCTGAGTGATTAGGAGCACTTAAGTGGTAAGCCATGACTTCCTGTTTCACTGGGGTATAAATATGAGGTGATACACAGACCAAGTTCCCATAGTCATCCATCACTATGGGAAAGTCCCGAGAACACAGTAATGATGTGCGACAAAAGGTTGTTGAGCTGCAAAATCTGGAAAGGCTATAAGAAAATAGCTCAACGGTTGAAAATTACCATTTCCACTATCAGGGAAATAACTAAGAACTTTAAAGCAACTGGAGATGTTAATAAATTGGCCTGGAAGAGGATGCGTGTCTATATTGACCACACACAGTGAGGAGCATGGTTAGAGTGTCAAACAAATTTTCAAGGATCACAGCTGGAGAATTGCTGACGTTAGTTGGATCTTGGGGTCAGAAAGTCTCCAAAACTGTGATCAGATGCCACCTACATAACCACAAGTTGTTTGGGAGGGTTGCCATAAAAACACCTTTGCTGTCATTAAACAACAAACTCAAGTGCCTACAGTTAGCCAAATGTTACTGGAACTTTCAATGAGACCGGGTTCTACGGTCAGATGAGACTAAATTAGAGCTTTTTGGAAACAAACTCCAGAGGTGTGTTTATTGTAGACAGAAAGTTAGCCATGCAGAAAAGTACCTCATCCCCACAGTGGATCTTTGATGTAATGGGGCTGTTTTTCCTCCAAAGGCCCTGGACAACTTGTTGGGATGCATGGTATCATGGACTCCATCAAGTACCAGGAGCTATTAAATCAAAACCTGACTGCTAGGAAGCTTAAACTGGGCATTAGTTGGATCTTTCAGCAGGACAATGATCCAAAGCACACCTCAAAATCAACACAAAAATGGTTCACTGACCACAGAATCAAGGTTTTGCCATGGCCATCCAAGTTCCCTGACCTAAACCCCATAGAAAACCTGTGGGATGAGCTGAAGAGGAGAGCCCACAACCGTGGACCTCGGAATCTGAAGGATCTGAGAAGATTCTGTATGGAGGAATTTGGTATTTTGTATTTTATTAGGATCACCATGGTCTCAGATCCCTTGCCATGTGTTCTCTAACCTCATTACGCATTATAGGAGAAGACTCAGAGCTGTTATCTTGGCAAAGGGAGGTTGCATAATTGTATTTTATGATAAAAATTCATTTTTTCTTTCAATTATTTTACTTTTATTAAAGGTTAGATTTGTGTGAATATTTTGAATGAAAGACCAAGAAGCATGAACAAAAAATAAAACATTTTCACAGCATGTTTTGCTCAAATTTACCAAGGGTGCCAATATTAGTGGAGGGCACTGTAAGTTAGCCATAATTGGAGAGCTAGCAAACAAGGGACAAGAACGTTGCCAGCCAGTATGACAATGGAACATTTACAATGAACGACTAGGTTGCGTCTCAAGATACAGAACAAAAAGACTGAACGACTGGTTCGCGTCTCCAGCAACCCTAGATTTGTGTCGGGACTATATCTTGTGGAAGGATGAAATAGTATGAATAAATGAATAAAAATTGTAAAAAATATGAAAATATGTCAATCATTATTTGAATATGTTGGTAACCCATTGTATAAAGTGATAATGCCCTCGAAGCCGGTGTTTGGAGGATATATTGGCACGGTTTGCAGGCCCGAGAACAACACCCGTGCCAATATATCCTCTAAACATCGGCTTATCTTGTCACTTAAGCATAAGATACTCACAAATTGTATTGGAGGGGAGTGGATTAACCCTGAGACCTAATTTAAACCTTTTTTCAAAAAGTTAGGTATTCTTCTTATGCAGCCTGATTCCATCTTAACTGGTGCATTGATCATCTCTGAAGACTGGACTAAGAAGGACCAGGGAGCAGCTGGAGATGTGTGAGATGTACGATTTATGGAAATGCTCTTGCCTTAAAGTCTCTTATCTGTGAAAACCCTCACTCTGAATAACCTAGATGTATGGTAAAAGGAGACATGGCGGAAAATGATGTGCTTTGAAGCTACCCATTTCGTTGAATGTCTGATTTAACTGTCTCATTACATTAGAGAGTGAAGATACAAGGGGAGAAAGAGAGATGATTAGTAATGACAATATATCTGTTGACAATGCTTGACACCATGACTGTTGGATGCTGCCGTGATTCACTTTGTAATTTAGACAGGAAATACGTGTTGCGACCGCCGTTCTGTGGTTCGAAATGTAATTTGCATGCCCCCTACCCTCCATACAATAACTTCCCTTTACTCAAATTGGGGCGAACGGTCTCCTGTAAGATCTAAGGCCGGATGTAACATTAAATGGGTTTTGTCCAAATGTCATTGGCCCAGGGGTTGGCTAATAACGCTTCCGATACTGATCCCTAGTCTTACCACTTCCTTTCCTTCAGATCCAGTCCTCTCCTCTGCAGCAGCGGTCTCTACAGCCACTGACGGCAGCTTAGTCAAGATCTCTCTTTCTTTCTTTCCTTCCAAGGGCCTTGTTTTTCCTCCTTAATGCTTTATAGCCCTGTCATCGTCTCCAGGCAACTCAAAGGCTGTTGAGCTCATTAAGACTTGCTTTATTCCCCTGAAGAATTCATACAGAGAAGAAGCCAAGTTCCTTAAAGAATCAACGCCCTACCTCCCTTCATCCCTCTCTCTTCTTCCATCCCTTCATCCCTCCTTCCATCACCCGTCTGCTTCTATAGGCTCCTGTAAAGGGCCTCATGAGATTAGTTTCACATATAAGACAAATCATCCATAGGCCTACATATGTGAATGATTAATGCTTTTATGGTGTTAAGCGAATCGATGGCCTCATAATTTGGCTGTTTAGCTGAGGATTGGAGGCAGACTGTTTCGTCAATGACTGATTCCTTGGAGGAAACAATGGGGGGGGGGGGCATATAATAATAACTATTACATCAACCGAGGAAGCTGACATGATCCTATATACGATTATAGTGTTGACAGTTATGTACAGTAAACCCTGTATGAACATATCTGTCTGACAACTTTAGTGGAACTAATAATCAGGGCTAACTTGGATTCAAAATGGGCTTTGTGCTGGCATTGGAAATAGATTGCCCCAGAATTAGGCCCCAGAATTAAAATCCATTGGCTATTACATTATTCAAAGGCAGGGAGACAGTGAGTTGAAAGGAGGACTGCCCTTTTTCAGGAGATGCTAATCTATGTCACTCAAAGAAGGGGAAATACGGCATTGGAAGAACTGTCCTTCGGATTACCTCTTATCACAAGGAGGAGGAAGACTCTTATTTCTCACATTAATACTTGTCAGCCATTTTCCGAAAAGGTTGACAGATGATTAATTTATCCACCATTCATTGTGAAGACTTCATAACTTGCCCAAACATGTTCCCCTTTTATTTCATTACATAATTTGTTTGTCAGAACAGAACACGTTTGGTGCCTCTGAGGTCAAAAGTGGTGTGTGTGTGTGTGTGTGTGTGTGTGTGTGTGTGTGTGTGTGTGTGTGTGTGTGTGTGCGTGCGTGTGTCAGGACTATATTAAGACCACATCATTTCCCCCAAACTCCACTTAATTTCATCAAGTGACATTTTAAGACAGAAGTTTCTAAAGTTTAGTTGGACGCTGATAGCTTTGGGAGGACTAGGAGGTTTGGATACTTGAGATGAATCATGACATTTGGTGGGATTACATATCTGAGTGGAGAAAAGAGCATCTTAAATCACAGATATATGGCGTCGGAGGGAATATATCATCAATATGATTTGTAATGATAAACTGAGTGAAATAAGCAATGACTGCCGTGAAATAAAAGAACGTGAAATAAAAGAATAACTACAGTATCAATTACAAATCTGCAAGGATCAAAATGTTTTACTCATTCTCTGAATGATACAGTAGATGCTATGGGCAGCACATATTCTCTTATTTTTCATGGACATTTAAAGCTAGTTCTAACTTCCTCTTTTACTATCATCAGGAAGAGACTTGTTTATTTCCATCGAACTCTGGATAGAATTATGCTTTGGCAAGATTGTGGACGAGAAGGCCAAATCAGTGATCAATCTCGGTCCATCAAACCTCTCTGTTGAAATGTCTCAGCATAAACAGACATGAAAATATGTTTTTTTAAATGTAAAGCTTGAAAATATAATGCAGAAATAAAAACATGAAAAAAACCACCCGGCACATCGAGAGCTTGGGACTATAATGTTCTATCTGCATTTTTCAAATAGAGTTATTGACATAGCCTTGTTCTGTTCAATGTTGTCTACCTATATAGTACTCTAAATATTCATTGATGTTGCTAAATCCAAAAGAATACAAGATGAAAATTGCTGACACTATTCAAACCAATGAGGGTTCAGAACTTTAAAGCCAATTATTTCAATCGTAATTTTGCAGTTGGAACAAGCTCTCTACATATAATTTCATCCCGTCATTTCTGTCTGTATCCATTGACAGCTGAAGTGTGCAGCCAGGGAGGAGTTGAAGAGGCAGATTAGCCCCCCCTGCTATGAGGAGATTGGCACATTAATTAGCTGTGTTGAACATGGTGGGACAGACCCAAAAAACGCTGTTCACTGAAAAAGCATCCATTGATCGCTGTCCGTCTGGAGTGAGCTCCATTAATTTTGGTTGACCCTTATCTGTCATCCACATCTGCATCAGCTCAAACACACACACATACAAGCACACATATATACAACATGCACACACATAATTTGAAGTCTTTAAGCTGCAGTGGAACGTCTAGTGTCAACTAGGCACCATGATCCTACTGTTTGAAACAAAGCTCTCAGTAAAGAGTAAAAAGCAGGGCTTACAAAGAACACCGTGTTTTCTTTTCATAGCAACAAGCAAAAAACAGTTGATCACAGAGACAATAAAACAATGATACAAGAACTGAATCACATTCATGAGTGTTCTGTGATACCTAATTTGGAAAATCAAGTGTTTCTGTAAGATTCTGTCCCACCAGTATTAGGCGTGAAGTTCTAGCCAGCCTCCTGAAAAACGCCTCTTTATTTGACACCTTTTAGTGCAATATATTAATTTCAATTAACAGGTGTGCCTTGTTAAAAGTTAATTTGTAGAATTTCTTTCCTTCTTAATGTGTTTGAGCACAGGGCTATTTGATAAAAGAACAAGTCCATATTATGGCAGGAACAGGTCAAATAAGCAAAGAGAAATGAGAGTCAATTATTACTTTGGGATACATTTGTTACTTTGGGATAGGGGGCGGTATTTTGACGTCCGGATGAAAAGCGTGCCCAAAGTAAACTGCCTGCTACTCAGGCCCAGAAGCTAGGATCTGCATATACATTGGGGCAAAAAAGTATTTAGTCAGCCACTAATTGTGCAAGTTCTCCCACTTAAAAAGATGAGAGAGGCCTGTAGAACCAACACCTCCTGGAGAACCAGCTTTTTGTGAAAGTGGATAGGTGCGAATTCCATCGCTTCACCATCCCCTTCCTGGGTTACATCATTGCTGCAGGGAGTGTACAGATGGATCCAGGGAAGGTGAGAGTGGTGGTGGATTGGTCCCAGCCTAATTCCAGGGTGCTGCTGCAACTTTTCCTGGGGTTCGCCAACTTTTATCGTCGCTTTATCCGGGGTTACAGCACCCTGGCTTCACTCCTGTCTGCACTCACCTCTCCCAAGGTTCCGTTCACATCGTCCACATCTGCTGACCGGGCGTTCCGGGATCTCAAACACCGTTTCACCACAGCTCCCATCTTGGTTCATCCAGACCCGTCCCGCCAGTTCGTGCTGAAGGCTGATGCTTCAGATGTCAGAATGGGGGCTGTCCTGTCCAAGCATTCTTTCCTGGACCACATGTTACATCCCTGCTCCATCTTCTCCCATCACCTAAACGCCACAGAGAGGAACTACGATGTGGGGAATCGTGAGCTTCTCGCGGTGAAGATGGCATTGAAGGAGTGGAGGCACTGGCTGGAGGGGGAGGAACATCCGTTCATTGTGTGGACCAACCAAAAAACCTTGAATATCTCTGCACCGCCAAGCGTCTCAATTCCAGTCAAGCTAGATGGGCTCTGCTTTTCACCCGGTTCAACTTCTCCCTCTAATACTGACCGGGATCCAAGAATGCGGCGCTATAGCCCCACGGCTACAACACCGGAACCCGAGACCATCCTTCCCACCTCGTACCTGGCGACGGCATTCAGCTTGGGGATAAAGAAGCAGATTTGTGAGGCGCAGCTCTCCCGGTCGAACTCCGGGGGGGGGGGGCAGATAACCAAATGTTTGATCCTGACGCGGTCCGCTCCTCGGTCCTGGAATGGCCCACACCTCCAGGCTTGCCTGCCACCTGGGCACCCATCAGACCCTAGCCTTTGTGTGACAACGCTTTTGGTGGCCTACCATGGTTCCTGACGTCTTTGCGTTAGGTGCCACATGCGTGGTCTGTGGGCAGAACAAGACTCCTCGGCAAGCTCCGGCTGGTCTCATTCAACCTCCGGTTGTCCCTCACTGTCCCAAGGACTTTGTCACGGGTCTCCCCCACCTGATGGAAACACCACCATCCTGAGAATAGTGGATCGGTTTTCAAAAGCCGCTCACTTCCTTCCTCTCCCCAAGCTACCCTCTGCCAAAAGAGAGACAGCCCAGCTCATGGTGCAGCACGTCTTCCGGATCCATGGACTCCCAGTAGACATGGTCTCCGACCGAGGTCCTCAGATCTCATACCGGTTCTCCACACTCATTGGGTTGTCGGCCAGTCTGTCCTCTGGGTTCCACCCCCCAGTCCAACAGCTAGTTGAAATGAGCCAACCAAGACTTTGCTGCCTGGTCCAACCCCACCACCTGGAGCAAGCAACTAGGGCCGAATACGCCCGCAACACCCTTCCTTATTCTGCCACGGTTCTCTATCCCTTTGAGTGTTCCCTGGGCTATCAGCCAATGCTCTTACCTGAGCAAGAGGTCGGCATACCTTCGGCCCAGATGTTTGTCTGCCGCTGTCGTCATACTTGGAAGAGAGCCTGGTCAGCCCTTCTCAAGACCACCTCCAGGTATGGACAACAAGTGGACCGCCACCGGACCCCGGCACCCCGGTAACGTCTCGGGCAGAAGGTATAGCTGTCCACCCGGAATCTTTCCCTCCGGATGGAGTCCCACAAACTTTCCCCCCGGTTTATCGGCCCTTTCCCCATCTCCAAGGTCATTAGTCCCTCTGCTGTTCATTTTCTGTTGCCCCGTACCCACTGGGATGTATCCTGTGTTCGCGGTTTTTACCATTCTGCCTGCCCTGACCCTGAGCCTGCATACCGTTCTGTACCTTGTGACTCTGATCTGGATTTCTGACCTCTGCCTACCCTTAACCTGTCGTTTTTCCTGCACCTGTTGAAGTAATAAACGTTTGTTACTTCGACACAGTCTGCATCTGGGTCTTCCCTAAAACGTGATAATTTGACCATAAAAGGAGAGTGATGGAGTGCTGCATCGGATGACCTGGCCGCCACAATCACCCAACTGTGTTACGCCCCGATCTGTTTCACCTGTCTTGGTGATTGTCTCCACCCACCTCCAGGTGTCTCCTGTTTTCCCCATTAGTCCCCGGTGTATTTATCCCTGTGTGTCCTGTCTCTCTGTGCCAGTTCGTCTTGTTTTGCCAAGTCAACCAGCGTTTCTCCTAGCTCCTATTTTTCCCAGTCTCTGTTTTTCCTAGCCCTCCTAGTTTTGACCCTTGCCTGTCCTGACGCAGAATCCTCCTGCCTGACCACTCTGCCTGTTCTGACCTCGAGCCTGCCTATCCTCTTGTACTGTTTGGACTCAGACCTGTTCACTGAACCCCTGCCTGTCCTGACATCGAGCCTGCCTATCCCCTGGTACTGTGTGGATTATGACCTGGTTTACGTACTCTCGCCTGTCCCCGACCTGCCTATTGCCTACCCCTTTTGGTGTAATAAATATCAGAGCTCTACCATCTGCCTCCTGTGTCTGCATTTGGGTCTCACCTTGTGCCCTTATAGACCACAACTCAATTGAGAAGGTTTGGGATGAGTTGGACTGAAGGAAAAGCAGCCAACAAGTGCTCAACATATGTGGGAACTCCTTCAAGAATGTTGGAAAACCATTCCTCATGAAGCTGGTTGAGAGAACACAAAGAGTGTGCAAAGCTGTCATCAAGGAAAAGGGTGGCTACTTTGAAGAATCTGAAATATAAAATCTACTTTGATTTGTTTAAAACTTTTTGGGTTACTATATGATTCCATGTGTTATTCCATAGTTTTGATGTCTTCACTATTATTCCACAATGTAGAAAATACAAATAATGAAAAACCCTTGAATGAGTAGGTGTGTCCAAACTTTTGACTGGTACTATATATATATATATTCAAGAGATGGCTAGACTCTCACTGCCCGTGCTGTCTGTTTCCCTTGCATCGGACACACATTCGTCTGCATTTCAATCTGAGAAACAAGCCATTAGTCAGGGCCAATTGACTTGAGCTGTCAAATTCAAGAAGATCTATGGCAGTGATGGAGGGAGAGAATACACACAGCTATTCCCTACAGAGGTTGGACGGGGGAAAAGTAATCAGTGGCATGCCTTCCCCTCATGGCCTGGCTGGCAGAGAGTATATGATGCCGCTGATATTCTATCTTGGGAGTCTTAGACCAGATAGCAGTGTCTGTCATTGTGCTGTAGAGAGAGACTGTTATCTGCTGCACACAAAGTGGTGTGTTGGTCCCATTCCCCAATAAATTCCAATACTCTTCTAAGATGAGCAAACCTCGCTCATCGCTCTTTTTTATTTGCATACAAAATGAAAACATGATTGCTGGCAGTGTCATAATAAGAACATTAGCAGATTATGCCTGTCTACCAGGCGACCCTCTAGGGAATGCTTGGAGGCTGAACACGCTTTTTATCATTATGCAGATAACACGTAATCATTCAACATTTATTACTATGTAATGGCTTGTTCTAGCATATGCTCTTTGTAATGCAATGTAGAGCACAAGCACGACTGCACAGAAAACCTCTGCAGAGCCATTTTTATTTTGCTGTTGCAACAATATACGCCCAAATTTCTGTTAAATGCCTTCTGAATTACAAGGGGGGGACCAATTTGGTGTAATCTCATAAAATGGAACTATGGAAAATGAAAGATGGATTATTGGAATTAAACAACAGATGATCCCCACTGTCTAGAGAGTGCAGAGAAATACTGAAATACTGCATGTATACAGTACCAGTATTCATGTCTTGTCAAGCGTGTCTCAATTAAAAGCCAAGATGTCCCACACACACCTCTCCCATGGTGGTGTTAGAGCAGCCTAACTGTCACACACACCGAGCCAGCGATCGCTAGTTTGTATGTCCCGTGTGTCCCTCCACCCCCATATACGTTCCCTTCAACCATCATCGTACCGTTCCCGCCGTGGCTGTGCAGGCCTGTCATGTAGCACTGGGATACCTGACAGCCGCTTGCCGATTCTAAGCCGTGGCTTATTTACTCTGACCGTTTGTTTTGACGTGAGCATTTGGGATGTGGCAGAGTGGGGGCTAGTCAGAGATTTACTGCTTCAGGGTCTTCTAGATGAGAAGACGGCCAGACCGGGCAGCACACCGTCAACATGTAGAGGAGGTGGTACACGCATACACACACACACACACACACACACACACACACACACACACACACACACAGTTTTTCTCTGCATGTAGGACCTGTCGGGGTTCAGGACTAGATGAATCATGAGCAGTCTTGGTCCTGTCTTGTTTAAATGTGTTGGCAAGAGGCTCTCCATGCTTTTGACTATTGAATAAAGGCTATGTTTACATTGCGGAAAGTAGTTGTAGCCTATTACATGTGGAGAAATGTGGGAGAGTATGTTCTTATCTGGACTGTCTGTTTTCTCATGTCTGTCTTACCAGCTCTGTGTGTGCGGTGGTGACCAAGTTACAGTTATGGACCCCAACATCACGTTCTAACCGGAAAGCACAATAGTGGGCAGAACCCAAACCAATCAGCATTAAGTACATAGTGGGTGAGGGCATATCCAGCCAAGCTCCAGCTCGCCGTTTTTTTCATGGTCCTAGGTCTATCCGGATTTCGTAAACCAACAGTTTTTCGTGGCCTCTATGGCTGGGTGATTTGTGACAGGAACAAAGAATAACGGGTGTTATTTTGCCCTTTTCAATGATGACAGTGAGAGCTTTATTATCTCTAGCAAATTATATTCCAAAGTTTAACAAACCATAGAACTCTATGCACAATGACTACTTTAACAATTTCCACTGAACATTTTACAAAAACACATTTATAGGAAGAACTGTGCTGGTACAGAATTTGGGAACCGAATAAAACTGAGTGATAATTCTGTTACGAAACTTTGCATCTGCAGTTTTTCCAGTAAATGTAAAAAAATGTATTGACTGTGTAAATTGTTAAAAGTTATCACTGTGCATAGAGTTGTATGGTTTGTTAAATTGGTTTGTTAAATATTTTTTTTTTAAATAGTATTAAATAATAGTATTTTTAAAGTAAAATATCGGAGTCTCCGTGTAATTCCGTTAACATAGAATTGCCCATATATAAACATCCTTGTAACATATTTGTAAGATGAAGTACTGTATACAGAGACTAAAGATCCAGGGTATTTAAAATAATACAGTGTTTGTGAGCCTCAAGGTATAATCAATATTACAAACCTATACTAACATACAGAAGGCTACACTTGAAGACGACCCAAGTCTCAGATCTCTGCTTTGTTGTAGAAAGATGAAATGATGCTCCTTTTTACACTCTGGGCAAAGATTGAGGAGGCAGAATAGTAAAACTGTTGTTAAGATTTTCTTCCGACGTCCAGACTCTAGCAAAAAGTTGAAAAGTGACTCTCAAGTGGACAATTTCGTGTTGCAAAGACCAAATATGAGGATTACCATAATAAGCAGCAGTGGGGTTCGGTTAAATGCTGAAGAGACATTTCGGTTGAACGAACTCATTCAGTTGTGCAACTGACTAAGTATCCCCTTTCCCGTTCTCATCCATTAGCATCTCGAGTGTTCACACCAGTTGAGTAGTGAAGAGCAGGGACTTTTTCCGGCATTGAAAGACGGTAGTAAGGTAAGTCAACTAGTTTCAACTTTGTTACCGTGTTATCACCCATTCATTCGGAGCTAGAAACTAAAGTGCAACTAGGTCTCACCAATGTTCGATGTATAAAACATACACATTCGACAGCTTGCTGTTTATTTTACATACAATACTCACCTGTCCTTGTCAGAGTTGAGTAAATAAGGAAAAAACATGCTTCCTGTATGGGCAGTCAAGATTACATGGTAAGACATATTGAAGCAGACGAGTGAGAATCGCTGTATGTAACCCATTGACGCATAACCCAAGCTAATAAGAGATGGTATACAACAGTTACCGTGAACAACCACTTTTTGAACACAATGTGCATAGTCTGGTCGTAAAGCAGAAGAGAACACTCGGTCTGGTCGAAAAGCAATGATTTGGTGTCTCTATTGGTTGTTGTGAAGTTGGTTTTGGTGGTTGATAAACAGCTTATTGAGCTGGTTATCCCTGTGCTTCAGGGCAACGGGCCTTGAAGGGTTTATCTGGATCAGAAATGACACAGCTTCCTCTCCCCTTGATTTCCCTTACAAGTCTAACCTGTATTATACTGGGTCCTGTCTGTGGTTCGTTTTTATCATTCAGAGAATTAGACAAATCTTGACTATCTCTACAAAAAAAATTGAAAGTGACATGAAAAAAATGAAAAATCATATGAGGATTGACCAGGTTGTTACAGTCATCAACAGGCTTTGACATCATCTCATATTCCCTTTAGATGAGAAACCATCTAATTCTTAGAGATTGTATCATTATTTCTCAAATACCATTTTTTTATGTGATTGTTTATTATTACAGACAGGTATGAAAATGGCTATTAGCAATAATTATAATCCTATCCACATTTAAATAGACAATTTAAATAGCCAATAACACCATTGTTCATAAAACACATTTTATGAATCATGAATGGGTTTTATTAAACTCTCTTGTTGACTGGGAAGCTAAAAAAACAGACCTCTCGATAAAGGCCTGGTAAAATTAAACCAAACATGACCGGTCTACCTCAATAAATACAGCTACTATTGTTCCGCCTTGATGTCCTAATGTCCTGGACAATATGAAAATTTAAAAAAGTGTAATTTTCTTCAGCTGACTGACAGATTACAGAACTAAATTCATAGATTCATTCTGCAGTCTCTCTAGTCATATTCAATCAGTCATTCAGTCACACCCTACTGGAGTTTGGAATGCTGGTTCATATTCACGTGTAGTCTAGATGCAGCTATTTTTTATCTCAATATCAAATCATTTCCGAGTAAAAATACCTTACTGGGGTTGTTTTGAAATTAAAATGATTTTAAAAAAAATAGCTTCTTAGCAAACAGCAATTTCTCAAGCAAGAATTTTTGCTAGGGCTGTCTGGGAGTGGTCTGAATTGGGAGGATCACTCCTACAGACAGTTTATCACATTGCTGTGGCTTGCTATATAAAGCAGGCAGACAGGCATCGATGCATTCAGTTACTATTCGATTGAACGTTAGAATGGGAAAAACGGGTTTACCGAGAACGGTGTGACAAGCACAAAACATCCAGTCAGTGGCAGTTCTGTGGGCAAAAAAACTGCTTGTTGATGATAGAGGTCGAAGGAGAATGGCAAGAATTGTGCAAGCTAACAGGCGGACCACAAACAGACAAATAATGGCACAGTACAACAGTGGTGTGCAGAACAGGATCTCGGGAAACACACAACTCGTCGATCCTTGTCACTGATGGGCTATTGCAGTAGACGACCACAAGGGGTTCCACTCCTATCAGCTAAAAACAAGAAGCAACTCCCGCGGGCGATCACCAACACTGGACAATTGAGGAGAGGAAAAACATTGCCTTGAACATGACAGCGAGTTCAGTTTACCTGAGTGGCCTGCGCAGTCCCCAGACCTCAACCCAGTAGAGCATCTTTGGGATGAGATGAAATGGGCTGTTTGCAGCATGAATGTACCTCTGTTCAATCTGCAGCAACTGCGTGTTTCCGTCAACATGGACCAACATCAATGTGAAATGTTTCTGACACCTTGTAAAATGCCCTGAAGAATTCAAGCTGTTCTGGAGGCAAAGGTGGGTCCGACCCGGTACTAGATGGGTGTACCTAATAAACGGTCTGAGTGTATGTAAAACACAGGAATATCATGTTTTTGACTGCATTGGGACCTTAAAGGAAAACTCACTCAAAAACGATCTTTAGCATTTGTTTCATTAGTCCATTGTTGATATAGTCCCAAAATGTTTTGCATGTCAGCAGTCAAGTTTATATAACTTTAAAAACACAAATATACAGCCAGTATGCATTTTGCATCATATCGGCTCTATTTCTGTATTTTGAAAGTTAAATATTTTGAAATATTGATTGCTGACATGCTAAAAAATTTGGGACTATGTCAACAATTGACAAATTAAACAAATACCAAAATATCATTTTTGGGTGGAATTTTCCTTTAAGTATTGGCAGAAGCTTCCCTGTTGTTTATTTAGACCCGAGGCTGAGTAGTGGTTCCTCACGAAACCAGGACAAACAAAGACCATGATTTTGGTCATCTTAACTTAATTTTATCCATACAATGGTCCTTTGGAGGAAGGATTGTTGACATATTTGTATCTAACAGCATAATTGAGAAATATTTTCAGCAAACTTGGCATATTTATGACATTTTGAACTTAACCAGGCCTTGTTTCAGACTTTACGACTTGTGTTTCATCTGTACAGTAGGTGCTACAAAGCAAAACATTTGTGTCATATGGAGCTTTACCACTTGCTTTGTTAGTAGTATATATCTCAGTAGTATAATTTGATTTAAAATATATATATATACATTAATTTATGAATATTGAAAAAAGGAAACATTTGATTTGGCAAAATGTCCTATATATTGTTGAACAGAATAAACTCTAAGGGCGTATCAACGTCCAAGACTGGGATCTCTGCTAGTTTTAAAGTGACCCATTTTATTCTGAGAAATTGGAGTGGTAGGCAATGTAACCAATCACTGCCCTCTTAACTTGTAGCCTGCAAATCACCAGCAGAATCTATTTTTCTCTTGGTAATGCTTACCAGTCTGGAACTTTGATATGCCCGTAGATTATATTATGTTCAGCAATATATTGAGAAATGTATTTAAAAAAAATGTTTTCAATATTGTTTATATTTTAATGTTCTAAAATGAATGGGATTTTTTTTAAATCAAATGCTACTCATACTACAGAGCAATTGATAAAGCTTTGTACTGTATGACACCAATTTTTGCTTTGTAGCATCTACAAATGAAACATTATGGACTCCTGGAGGCCTGGGTAAGGTCAAACTGTCATCAATAAGTCAACTTTGATAAATTATTTGTCAATGATGCTTTTAGGTACAAATATTTTATATAGTTTTCAGACCCCTTGACATTTCCACAGTTCTTTACATTACGTTACCTTATTGTAAAATGAATTAAGTTGTTTTTTCCCCTCATCAATCTACACACAGTACCCCATAACTACAAAGCAAAAACTGTTATTTCAAATCAAATTTGCATAAGTGTTCAGACCCTTTACTCAGTACTTTGTTCAGGCCAAAGAGTTCAATCTTGGTGTCATCAGACCAGAGAATCTTGTTTCTCATGGTTTGAGAGTCCTTTAGGTGCCTTTTGGCAAACTCCAAGCAGGCTGTCATATGCCTTTTACTGAGGAGGGGCTTCCGTCTGGCCACTACCATAAAGGCCTGATTGGTGGAGCTCTGCAGAGATGGGAGAACATTCCTAGAAGGACAACCATCTCCACAGAGGAACTGAACACCTAACTGAACACCAAATCAACTGGCTACCCAGACTATTTGCATTGCCCCCCCCCCCCTTTACACCGCTGCAACTCTCTGTTGTTATCATCTATGCATAGTCACTTTAATAACTCTACCTACATGTACACATTACCTCAACTGGTGTCCCCTTGACACTGTACCGGTACACCACTGTATATAGTCTCCCTATTGTTATTTTACTGCTGCTCTTTAGCTACTTCTTATCTGTATTTTTTTTAAATTGCATTGTTGGTTAGGGGCTCATAAGTAAGCATTTCACTGTAAGGTCTACCTACACCTATTCGGCGCATGTGACTAATACAATTTGATTTGATTTGAAGCTCTGTCAGAGTGACCATCGGGTTCTTGGTCACCTCCCTGATCAAGGCCCTTCTCCCCCGATTGCTCATTTTGGCCGGGCGGCCAACTCCAGGAATAGTCTTGGTGGTTCCAAACTTCTTCCATTTAAGAAGGATGGAGGCCACTGTGTTCTTGGGGACCTTCAATGTTGCAGAGATTCTTGGGTACAATCCTGTCTCAGAGCTTTATGGACAATACTTTCGACCTCATGACTTGGTTTTTGCTCTGACATACACTTTCAACTGTGGGACCTTATATAGACAAGTGTGTGCCTTTCCAAGTCATGTATAATCATTTGAATTTACAATCTACACACAATACCCCATAATGACAAAGCAGAAACAGGTTATTAGAAAGTTTTGCAAATGTATTACAAATAAAAAACACACAACTTATTCACATACAGTACCAGTCTACTCATTCAAGGTTTTTTTTGTTGTTTTTTTTTCCACATTGTAGAAGACATAAAAACTATGCAATAACGCATATGGAATCATGTGGTAACCAAAAAGTGTCAAAATCAAATCAAAATATATTTTATACTTGAGATACTTCAAAGTAGCCACCCTTTGCCCTGATGACAGCTTTGCATACTCTTGGCATTCTCTCAACCAGATTCATGTGGTAGTCACCTGGAATGCATTTCAATTAACAGGTATGCCTTGTTAAAAGTTCATTTTTGGAATTTCTTTCCTTAATACATTTGAGAAAATCAGTTGCGTTGTGTCAAGGTAGGGGTGGAATAAAGAAGATAGCCCTATTTGGTAAAATACCAAGTCCATATTATGGCAGGAACATCTTTAATACCAAAGATAAATGACAGTCCATCATTACTTTTAAACATGAAGGTGAAAACTTTCAAAGTTTCTTCAAGTGCAATCGCAAAAACCATAAAACGCTATGATGAAACTGGCTCTCATGAGGACCACCACAGGAAAAGAAGACCCAGAGTTACCTCTGCTGCAGAGGATACATCCATTAGAGTTAACAGTACCTCAGAAGTTACAGCCCAAATAAATGCTTCATAGAGTTCAAGTAACAGACATCTTAACATTACTGTTCAGAGGAGACAGTGTGATTCAGGCCTTCATGGTCAAATTGCTGTAAAGAAACCACTACTAAAGGACACCAAGAGACACGAGCAATGGACATTAGACCGGTGGAAATATGTCCTTTGGTCTGATGAGTCCAAATTTGAGATTTTTGGTTCCAACCGCTGTGTCTTTGTGAGATGCAGAGTAGTTGAACGGACGAGCTCCGCATTTGTGATTCCCACCGTGAAGCATGGAGGAGGAAGTGTGATAGTGTGGGGGTGCATTGCTGGTGACACTATAAGTTATTTATTTTGAATTCAAGGCACTCTTAACCAGCATGGCTACCACAGCATTCTGCTGCAATACACCTCCCATATGGTTTTTCAACAGGACAATGACCCAACACACCTCCAGGCTGTGTAAGGGTTATTTGACCAAGAGAGGGATGGAGTGCTGCATTAAATGACCTGGCCTCCACAATCACCCGACCTCAACCCAATTAAGATGGTTTGGGAAGAGTTGGAACGCAGAGTGAAGGAAAAGCAGCCAACAAGTGCTAGGCATATGTGGGAACTCCTTCAAGACGGTTGGAAAAGCATTCCAGGTGAAGCTGGTTGAGAGAATGCCAAGAGTGTGCAAAGCTGTCATCAAGGCAAAGGGTGACTACTTTGAAATGCCACCGTTGGGTAAGGCATTTAAGGACATGATCAGGAAGCACTGGTACATTATTGATACTGACCCAGAATTGAAACCCATTTTTAAATATCCGCCAGGTATGGTCTTTAAAAGACACCCAAACGTCAGAGACATTGTGGTTAAATCTGATTACCCACCAGAGAAAAGGGAAACATTCTTAGACAAGGTTTGTGAGGGTCATTTCAAATGTGGCCAATGTGCTCAATCCAGCTTCACGTGCAAATATAATTAACACAGGACAAAGATTTAAGATCAAGGGCCTGATTACCTGCATGTCCACCAATGTAATTTACAAGCTGAAATGTCCTTGTGGTCTGTCTTACATAGGGAAAACCAGTAGAAGCTTTAAGACACGGATCAGTGAGCACCGCAGCAATATACGGACAGGTGAGACAAAACATCTGGTTGCTGCTCATTTTGTACCAGCTGGACATCCTATTAGTTCTCTGAGATACATTGGAATAGAAATGGTCAAGATGTCACACAGGGGAGGGGACACTGAGAGGGAACTTCTTCAAAAAGGAATCTTTCTGGATCCACAGGTTCAACACACTGTCTCCTCTTGGCCTTAACGAGGAGTTTGAATGTCCAAATTGTGTTTTATTTAAAATCCTAATTGAATATTGTATTGTGTATGATCATATATTTTGATACATTGAATGTTAATATTGTGAAACTATGTTATACATTATACATTTTTCCAACAATTGTTTACAGACATATTATTGCATCACAATTCCAGTGGGTCAGAAGTTTACATACACTAAGCTGACTGTGCCTTTAAACAGCTTGGACAATTCCAGAAAATGATGCCATGGCTTTAGAAGATTCTGATAGGCTAATTGACATCATTTCAGTCATTTGGAGGTGTACCTGTGGATATATTTAAAGGCCTACCTTCAAACTCAGTGCCTCTTTACTTGACATCATGGGAAAATCTAAAGAAATCAGCCAAGACCTCATCTCCTAGAGATGAATGTACTTTGGTGCGAAAAGTGCAAATCAATCCCAGAACAAGAGCAAAGGACCTTGTTATAATTACCATTGTTATGTTTGGAGGAAAAAAGGAGAGGCTTGCAAGCCGAAAAACCATCCTAACCGTGAAGCACGGGGGTGGCAGTATCATGTTGTGGGGGTGCTTTGCTGCAGGAGGGACTGGTACGTGTACTTTGTACGTGCTACGCACTTCAGCACTCGGCTGTCCCGTTCTTTGAGCTTGTGTGGCCTACCACTTCTCGGCTGAGCTGTTGTTGCTCCTAGACATTTCCACTTCACAATAATATCGCTTCCAGTTGACCGTGGCAGATATAACAGGCCAGAAATTTGACAAACTCACTTGTTGGGAAGGTGGCATCCTATGACGGTGCTACGTTGAAAGTCACTGAGCTCTTCAGTAAGGCCATTCTACTGTCAATGTTTGTCTATGGAGATTGCCTGACTGTGTGTTTGATTTTATATCCTGTCAGCAATGGGTGTGGCTGAAATAGACGAATCCACTAATTTGAAGGTGTGTCCATATACTTTTGTGTGTATATAGTGTATATGCTGAGTCTTAGTTCAGTCAGTTCAGTCCCAAAATTCAGCAAGATATTTTTTTCAAATATCCAGATAGTCCAGCCGCAAGCTAAATGTAATAAGGATCGATCTCACCAGTTCTGTTTTTAGTCTGTAGTAAAACAAAGGAAAATATTTTAGGAGAAAGCCCATAAACATTATGTTGGCCTTAGAAATAGCCTTCCACACTTTAGTTCTTGGAAGTCAATGGTCACCACAAAGGAAACTTATCTTGATGATCAATACAATATCCTTGCAAGTTCTCACTTGTATGGAGTAAGACAACTAGGCTTTTAAACGATAAACAGTTCCCGAGTTCACATTTCGAAATGCAGATAAGATGGATTCTTCTTCTTCGAATGCACCTAGAGTTCAATCCATTGTACTTATACCCTCATTAAAACCCACCACCCATTCCACTATTTTAACCCTATATAATCTTACACCAGGTTGACGACCTGGGAGGACAGAACACTACCACTCAACACCCCCTGCAATTCTCCTGTAGTAAAATCTCTCAATCCCAAGTACTTCTCTGCAGCTGCCACCACAACCTATATTTTCTGTGACTTAAGTTGCATTTCTGCAGTACAGTTGACAACCTCGGCTATGAATTCTAAGAATCCCACCTGGCTGAAGCACATATTATTCCGATCACTCTTTATTGGCCTCGGCCTACTCACATGAATTCTCTCAGGATCCCTTGCCCTTTACCCATCTTCCTGTACTATCTTCACTGCCTCAGCATACGACACCTTCTGCACTACTCTGATACTGGCAACCTCAGCCTGCCTTTCTCTCACCGGACACCTCTGATCTCCAGCACCATGGGCACCCTACAGCTAACACACACACAACGTTTTCCACCGATACTACACATTCCATTGTTTCATGCCCTCATGCACACTTCTCACATCCAGGAGTCTCCCACCTACACACTGCTGCAACATGACCATACGCTTCGTCACACCAAATGGCGGGCATCACATACAGCAGGAATCTTACAATTCAGTTGATCCTCCTCCACACTTAACGCCACCCCCATTATCATTCCATTCAACGGTGCCCTGCTCCGGAGCTCTTGTCCCTAGTCACGTGGTCTGGAGTGCCCGCTCCCTGTGGAGATAAGTTACTTTCCTGTCCACCATCTTACCCCCACTTCATGGCCGCAGCTGGCTTCTCCCTTACTGACACATCCACTTCTTATTTCACTCAAACCAGGAAGAAAGCGACTATGGGTGAGGCCAGGGAGTGACTTGGGCTGGGTTTCTCAAAAGCATCGTAGCACTAAGATCATCATTAAAGAGCTACTGAACATGCCGATTGGCATGTGTGTTTTTCTGTTGCTCATTCCAAATTTCTTTAATGATGTTTGTCCCCCATGAGACACAGCCTCAACACATCTCAAGGAACCATAGAACTTTATTGGTTACAAATAGAATTAGACATATTCTTGACTTGTCATGGGAATGGGTGACATGTTTTCTGCTGACAAAAATATAATGTTTTTCAACTATGCTCTTTGCCTCAACTGAATAATGTGAGATTTCGTGCAACAGTTTAATTTCAACCACCTTTTCGTTACCACATGTCCCTTTTGTTTCCTTCAACTATGTTTTCACATTGTTTTCTTATTTGTCTGATGCTGTAAGTCAAACTACATACAGGAATAGCTGTATGCCGTGGGTTACAAACAAAAAGGTTCTCGCAAATGAGATATCTTCACCAAGCCGTCCCCTGTTCACGACGGGCGAGAGCATCACCTCCAATTAACACTTTGATGTTGTCTTTGTTAGGGTAGCTATGTTTCCAACGGGGGAAACACGATCACATCCCACCCTCTCCGCTACTGTTAGACTTCCACCAAGACTCAGTTCAAAACTATCATGCTGTGGAATGGATCACATAAGAATTATTATCAGTGAGGCTCTTGTAATATGTTGATATGAATTGTGTATTGATACATTGCTACCCCTGAATGCAGGGAATGCAGGACTTACGGTTAAAGTAAGTCGTGAATCAAATTGTATTTGTCACATGTGCCGAGTACAACAGGTGTAGAATTTATACTTACTTTCTCGACAAGCCCTTTCTCGACAATTATAAAAATAAATAGTAACACAAAGCAATTACAATAATGAGGCTATATACAAGGAGTACCGGTACTGAGTCAATGTGCAGGGGTAGAAAGTAGTTCAGGTGATTGAGCAGCCTATGTGAAAGAAAGTATGTCTGTGTAAGTGTGTGTGTGTGGCATCAATATGCGTGTTTGTGTGAGCACATGTAGTGTGTGTGTTGGAGTGTCAGTGTAGTATGTGTGAGTGTGTGGGTAGAGTCCAGTGAGTGTGCATACTGTAGAGCCATTGTAAGAGAATGTCCGTGTAAAAAAGAGGATGTCCATGCAAATAGTCTGGGTAGCCAAATCTTACAGCTTGGGGATAAAAGCTGTTCAGGAGTCTTGTCATGCGGTAACAGAGAGAACAGTCTATGACTTGGGTGACTGAAGTCTTTGACAATTTTAGGGCCCTCTCTCTGACACCGCCTGGTATAGAGGTCCTGGGTGGCAGGGAGCACGGCCCCTGTGATGTACTGGGCCATATGCACTACTATCTATAGCAACTGGCGGCCGGATGCCAAGCAGTTGCCATACCAAGCAGTGATGCAGCACGACTCCAACACCATCATTAAGTTTACTGACAACACATCACCGACAACGATGAGACAGCGTATAGGGAGGAGGTCAGAGAACTGGTAGTGTGGTGCCAGGACAATAACCTCTCCCTCAATGTGAGCAAGACAAAGGATCCGATCGTGGACTATAGGAAAAGGCGGGCCAAACAGGGCATTGACGGGGCTGAAGTGGAGCTTTTCTATAGTTTCAAGTTCCTTGGTGTCCACATCACCAACAAACTATCATGGTCCAAACACACCAGGACAGTTGTGAAGAAGGCATGAAAACACATAGGAGACTAAAAAGATTTGGCCTGGGTCCGCAGATCCTCAAAAATGTCTATAGCTGCACCCTCGAGAGCATCCTGACCGGTTGCATCACTGCCTGGAATGGCAACTCCTCGGCAAAGGGTAGTGTGTACGGCCCAGTACATCACTTGGGCCAATCCAGGACCTATATACTAAGCGGTGTCAGACGAAGGCCCAAGTCATAGACTGTTCTCTCTGCTACCGCACGGCAAGCGGTACCGGAGCGCCAAGTCTAGGACCAAAAGGCTCCTTAACAGCTTCTACCCCCAAGCCATAAGACTGCTGAACAATAATTCAAATGGCCAGCCAGACTATTTACATTGACACCCCCCTTTGTTTTTACACTGTTGCTACTCGCTGTTTATTATCTGAGCATAGTCACTTTACAAATTACCTCGACTAACCTGTACCCCCGCACACTGACTCGATACCGGTACCCCTGTATATAGCCTCGTTATTGTTTTGTCATTTTATTTTTTATTTATTTTATTTAGTAAATATTTTTTTAACACTATTTCTTAAACTGTATTGTTGATTAAGGGCTTGTAAGTAAGCATTTCAAGGTAAGGTGGACAAGGTAATACAACACCTGTTATATTCGGCGCATGTGACATAAAATCTTATTTTATTTGTTGTTGGCCATGACCAGCCTTTCAAAGCATTTCATGGCTACAAATGTGAGTGCTACGGGGAGATTTAGACAGGTTACCTTGGCGTTTTTGGGCACAGGGACTATGGTGGTCTGCTGGAAATATATAGGTATTACAGACTGGGTCAGGGAGAGGTTGAAGACACTTGTCAGTGAAGACACTTGCCAGCTGGTGTGCGTCCTGAAAAAATTGTATGGTCTACAGCTTATCATAAGGTATTCTAACTCAGGCGAGCATAGGGCCGGGCGCCAGAACAAATCGGTTGGACGAGCCTTTGCTATCAGCAAGCAGACACGTTTTTTTACGGGATCTCCTATGTGTGCGTGTAACCGGTGCTATACTGCACCGCTGTAACTCTGCGTTGTGTGTGGTTGATAGAGACTATAAACGTGGACTTTGGAGATGAGGTAGTTTTAATCAAGCAGAACTGACTCTCTGCATCCTGCATCTGCATCCAAAAGGAAATAAAACATTTGTAGAGCACATATGTTCTGAGAATCGTCACCTCTTTCTACAACAGATGCACAATAGGAGGGATTGGGATCATTCGAGGAGCTAGCCATCGTTCACAAATACAATAGCCTGCTAATACCTTAGCTAGCTATTAACCACATGTTGAATTCAGAATATTGACATCACAAGTGCATCTTAACAATACCATCCACTTATGAGTAACCTCTAAATATACATCATTATTCATGAACAAAACACTGTATGACTTTGTACTTAAAAGAATCAAACTTTTCTAAAGACAGAAAAAGCGTACCTACCTCTCTCAGTGCATTAAAATGATTTGAGCACGCAGAGCAAAACGTAAGTACACACTCCCCTTCTCCCAGGATGCAGGCATGCATAACAAATCAACACAACATCTTGATATATGAACCTGGTGAAATTCACATAGTACTTTAACAACTGTTACATGCGCATGCTTCCGCGTTAATACTTTTTTTAAAAGTTGTTATACCGAGGCAGCTCGTGAGTTTCTAGTTTTGGAAACTTACAACTTATCCTACCATTTCTACCGATGATTATTTTGACATGCATTTTTGTGGAACAGTTTCATTTCAATAATAACGTTTTAGTTTCTCAAAACCATTGTCACGTGGTTAATCATAAAAATCTAAATGTTAAAGTTCAACTAAGGCAAGAGCACCAGCCTCTGCCATATGGAAATATTGATACACTGTGGTCCATTGCGGCTAAAGAAATAAGCATGCAGAACTCAGAGATAGCCTATAGGCAGCAATAGGCCTATAACTTCCATCGTAAACTAAGTCAAATATATGGGCCTAAGGCTGACAAATAAAAACAGTTTCAATCACATTCATCGCTCTACTCCGCCTGTCTGCCTCCCTTTCTGTCTGTCTTGACTTGAGCTATAGCTAGTGAGGTGTAACATTCTATCAAATCATCAACTGGATCCGGAGGAAGCTGTTGCTAGCGAACTCGTAACATTGTATCAACTAGCCTATTCCACTCCCTCAGAGTTTCCTTCGCCAGTCAGCTCGGGAAAGGCCGCTGTTTTTTATGATTTTTCCACTGGATATATGGGAATATCAGATCATTATATTTTGCTCGTTCACACCGAGACTTGGTGATTATCGAGGCCGGGAGTGTTGGAAAGATTTTTAAAATACTGAGTAACTATCATTTGCAATGGATGTAAAAAAAAAAGACTTTGTTTACAAATTGTGAGGTGATGAAAAAATGACTGAGAAGATCTGCTTATTAGTGGTGGATGTGGTGAGTTAAGACAATCTGAAATCAGACATTCCTACATTGCATGCAGCAGGTCAGGTAGGCCTATCCGTGCTTAGGCTTGCGCGCTCCCTCAAAGTTATTAGGACAGAGAAACCAGACACGTACTCATTGCTTATGGAGCACTCCAAACAAAAGACAATGAAAAGATTGACAAAACCCGTAATGGTTATGAAATAAACCCAAACTTGTTTCTCACACGTGAAACAGGCTGTGAATGAGAATGGTAAATTACTGTGATTACTACATGCATTAACAGTAACGTATGTAACCAAATGACGAGGGGTTAACAGTACATTTACTAGGCCTACTGGTGACATATGTAATGGAGAATTGATTCAAAATAAATCATCAAAGGGCAAAGAATTCACACAATGAAACAATGAATGGGCAAGAATTCGCGGGAGACAGCAGAGCGCATAGAGAGAAATACCATATCTTCACCACAGACCTAATTCCCCTTCTTCTTGTTGCCACATTTTAAATTATACTAAAGATATTACGTTTACACATATTTTAGATGCTTTTCACAGGAAAGCCGCAACTCAATCAGCTAGACATATTGTCGCGTACGCTGCCCAAATTGCGGGAGTCCCAAATCACAATTGTGATTTGAAACAATCCACAACCATTTTGTTAAAGAAGCTAATGATCTCCTGTGGCTAAGTCATGCTCTCTGGTGAAGTATTTTGACATTTTTTACTTAAATAGGAGTAATTACATAATTTTGGCAAAACATCAATTTACTTTAGGAGAAGCCAGCATCCTAACAGTGCACTGTGTACCCACCAACTTTCCTTTCCCAATTCGCAAGAGGCTTAAACCAGAGATCTGTATAAATGACGAGATGCTCATGTCTCTGCCCCAAATGCGCGAAGGCAGACGACAAGCTTATGATAGCCCATAGAAACGCATTGGGCTTATTCTGGACCGATTTTGGCAAGTGAGCCCTCTCCGTTCACCTCTTCCTCTCTGCTGAAACTCTCACAGGAGAAAGCATCCAAGTGAGCGAAACAGCTCCCCTCAGTCTTACTATATGTAGCCCATGCATCTGATGCTGTCTGGACATAAATAGTATGACCTACACATACTGAGACAAAGGGGTGTTGTTTCGCTCGCTGAGATGTTTTAACTGAGATAGATGTGTATTTCTGTCGGCGTAAGTCTCTGTCAAATAAATGATTATTATTTCAATATTTTATTTGGATGGACAACGAAGTACGGTAGGGTGGGCCAGAACCTTGAGACTTCCTTAATATTGCGCACCAGCTATTATTAACAGACACACACCCCCTCAGCTTCCACAACGCTACCGTTCAGACCTGCCGATGTATAGAATAACCAGCTAGATACATTTTTCCATGTCCTTGTTCAGCCCTGTTCTTCAGATCACAATGATAGGATAGTCTCGAATGGCGCTCGTCCAGTTTATTCTCAAGGGGTTGCACGTTCACCAATAGAACGGGAGTGTAGAGGCGGTTTATCCACTCTCCGATGTAGCCTCGTCAGGTGTCCGGGATAATCAATATGTCCTTCGCTTCTGGTCATAGGAAATGATAGCGGAAACATTATGTACAAAACAAGTTAATACCAGCTCAAAAATACATAAAGCAGCACAATTGGTCAAGAGCCCGTAAAATGCTGCACTTTGGGAACAGATTATTATTGTGACCGTATTGTCTGGTAATAACACATGTTTCATTGGACAGGCTATATGATATAGACAATTATGGTTGCACATCTACTGTACTAATAATGAGACACCTGAAAACAGAAGACTGAATCACACCGAAACATAAAGAAGGGATTCAGAACGTATTTTCTGTTACACATCAACCTGCCCATGAAGACAGAGAGCTAGAGGTCAGAGACTACAGAGGGGTGGAGGCAGGCGGCCTGCCTGTGCAGCGTGGCCCAAAAGATTGCTTTGATTTCAGTTCTCTCACAAATTGAGGAATTCTCTGGCTGTTGCAGCTTCGTGATGGACGGTGTCAGTTTGAAGACATGGAGCCCCAGCCTTTTGATCAGAATGGTTTATGAGGAGTCAGCCTGACCAGACAGATACGACCAGACCACAATTACAAACGAAACGCAAGGGATAGAAAATAATGTGACACACAGACACAAAGACTGACATTTCCCTTGTTTCCTAACGTTGTGCTTTGAGAGGGTTTGGTTAAGAGGGAGAAAAACATGGTGGATAGTGACTGACTCAAAAAGGATACTAGATGTGGGTCCAATGAGACTGCAATTATAGAATAAAACTCCCCCTACGTGCAATCTTTCTTCGACGTTTGCATGGGAACTTTTTCCAAATGAACCTTCCCTTTGTTGCAGTCTCTCCAGCAACATATTGACATTGTTCTCCGTGACAGGAGAAGGCAGAGCCTGGCATGTGAAAGTAAGTGCATTGAAATGAAAGAAGCCAGACGGAGTACGCTGTTACTTTGCAGTTAAGCCTCAATTCACTCCATTACCACCACGATAGTCTTGTGTGTCTTATCGTATCGTAGCTCACAGTGCTACAATATTGATACAGATTCACTGTTTCGTGTCACGGAGGCTCTATGTTTTCCCGAGGTGTGTCGTCATGTAGCCTATGGCCTTGCTGTATGGCTAATGTGTTGTCAGTGAGATCACCACGCTCTCTGTCTGTAGCTGGGCCATTTTGTCTGTGAGTTTCAAATTGGCAGCCTTCCCTCTGTTCTAAAATCCTTTAATGTTCATTCATGTTTAATACTGTAGAAATCGTTGTGGCCCCCAAGAGGTTACCCACAATCCTTTGTGCAATATTCATGTTAATGACATTAAAGTCACTGCAGCGCTGGGCTGAACAGTGTGGAGAAGTGATTGGTTTGAAAGTGAGACACGAGGCCTGGGAGAGATGAGGAGAAAGGCTAATGCTTCATTATTGAGAAGAGAGCATTTTAAACTTTGATAGCGGGAGGCTGTTGAGGCAATACAGCACAGAGGTATATTTTCTAAAGCTGGCTAGAGCTATTTTACAGCTACAGCTATTTTACTTTTGTGAGTCACAAAGAAAAAACCTCTCACATTGCTTACCTGCTATTGAGTCAGGTAAAGAATACATAAAATCCCAATGGTTACAATGGACAATGACCTTTCCATGAACTGTAAATGTATCAATATACACTAAGTGTACAAGATGTTGAATGCGTTCCACAGGGCTGCTGGCCCATGTTGACTCCAATGCTTCCCACAGTTTTGTCAAGATGGCTGGATGTCCTTTGAGTGGTGGACCATTCTTGATACAGACGGGAAACTGTTGAGCGTGAAACACCCAGCAGCGTTGCAGTTCTTGACACTCCTCGAACTGGTGCGTCTAGCACCTACTACCATACCCCATTCAAAGGCACTTAAATCTTTTGTCTTGCTCATTCACCCTGTGAATGGCACAGATACACAATCCATGTCTCAAGGCTTAAACATAATCCTTTAACCTGTCTCCTCCCCTTCACCTACACTGATTGAAGTGGATTTAACAGCTGACATCAATAAGGGATCATAACTTTCACCTGGATTCATCTGGTCAGTCTATGTCATGGAAGAGCAGGTGTTCCTAATGTTGTTTTTTTTTACACTCAGTGTACAACACTATACAACAATATAGTTACAATTATCATGCAGATACTTTTGACTGTAATAGTAATAGGAGACACATTAATATTCTCAGTTCTGCCAGGTCGTGGTTGACTGGGAGCAGTGTTGTAGTATGGTTCAGTACAGAGGAGCACGGCAGCAGCACAGAACCCACCAGGAATAATTGTTATTCAAACAGGAGCTTTGCCCGCTCGGCATCTGAGATGTGCCAGACCAAGAGGAAGTTATGTGCCATAAAACATTTAGCTCTAAGCACAGTTATCCCAGCTCATGTCTCTTTAAGATGATTCATAGTGGGTTAGAGAGATATAGGAGCATTTTTCAGTGTTTGCCAAGCTTTATCGATTCATTCTGTTCTAATCAAAACAGTATTTTCATCTAATTACTATTCAAAATGTAACCATTAACCAACGCCGCAGGTAGGGTTTGTAGCTAATGCTGTGTATGTATGCATGACAGTCAGAGAGCAACAGGATGCATGCCCATTGATTTCTACAGTAATATATACACACTCAGTCGGAACGCACCAACTAAAGGTCAAGAGAGATGGGAGGCGACTTACAGATTGTTCTATTGACATTCTCCATTACAGAGGGGGGATTGTGAATTGAACACTTAGCGGTATATTGTGTGTGTGTGCGTGTGTGTGTGCGTGCGTGCGTGCGTGTGTGTGTGTGAACCTCATAGCACTTTCTGTTGCTAATTACTTGTGATTGTTGCCCCGAGGATGCTACATGCCTCTCACCTGAGAATTGAACCAGCTATTTCCCAGCACCATCAAATCAGATCATACACTGACTGTATCACTAACTATATTTGCAGCAGCACACTAGACTTACAGTCCAGACAGGTGTTTTGTGTGAGTGATACATCCTCTCTGGGGAAAGTGGAGAGGAGAGGAAAGCCATGACTAATGCTGGCTAATTGAGATCGCTTTTTTTCCTTCTCGTAAATACAGTATGGTACCCTGTAATGGAGTCTATTCCCTCAATGAGCGTTTTAAACTCTTTAGTCAGGACGATTGCTGACTCACTCCTTAATCCTATGAGCCTCCACTCACAGCACGGGGCAATGACTTGTTCATCCTCTTTTAGCGTAATTTGGCTCCAGCCAGCGGGGGAGTTAACATGGATAGGGGGAGGGAGGGAGAGCGGAAGGTGGCCCAGTTAGCTCAAACAAACACAATCACTGTGATGACACTCCTTGGCTGCAGACAAGAGGAAACCATGCTGAATGCACAGAGAACACAGTTTCCTACCACTGCTTTCTGTTTGCCTCTTAGTAGAAGAGACAGGTCTGTCCACACTGGCCATTGTGTGCCATGGCAACTTGTCTTTTTGCTTTGTACCTGATTCACCAGCTCCGCTCCAATCCAAACACTCTCCAAACGTTGTTGGTTACGTCAAGAGAGACTGAAAGGAGGATTGGATTCTGAACTGAAGAGAAGCTAACAGGATTGTGTGTGTGTGTGTGTGTGTGGGGGGGGGGGGGGGGGCAAACAAATCAGGCGGTTTAGTTCTGTGTCTTTGCAATATGAGCCAGTTGTTTTATGAGTGGGATGATATGCTCTTTGTCTGTGTCTTCATACATATTTATCTATTCCATTTTGCCTTGTTATCAAATCAAATTGCATTGGTTGCATACACGTTTAGCAGATGTTATTGCGGGTGTAGTGAAATGCTTGTGTTCCTAGCTCCAAAAGTGCAGTAATATCTAACAATAAACACAAATCTAAAAGTAAAAGAATGGAATTAAGAAATTATGTTAATATTTGGACAAGCAATGTCAGAGTCCCGAATATACAGTGGGGAGAACAAGTATTTGATACACTGCCGATTTTGCAGGTTTTCCTACTTACACAGCATGTAGAGGTCTGTAATTTTTATCATAGGTACACTTCAACTGTGAGAGACGGAATCTAAAACAAAAATCCAGAGAATCACATTGTATGATTTTTAAGTAAATAATTTGCATTTTATTGCATGACATAAGTATTTGATACATCAGAAAAGCAGAACTTAATATTTGGTACAGAAACCTTTGTTTGCAATTACAAAGATCACACGTTTCCTGTAGTTCTTGACCAGGTTTGCACACACTGCAGCAGGGATTTTGGCCCACTCCTCCATACAGACCTTCTCCAGATCCTTCAGGTTTCGGGGCTGTCGCTGGGCAATACGGACTTTCAGCTCCCTCCAAAGATTTTCTATTGGGTTCAGGTCTGGAGACTGGCTAGGCCACTCCAGGACCTTGAGATGCTTCTTACGGAGCCACTCCTTAGTTGCCCTGGCTGTGTGTTTCGGGTCGTTGTCATGCTGGAAGACCCAGCCACGACCCATCTTCAATGCTCTTACTGAGGGAAGGAGGTTGTTGGCCAAGATCTCGCGATACATGGCCCCATCCATGCTCCTCTCAATACGGTGCAGTCGTCCTGTCCCCTTTGCAGAAAAGCATCCCCAAAGAATGATGTTTCCACCTCCATGCTTCATGGTTGGGATGGTGTGTTTGAGGTTGTACTCATCCTTCTTCTTCCTCCAAACACGGCGAGTGGAGTTTAGACCAAAAAGCTCTATTTTTGTCTCATCAGACCACATGACCTTCTCCCATTCTTCCGCTGGATCATCCAGATGGTCATTGGCAAACTTCAGATGTGCCTGGACATGCGCTGGCTTGAGCAGGGGGACCTTGCGTGCGCTTCAGGATTTTAATCCATGACGGCGTAGTGTGTTACTAATGGTTTTCTTTGAGACTGTGGTCCCAGCTCTCTTCAGGTCTTTGACCAGGTCCTGCCGTGTAGTTCTGGGCTGATCCCTCACCTTCCTCATGATCATTGATGACCCACGAGGTGAAATCTTGCATGGAGCCCTAGACTGAGGGTGATTGACCGTCATCTTGAACTTTCATTTTCTAATAATTGCTCCAACAGTTGTTGCCTTCTCACCAAGCTGCTTGCCTATTGTCCTGTAGCCCATCCCAGCCTTGTGCAGGTCTACAATTGTATCCCTGATGTCCTTACACAGCTCTCTGGTCTTGGCCATTGTGGAGAGGTTGGCGTCTGTTTGATTGAGTGTGTGGACAGGTGTCTTTTATACAGGTAATGAGTTCAAACAGGTGCAGTTAATACAGGTAATGAGTGGAGAACAGGAGGGATTCTTAAAGAAAAACTAACAGGTCTGTGAGAGCCGGAATTCTTACTGGTTGGTAGGTGATCAAATACTTATGTCATGCAATAAAATGCTAATTGATTACTTAAAAATCATACAATGTGATTTTCTGGATTTTTGTTTTAGATTCTGTCTCTCACAGTTGAAGTGTACCTATGATAAAAATTACAGACCTCTACATGCTTTGTAAGTAGGAAAACCTGCAAAATCAGCAGTGTATCAAATACTTGTTCTCCCCACTGTAAGTGTGTATAGACATTATGGACAGTATGTGGATGGAATACATAGTATATCTGAAGAATGTGTAGGATAGAATAGCATATTTACAGCAATAGTTGAATAGGAATAGTTGACTAGAATACAGTATTATACATATTAAATGGATAAAACAGAATGGAAACATTAGTAAAGTGACCAGTGTTCCATTAGTAAAGTGACCAGTGTTCCATTAGTAAAGTGACCAGTGTTCCATTAGTAAAGTGACCAGTGTTCCCTTAGTAAAGTGACCAGTGTTCCATTAGTAAAGTGACCAGTGTTCCATTAATAAAGTGACCAGTGTTCCATTAGTAAAGTGACCAGTGTTCCATTAGTAAAGTGACCAGTGTTCCCTTAGTAAAGTGACCAGTGTTCCCTTAGTAAAGTGACCAGTGTTCCCTTAATAAAGTGACCAGTGTTCCCTTAGTAAAGTGACCAGTGTTCCATTAGTAAAGTGACCAGTGTTCCATTAGTAAAGTGACCAGTGTTCCCTTAGTAAAGTGACCAGTGTTCCATTAGTAAAGTGACCAGTGTTCCATTTGTAAAGTGACCAGTGTTCCATTAGTAAAGTGACCAGTGTTCCATTAGTAAAGTGACCAGTGTTCCATTAGTAAAGTGACCAGTGTTCCATTAGTAAAGTGGCCAGTGTTCCCTTAGTAAAGTGACCAGTGTTCCATGTCTATGCACATAGGATAACAGCCTTCAAGGTGCAGGGATGAGTAACCGTGTGGTTGACAGCTAGTGCCAGTGACAAGTTCAGGGTCGGCTAGTGAAGGCTTAGTAAACCAAGTCATATGCTGCCTCACTCCGAGAAGGTAATTTCAAGCTATCGGCAAAACACATTTGAACACAGCATAGCTTAAATAGTCTGTCACGTTGTTATTCCTGCGTCAAACTTGTCAACATATTGACATCCATTTTATATTGTAGACTACAGCATATCAAGTAAATTACTGTTTCTACATTTGCCACACACTTTACACAAATACTAAACATGACCAATTGTTAAGTTTCTGGTGGGAGTGAAATGACTAAGGAGATCATTCAACATACACAGCTTTTATTTATTTTTTTAAGTACAGTATATCTCACCTCTTTTGTCAAAACACATCATGGAGTGTTGCTATTCCATTGTTCCAACCGTCGTAATGTTCTGCTGTGCAGGGGGAGCCATAAAGCCAGAGGCTGCTACCAAGCTCAAAGTCACAGCCATGTCCGCCCTTAGCAGATAATTACTGTACGACACCCACAGACGACCAGCTAACGTTCACAGCAACTGACTTTCATTGCAAATGACACTGGGTCTTTAACGTTTCCAAGCGTAATGCATTTGCTCATGGCAAAGGTTTTACAACTTCAATTTTACTGCTTTATTAAAACAAATGTGAGTGTGACCTACACATTACCTTTTCCCTCTCTTCATATTAGCTGTTGAGTGGCATGTGGCAATGTGTCTGGCTCCTGCTTGTAAAATGTGTGTGTGTGTGTGTGTTGTGTGTGTGTATTCTGTACACATAGCTAGTGTTTATGGTGCATGCAAAGGAGGACTTATTCCTGCAGGGACAGGTGGACAGGCCTTTGGCAGGCCCACTAATGGGCTACGGTCTGTGGCTCCACCTGTTCCAATGCATTTCTCTCCTTGGATAAGGAATGCTAGCGCCACGTGGAGAAACGGCACAGAAGGGAAGTTGAAGAGGTAATGGTAAGATAGGGGGCTTGAGAGGCAGGGAAGATCATTTCTGATTTCACAGGTATTATTCTGGCAGCCATTTAAAAACTAAACAGCACCTCTGCTGAGAGAAGAGAGGTAGAGAAATGACAGAATGCTTCAAGGACAAGGACCCTGCAAAAGAGGTCTGACAGCCCAACTTGTTGTTTCTAGAGGATTCAGCAACGGGAGTGTAAAGAATTATTATTTTTTGAGTGAAATAGAGTGACAGTGTGGAACATTCCCCTGGGGATTTCATTCCCGGAAGGGTATCTCTGCACATTAAGTAACCTATATATATTACGTATTAGCAGTGTTTGACAGGTAATTCTTTTAGACAATAAAAGGGAGAGGGAAAGTTGCCTCGGAGTAATTCAGCCTCTAAGAGCACAACCATGCCTGTAGTCAGTTTCATCCTCCCGCATTGACAGACGGTGTTATTTAAAATACATTTCATCTTCATTTCAACAGTGGGGCCCCTCTGATCTGTTCAAATATACTTTGCATTCAGAGCAGTCTGTTTGCGTGTGTCTGCGCTGAGTGAAAACCCAGATCTATCTTGATAATTGTCACATGCTCGAGTCGAGTGTGGACAGAGTGAAACACGATCGCCACGCCTCCTCGCAATTCTATGAATTAATAAGCAGATCCAACTCAGCCGCTGCAACACTTAGTATTCACACTGTCCGTGTCAATCAACTGCAGTGAAAACATTGTCATTTCATAAAAATGATAGACAAGAGCAAGTACACTGAAAAGGAGATTGTGATAATACTGTGACTTAGCACATGAAAAACCTGCATTAACACAACTCAGGTCTGTTCATCTCTATACTTCTATCCTTCTGCTCTGCCCATCCTTAATGTCTGTCTATATAATGTATTTACCATAGAATTACAAATATCATGAATTATTCTAGGATCTCTATGGTAGTTACAGTGTTCTGCTCTGCCCATCCCTACTAATATCCCTGTATTTCCTGATGATAGACTGGGTATGTGTTGTGTTAATAGACTTCTTTAGTCACATATGTGTGTGACAGACAGGTGGCCTGGGCTGGCCCAGGTGCTCAGTAGAAGTGCTCTTCTGGGTGAGAGGCTGACACAATCACTCACTCTAGGGACCAATTCACAACTCGCTCACTCAATAACACTCCCTCCTCTCTCTCCTTCTCTCCCTCTTGTTCTCCCTCTCTCTACCTATCTATCTCTCCCTCTCTCTGACTCGCAATCTCTCACACACACCCTCTCTTTCCCTCACCGCTCTCTCGCGCTCTTGCAAACACACACTCTCTCTGTCACATCTCTACATCTCTCTCTCTCTCTCGCTCTTCCTCTGTCTGACATTCATACAATAGAAGTCTCCAACATGGCCTCGGTATTTCTCTAACTCTCACTTTAAAATAGTTACTCACTAAATCTTTTATTTTTTTTTAAATTGCATACACCAAGAGAGTCAGAGCTGGAACGATTTGCTGAGAAATAGGTGTCACAGATTGAGTGGGAGTGTGTGTGTGTATCTTTGGAGGACTGTGTGCATGCACGCAAGGCCATACTTGAATGCATGCATACATACACATCGTTTCAAACCACAGCACATCCCTCTTTCAAAGAGAATGCCTCTGTAGCTACCGTTGTGTCTTGTCGAACATACTGGTGTTTTTAAGCAGTACTCATTTGTTAAATGTGAGTCTCATAATGTTAATCACTCATCTATGTAAATCGGTAATGAGCCAACTTCTACGTTATTTTTTTAGAGATATTTGTTTGGTTAGAATATGATTGATTTGGAAAGACAAACCGAATGCTCGTGGTGTCTGTCTGCATGCTGTGAAAATTGGCCCATCACTTGAGATGAGGACAAAACGTTCAGCCATGGGCAATTATCTTGTCGTAGACAGTCAAACCTCAGAGGTGTCTGTGTTACAAAGCACGCTGGCGCCCTCCTGAGGTAATTCACTTTTTATTTTGTTTTTCACTACATCACATCTTGAGAAATGGCAGGGAAGTTTTATTCCTAACAGTTATGTTCTCTGCTTTTAGAGATAACAGGTGGAAAACAATATTTAATTCTGAGACATGCAAAATCAACTGGAAATATGAGTGTTTCTTTGGCAAATGGCCCTGCTAATAACTTCTGTATGCAAATAGCACTCTAGATCACTCAAAAGGGTTATGCTTTCTCTTTGGAATAACAGTGACAACACTGCTCCTCTGACTCTCCTGAATTCTGTCAGATTATTTAAAAAATATTCAATGTGTTCACCCTATTTTTATATCTAGAATGTTTTCATGTTTTTCAAATAGTACTACTTTATTATACACATGTGCCACTAGGCACATACAATTAAATGAGGCTCTTCTGCCTTGTCTCATATATAATTTGTCTCAGCTCTATTAAGCTTGCAAACTATACTCACCTTGAGATGGGTTCAGGGTACAATCACTCAGTGCAGTAATAGAAAAGAGGTTGTATGATACTATTACATTTTAGTCATTTAGTGACTTACAGTTATAAATACAAAACTGTCACCTGTTGTTGTTTTTTTTACAGTATTTACACCTCTATTCCCTCTCTCTGGCTCTACATCTCCTTGTTTACTGCAATTATATACCCAGTAACACCTAAAGTCAGCCTCACCCAATGGAATCCACAACTTCCCCCCGCTGACTGTCAAAACGGGGTGCAACAGGGTGGAGTGTGGGGCTGTGGATGACTGAGACGGGGTGTTTGGCCGCACTGAGCTGGCAGACTGGCACGGGCAGGAGGAGAGCCCGGGTATTATAAGAGCCAGGCTGGCAGGGATCCCTGGATGCCAGGGCTGTCTCTTGGTGGGGCAGGGAAGGTTATTGCTGGGTGATATAAGGCCAGTGGGAGACTACCCACTGGGCAATAATGTCAGGTTAATGTCCAACTTTTTGATTGATATCAACAAACGTAAATGACATTAGAAAATCAGCTAAACCTTTAAACCATGTTGTGGATATTATGGGTAAAACAGAGTGGGGGGGGGGGGGGATACGGTGCATCTTTGACTGACGGGCTGGCCTTGGGAGTATACAAACAAATCTATACCACTGTTCATGGTCAGCTTGCAGCTCAGTCATAAACCAAACCCCATATTGATCATATTGGTAATATGACAATAATTTAGTATCTCGGAATTTGCAAAGGCAATTCACAGAGGACGTATCTCAGCCCTTCCAGACATTAAAGCAATAAGGAACGACAAACTGTGATATATTGTGAATACATTACAGCTATGTCACACCCCCTGCATTCATGGTTTACTTTTCATCAAACTTCAATCACATATTGTACTATCCCCCGAGGCACAAACTGGTTGAATCAATGTTGTTTTGATGAAATCTGTCACCGTATTGTGACATGGAATCTACATGGAAAATACATTGGTTTTAAGGGAGGTAATTTCAACCACAGAATTATGTCATCATTGTAACCCATTTTCAACATAGACAAACCTTGCATGAAATATGCTCAATTTGTACCTTTGAAAGAACGTCAGATCTTCAACGTTATATCCACTATCCGGAAAAAAAAACAATAGGCTAGGAAGCACCTCTAACTGGAGAGTTAATCTACAGCTATTAATTTGGTCTCCCATCCAGGGTTTTAACCAAGACCAGATTATTGATAGATCTCTTAATGACTAAATATACTGACTGTTGCTATCGAAGTCATTCCCAAGGGTTGGTTTAACAGAGCAAATGAAATGTTACCATACATCATCAATGCTATACGACAGTGATTAGGCCTATATAGCATTTTCAAAGTCATCAACAGCTATTGTATCTATACATATATTTTTTTTTATGACAAAACATATACATTACCATTCAAAGGTTTGGGGTCACTTAGAAATGTCCTTGTTTTTGAAAGAAAAGCAAAAAAAATGGTCCTTTAAAATAACTTCAAATTGATCAGAAATACAGTGTTGACATTGTTAATGTTGTAAATGGCTATTGTAGCTGGAGACAGCAGATTTTTATGGAATATCTACAGTTGAAGTCGGAAGTTTACATACACCTTAGCCAAATACATTTAAACTCAGTTTTTCACAGTTCTTGACATTTAATCCTAGTAAAAAATTCCCTGTTTTAAGTAGGATCACCATTTTATTTTAAGCATGTGAAATGTCAGAATAATAGAAGAGAGAAAGATTTATTTAATCTTGTATTTCTTTCATCACATTCCCAGTGGATCAGAAGTGTACATACACTCAATTAGTATTTGGTAGCATTGCCTTTAAATTGTTTAATTTGGGTCAAACGTTTCAGGTAGCCTTCCATAAGCTTCCCACAATAAGTTAGGTGAATTTTGGCCCATTCCTCCAGACAGAGCTGGTGTAACTGAGTCAGGTTTGTAGGCCTCCTTGCTCGCACCCACTTTTTCAGTTCTGCCCACAAATTTTCTATAGGATTGAGGTCAGGGCTTCGTGATGGCCACTCCAATAACTTGACTTTGTTGTCCTTAAGCCATTTTGTCACAACGATGGAAGTATGATTGGGGTCATTGTCCGCTTGGAAGACCCATTTGCGACCAAGCTTTAACTTCCTGACTGATGTCTTGAGATGTTGCTTCAATATATCCACATAACTTTCCTGATGATGCCATCTAACATGATGCCATCTATTTTGTGAAGTGCACCCAGTCCCTCCTGCAGCAACGCATCACCACAACATGATGCTGCCACCCCTGTGCTTCACGGTTGGGATGGTGTTCTTCGGCTTGCAAGCCTCCCCATTTTCCTCCAAACATAACGATGGTCATTATGGCCAAACAGTTCTATTTTTGTTTCATCAGACAGAGGACATTTCCCCAAAAAGTACGATCTTTTTCCCCCATGTGCAGTTGCAAACCTTAACCTGAAAGGCCGCTCAGCAAGGAAGAAGCCACTGCTCCAAAACCGCCATAAAAAAGCCAGGCTATGTCGATATAGGACTCATTTTACTGTGGATATAGATACTTTTGTACCGGTTTTCTCCAGCATCTTCACAAGGTAATTTGCTGTATTTCTGGGATTGATTTGCACTTTTCGCGCCAAAGTACGTTCATCTCTAAGAGACAGAACACGTATCCTTCCTGAGCGGTATGATGGCTGCGTGATCCCATGGTGTTTATACTTGCGTACTATTGTTTGTACAGATGAACGTGGTACCTTCAGGCGTTTGGAAATTGCTCCCAAGGATGAACCAGAATTTTTTTTCTTAGGTCTTGACTGATTTTTTTTGATTTTCCCATGATGTCAAGCAAAGAGGCACAGAGTTTGAAGGTAGGCCTTGAAATACATCAACAGGTACACCTCCAATTGACTCAAATTATGCCAATTAGCCTATCAGAAGCTTCTAAAACCATGACATCATTTTCTGGAATTTTCCAAGCTGTTTAAAGGCACAGTCAACTTAGTTGTATGTAAACTTCTGACCCACTGGAATTGTGATACAGTCAATTATAAGTTAAATTGTCTGTCTGTAAACAATTTCTGGAAAAATGACTTGTGTCATGCACAAACAAGATGTTCTAACCGACTTACCAAAACTATAGATTGTTAACGAGAAATTTGTGGAGTGGTTGAAAAACGAGTTTTAATGACTCCAACGACTTCAACTGTACATAGGTGTACAGAGGCCCATTATCAGCAACCATCACTCCTGTGTTCCAATAGCACATTGTGTTAGCTAATCCAAGTTTATCATTTTTAAAGGCTAATTGATCATTAGAAAATTATTTTGCAATTATGTTAGCACAGCTGAAAACTGTTGTTCTGAAAAAAGAAGCAATAAAACTGGCCTTCTTTAGACTAGTTGAGTATCTGGAGCATCAGCACTTGTGGGTTCAATTACAGGCTCAAAATGTCTAAAAACAACTAACTTTCTTCGGAAACTTGTCAGTCTATACTTGTTTTGAGGATACTTGTTTTTTCTGTAAACATTACTTGTGTCATGTACAAAGTAGATGTCCTAACCAACTTGCAAAAACTATAGTTTGTTAACAAGAAATTTGTGGAGTGTTTTAAAGACTAGTTTTAATGACTCCAACCTAAGTGTATGTAAACTTCTGACTTGAACTGTATATGGTGCAGACTTCAGCAGCATGCGCCATCAATCTCTATCACTATCCCTCTCATGAGCCCATGCAAACTCACTGAACCTGGCCTACTGTATACAGTAGATTGCTTCATACAACCTTTGAAAATCAATCACCACCCATTGACTATGCTACAAAATTCAGTAACACTTTATATAGATAGTCTGTGGAGTATCTACTGATGGACTATCAGTAACATTCCAACTATCAACTACCTTAACCCTTATTCTAAACCTAGCCCTATCTGTAACTTTAGCAAGCAGTTGCTTATCAACAGATCATTTGTTGATAGTATGACCATTGTTAGTATGACCATCTGTAAAGCATCTACAGATGGACGATCCGGACTATCCAAATAAACTGTGACCTAAAATGCATTTTTTTTTATGCTTCTCTGTAAGTAAAATATTTTTGTTCTTCCATTCCAATGTCAACATGGTTGCTATTCCCTGTGCTAGGGGAGATGAAGATGATGCTTTGCGGCCAGACTCCTGTGGGGGAGCAGTATGACAGCTTGTCTCTATGAAGGCTTGGTAATGAGAGAGAGTGTGTTCACAATGTCTACATGTGTCAGGCAGACCCACTGATGGTTGCTCTTGTTTTTCTGAAACTGTGTTTACACTTTAGTTTTCCTTTATGACAGTCTGAAGAGCAAACAGTAGATAGAACAGCAGTTACAACATCCAGACATCACATCTACACCAGCCATTTCACTTCTGGTTACGGTCTGGAAGTTCTATGTTTTCTCTATCTGCACAGTAATCTTTTGTATGCTATTTTCATTTCACATACAATAATGCCATCTAGTTTTTATACACATTACCCTCTAGATATGTAGGAAAAACATGTCCAACAATTTACATAGTCATAATGTCAATCATACTTTGCTCTGTTAGTTCTTTGCTTTGTGGTGTGGAGAGGATTAACCCAGGTCGTCCCATGACTCGAGGAATGAAAGTTCAAATCCCAGCAGGTCTAAAAGTACATCTCTGAATATCCTGCTGCCTACTGATACTTAGAATCCATACAAATCACTATTATGACTACATCAACTCATGAATGATACACTGCAACTACAGGACACAATGAAGCATCAGTTAAACTATCTGTTTGTGTAATATGTTGGATCTTGTGCAGTGTCTCTCCCAACGATTTGTCTCTATGTCCCAGTGCAACCCAACAGGCAGGCTGAGTCTTTAATTACACCATGCTTCTCAGAGAACACTAATTGCCTCACTAACGGCCCTAACTGCTTTGATTGGATCTGCTGAGAGGAGAGAGGAGTTTGTGAGCATCGTGTGTGTGTGTGTGTGTGTATCTATCTATAGATATATATATATTACACACACACACACACACACGTGTCAGTAGCATCCTTCTGTCCACCCTGCTGTACAGTACATCTTCCCTGAGGTAAACTGTTGCTTAGGAACAACTAAGTTAATGGAGTCATTGGTTTTGACCTGAATCATGGTATGGGTCAGAAGCTCTGGAGGTTAGGTGCTGTGGTGAAGTCCTCTTGGGAGTACATGGTTAAGTGAATAAATTATTAGACAATGTTTTCCTCTTCATGGTGGTTCATGAACAACTTCAAAACTACAGGAGATACAGTCTGAAAGCCTAACCATGCCCAAAATGATAGCCAGCATGCTCAGGACAAGGGGAGGGAACAATTTATCCGTCTCTATTGGGCTTGTCCTTAACCAAAAGGAGACATGGAAAGACAAAAAAATGTGTACCTCAGTTATTATGACAAAGATACATTTATGGTCTTTACTCACTGAGTGGTAAATTACATTAATACCCTAATTGCACTAAGACATGCAGGGTGTGTCACGCCCTGACCTTAGAGATCCTCTTTTATTCTCTATGTTTGGTTAGGTCAGGGTGTGACTCGGGTGGTAAAATCTATGTTTTCTATTTCTTTGTTGTTTTGCCGAGTGTGGTTCCCAATCAGAGGCAGCTGTCTATCGTTGTCTCTGATTGGGGATCATATATAAGTTGTGATTTCCCGTTTGGGTTTTGTGGGGTGTTATTTTCTGTTTAGTATCTGTGCCTGAGGGAACTGTTCGCGTTCGTTTTTGGAATTGTTATTTTTGTTTGAGTGTTTCTTGTAAATAAATATCATGAACACTTTCCACGCTGCGCTTTGGTCCACTCTTCCTTCCACCGAAGGACAAGCGTTACAGGGTGCCACTGGTATTTCTCGGAACTGAGAGGGCAGCAAATATCACCCTTGGCCCTTGGATGAAGTACACTACGTAATAAAGACATAAAATATGGGTTGCATTGATGGAGTCTATTTACTGACTGCCCTTTACCCCAGGTGGAGCAACTGGCCCAATGCATGGTTTACCTAAAAGGACATTACATTGTGGAGAATACATTTACAACGTTCTGAAAATATTGGGTCAATCGGATGGAATATAATGCACTCGCAAACAGAGACAGACCCTGGCTGGTCTTTAGAAGTGAGTCTTGTGGAATGTGTCCAGTGAGCGTGCGTGCGTGTGTGTGCGTGCATTTGTGTTATGGTGAGTGAAGGAGGGGTCGTTGGACCTTAAATCCTCAGCAGATGATAATACAACGATGGTGAGGAGATTTTCTCTGTCACATGAATGCTTGAGCTGTCTTGTGTGAACAGGACAACAGGAGATCAGCCAGTTGAACACACATCCATTTAACTATCCAAACACTGGTTGATGTCTAAGATTACATTGCCTCGAGGTAATCACAGGTTAAAGAATGACTTAATTGTGGTGTGACATACTGTATTGATCTATTGGTGAGCGGCTATCTTACTACAAATTAGAGGACTTCACGGGTCCACCCGAACCGGGACCCGAGCAGGTCCAGGTCCAAATTCCTAACATTTCCTTTGGGTGCAAGTTGGGTCCTGTTTGATTTTCTTCGGGTCACTACAGCTGATAGACCTGAGTGGACACGAATGAACCCGATCACAGCTCTGCATAGCCTATAGCATATTTATTTTATGCTAATAAGGTGAATTTATTGACTTATACATACAGCATAAATATCTACACTACCGGTCAAAAGGTTTAGAACACATCATCCAAAGCATTCCATGTGGAGCTGGTTGAGAGAATGACAAGAGTGTGCAAAGTTGTCGTCAAGGCAAAGGTTGGCTATTTGAAGAATCTCAAATATAAAATATATTTTGATTTCTATAACACTTTTTTGTTATATTCTACAATGTATAAATAAAGAAAAAAACGTTGAATTAGTTGCTGTTCTAAAACTTTTGACCAGTAGTGTATTTGTTAACCAGAAGAGTAACTTGGCTGATTAACATGTTATTTTTTTGTGACTCTTGTCCAAATTGGGTCTGGTCTAGACCCATACCTGTTAGGGTACGGGTCGGGTCTATGTCTGCTTGTCGCCAGGTTTATACGGGTTCGAGTCTGATTGTTCTCTGGTCCCTTCGGGTCTGGATCCACTGTTTAAGAGCCGAGAAGACCTCTACTGGAAATGTTTACAATTGGAAAATAAGCTTAGTTGCAGTCCCCATAAATGATAGATCAGATTTGAAGTGTATTAAAGCTGTCAATACCTATTGACCGGTTGTACCCCGTAAGAAGAGGCTATGCTCACAACACAGCTGAATGGGACTAATGAAGCATTATGGCATGTGCCCGCTCCTCTCCTTCTCTGGACTAGAAAACATTGGGATCTTGTAAAGTTGTTTTTGTCCGACAGCACACTAATCCCAAAATCTTCAGAGTGTGTGTACAGTCAGTGTGTGTCCGTGCAAATGTGTGTATACCTAACTGTGTGTATGTGTGTCTGTTAACGTTACCTGTCGTCATGTGAGCCTTTATGCGTATGCATGCTACAGTAGTTTATGTGTCTGGGGGCTAGGGTCAGTCTGTTATATCTGGAGTACTTCTCCTGTCTTATCCGGTGTCCTGTGTGAATTTAAGTATGCTCTCTCTAATTCTCCCTTTCTTTCTCTCTCTCGGAGGACCTGAGCCCTAGGACTTATGCCTCAGGACTACCGGGCATGATGACTCCTTGCTGTCCCCAGTCTACCTGGCCGTGCTGCTGCTCCAGTTTCAACTGTTCTGCCTGCGGCTATGGAATCCTGACCTGTTCACCGGACGTGCTACCTGTCCCAGACCTATTATTTGACCATGCTGGTCATTTGTGAACATTTGAACATCTTGGCTATGTTCTGTTATAATCTCCACCTGGCATAGCCAGAAGAGGACTGGCCACCCCTCATAGCCTGGTTCCTCTCTAGGTTTCTTCCTAGGTTTAGGCCTTTCTAGGGAGTTTTTCCTAGCCAACGTGCTTCAACACCTGCATTGCTTGCTGTTTGGGGTTTTAGGCTGGGTTTCTGTATAGCACTTTGAGATATCAGCTGATGTAAGAAGGGCTATATTAATACATTTGATTTGATTTGAGCTGTCTTCTCATGTGCCTGCACGATGACCAGATCTGACACTTAACGGTCCGCTTTGGTCCCAGGGCCAATTAGTGTGCCTGGGCTCGAACAAGCGGACAATCACATTGCCTTCATTTTCTTTAAGCATCAACCTGGGGGCTCTCTTTCAAGTCCTGTCTTTTGAGAGGAGGCCAATGATTTGGCCCCGTGTCAGACCTATAGATTATGTAACCTTTGTTGGGGTGAGGAGACAGTTTTCCATGTGGGAAACCTGGCCGCGTACAGTTGAACTGTTGTAGCTGCAACCCAGCAATAGTCCTGATCAGAACTGCTAAACGTTGTTTATCTCACACATCCCAGGGGGATTGCTCAGGACTCCGCTGGGATTGGATGTGTGAGGGGGGTTCCTAATTTTGACATATTGGGAGCTAACAGAACTCCAATTATCAAAATGTACAGTAGTCCATGATGGATTGTTATGATTGACCCGTGTGTTTTAAGTAAGGTGTATTGTACCTTACTCAACTGTGTTGCAAAATCTTCATCATTAATTAACATGATTCAAAAGCCTAATAGCCATAATACACACGAGGACATTCCAGTTCAGGCGTTTTTCCTTAAGTGATCCAGAAAAATGTGCAATACAAAAATAAAGAGAAGGAAAAAACGACCATGCAAATGAAGATAGAACAAATAACTAAAGTTGAAACGAAACTAACACCTTTGGAGAATGCTTCTGAAATCAGAGACCTTGTTTTATTATCAACAGATTAGTTGACTCCACTATAAAGTAGACAAATGCAAATGTAAAGAACAAACGCGGAAAGCTTTCGTTAATGAGAGATGCCTCTGATGTGTGTTGAGCCTGGAGGAACGAATGAAACTTGTAGCAGCAATGAAAAAAACGTAACAATAATACTAATGAGTTACTCTATCACTGTTCATAGGACTCGTTAATATTCAAGCTTAAAAATACTATGGGTTTAAGCTTAACACTGAGTTTTCATATTTGCTATAATATAAAGGTTTGTTAATTCAAAAAATATCAAGCTGTATAATACTGGGTGTCAGCCTGTTTACCTTAGCTTTGTTTCACTTTCAGTCTTGAAACACTCAACTGAGTTGTTATTTCTCAAGGAAACTGCCTTCCTTAGATTTGGTTTTAGATCAGTAAAGATTGACCCAAATGACCCAACTGTATGACAGAAATCTAGAACCAGGGTGGTGCGTCGGTGACCTTCCACACCTACATGTGTTGGCCATAAAAGTAAATGATCACTGATGTCTAAAGAGAAATGTTCTGTCTTTACATGCAGACAGATATGGCACTCAATCAAACAACTAACAAGATGTTAACAAGATGGCGCCGAAAGACCATGTTTATAGCTCCTAGTCAACTGTACAGTATATATTTTTTTTGTGTGTGTTATTTCTTACATTATTTGCTCAGAACGTTTCTTGGATTATTACATACAGCTGGAAATAACTTTTGGATATTAGATCATAAATTCAACTTCCCTCACTTGGATCGTTTGTTTGAACTTCGAGCCAATTCCATTCATCGCAGGGGCTACTCCAAGACACCGTCACCAGAGAAGAGGAATAAGAAGTGGGCTTTTAGTCAGACTCTGGAAGCATGCATAGCATCCACCGCTTCCGAGTATATAACCCGATAACGTTCAGTCCATGGACAATAAAGTAGACTAGCTCAGGGCGAGGATATCCTTCCAGAGAGACATCAGGGACTTTAACCTACTTTGTTTCACGGAATCATGGCTCTCTTCGGATATACTGTCCCCGTCCATTCAGCCACCGGAGTTCTCCATTCATCGCGAGGATGGGAAGAAAGAAGTCTGGGAAAAAGAAAAGTAGAGGTGTATGTTTCATGATTAACTACACATGGTGTGATGCACAGGAACTCAAGTTTTTTTGTTCTTACCTCACCATCAAATGCGGACCGCATTATATACAGAGAGAATTCTCTTTGGTCACCTTCATGGCAGTGTATATTCAAAAACCATCGATAGATGGCAGCATTCACGCAAAACTTAAATTGCGAACCACTGCATTTAACCTTGGCAAGGTGACTGGGAACACTGACGTGGACAAACAGACCTCCTAAGGCAATTAAACATGCAAAACAACAGTACATGGACAAAGTGGAGTCACAATTCAACTGCTCACACATGAGACATATGTGGCAGGGACTCCAGACAGTCACAGATCATAAAGGGAAAGCCAGCCATGTCACAGACACAGACACCATGTACCCGGACAAGCTAAACACCTCCTTCACCCGCGTCAAGTAAAACACAGTCCCAGAGAAGCGGACCACTGCTATTCACAAGGATTTTGAGCTCTTATTCTCTGTGGCTGACATAAGTAAGACGTTTATCCGTGTTAACCCTCATAATGCAGCCGGCGAGGACGACATCCCAAGCTACGTCCTCAGAACATGTGCAGACCAGCTGGTTGGAGTGTTGGACATATTCAATCTCAATTCAATTCAATCTCTCCCTATCCCAGTCTGTTGTCCCCACCTGCTTCAAGATGTCCACTATTCCTGTACCCAGGAAAGCAAAGGTAACTGAACTAAATGACTATCTCCCCGTAGCATTCATTTCTGTCATCATGAATTGCTTTGAGAGGCTAATTAACCTGTTGCGACGAGCAATCCCGTATCCGGGAGCGTAATTATAGCCTCAAGCTCATTACCATAACGCAACGTTAACTATTCATGAAAATCGCAAATTAAATGAAATAAATATATTGGCTCACAAGCTTAGCCTTTTGTTAACAACACTGTCATCTCAGATTTTCAAAAAATGCTTTTCAACCATAGCTACACAAGCATTTGTGTAAGAGTATTGATAGCTAGCATAGCATTAAGCCTAGCATTCAGCAGGCAACATTTTCACAAAAACAAGAAAAGCATTCAAATAAAATAATTTACCTTTGAAGAACTTCAAATGTTTTCAATGAGGAGACTCTCAGTTAGATAGCAAATGTTCAGTTTTTCCAAAAATATTATTTGTGTAGGAGAAATCGCTCCGTTTTGTTCATCACGTTTGGCTAAGAAAAAAACCCGAAAGTTCAGTCATTACAACGCAAACTTTTTTCCAAATTAACTCCATAATATCGACAGAAACATGGCAAACGTTGTTTAGAATCAATCCTCAAGGTGTTGTTCACATATCTATTCGATGATAAATCACTCGTGGCAGTTTGGTTTCTCCTCTGAACAAAATGGAAAAATGCACACACCTGGAGATTACGCAATAGTTTCAACGGAGGACACCGAGCGGACACCTGGTAAATGTAGTCTCTTATGGTCAATTTTCCAATGATATGCCTACAAATACGTCACAATGCTGCAGACACCTTGGGGAAACGACAGAAAGTGTAGGCTCATTCCTTGCGCATTCACAGCCATATAAAGAGACATTGGAACACAGCGCATTCAAAATCTGGCTCACTTCCTGTATGAAATTTCATCTTGGTTTCGCCTGTAGCATTAGTTCTGTGGCACTCACAGACAATATCTAGCCGTTTTGGAAACGTCAGAGTGTTTTCTTTCCAAAGCTGTCAATTATGTGCATAGTCGAGCATCTTTTCGTGACAAAATATCTTGTTTAAAACGGGAACGTTTTTCATCCAAAAATGAAATACTGCCCCCAGAGGTTCAAGAGGTTAATGCAACCGCTGTGTCAGATTTTTTTTTAACTTAACGGAAAAAGCAAACCATGCAATAATCTGAGTACCCCGCTCAGACAACAAATCAAGCCAAACAGATATCCGCCATGTTGGAGTCAACAGAAGTCAGAAATAGCATTATAAATATTCACTTGCCTTTGATGATCTTCATCTGAATGCACTCCCAGGAATCACAGTTCCACAATAAATGTTTGATTTGTTCGATAAAGTTCATCTTTATGTCCAAATACCTCCTTTTTGTTCACGCGTTCAGTACACAATCCAAACTCACAACGTGGACACTAGGAGCAGACGAAAAGTAAAAAAGTTCCGTTACAGTCTACAGTCTTTAGAAACATGTCAAACGAAGTATAGAATCAATCTTTAGGATGTTTTTAACATAAATCTTCAATAATGGAGAACCGGAGAATTCCAATGGAACTCAAGCTAACTCTCACGTGAACCCGCGTCACCAGCTCGTGGCACTCTGCCAGACCACTGACTCAGAGCCCTCATTCCACCCTACTTCACAGTAGAAGCATCAAACAAGGTTCTAAAGACTGTTGACATCTAGTGGAAGCATTAGGAAGTGCAATTTGACCCCATAGACACTGTGTATTAGATAGGCCAAGAGTGGAAAAACTACAAACCTCAGATTTCCCACTTCCTGGTTGGATTTTTCTCAGGTTTTTGCCTGCCATATGAGTTCTGTTATACTCACAGTTTTAGAAACCTCAGAGTGTTTTACGCATATAATATGCAAATATTAGCAACTGAGCCTTAGTAGCAGGTAGTTTACTCTGGGCACGCTTTTCATCCAAACGTGAAAATGCTGCCCCCTTTCCCAAACAGGTTAAGGATCATATCAACTCCACCTTACCCGACAACCTAGAACCACTATAATTTGCATATCACCCCAAGAATGACGCAATCACCATTGCACAGTCACATCTGGACAAGAGGAATACCTATGTAAAAATGCTCTTCACTGACTACAGCTCAGCATTTAACACCATAGTGCCTTCCAAGCTCACCACTAAGCTCCTGGCCATGGGTCTGAATCCCGCCCTGTGCAATTGGGTCCAGGATTTTCTGATGGGCCAACCCCAGGTGGTGAAGATAGGCAATAACACCTCCTCTATACTGTTCCGCAACACGGGGGGGGCACAAGGTTGCGTGCTCAGCCCCCTTCTGTACTCCCTGTTCACCGATGGTTGTTTGGCCACGCATGAATCCAACTCAATCATCAAGTTTGCAGATGACACAACAGTGTTAGGTCTGATTACCAACAATGACGAGACAGCCTAGAGGGAGGAGGAGAAGGCCCTGGCAGAGTAGTGCCGGGGAAATAACCTCTCCCTCAGTCAACAAAACAAAGGAGCTGATCATGGACTTCAGAAGACAGCAGAGAGAGCACGCCCCCATCCACATCGACAGGACTGCAGTAGAGAGCGTGAAAAACTTCAAGTTCCTCGGAGTGCACATCCCTGACAACCTGAAATGGTCCATCCATACAGATAGTGTGGTGAAGGAGGCTGAATAAATGTATCTTGGCCCCTAACACCCTCACAATCTTGTACAGATGCAACATTTAGAGCATCCTATCGGCCTGTATCACCGCCTGGTACTGCAATTGCCCCGTCCACAACCGCAGGGCTCTCCAAATGGTGGTGCTGTCAGCCGAACGCATCACCAGGGATGCACTGGCTGCCCTCCTGGACATCTACAGCACCTGGTGTCACAGCAAGGCAAAGATCATCAAGGACCTCAGCCACCCGAGCCACGACCTGTTCACAACACTACCATCTAGAAGGCGGAGACAGTACATGTGTATCAAAGCTGGGTCCTAGAGACTGAAAAACAGCTTCAATCTCCAGGCCATCAGACTGTGAAAGTCACCACTATCTTGCTTCTGCCCAGTACCCTGCCCTGAACTTAGTCACTTTTACCAGCCGGCTACCACTCAACCCTGCACCTTAGAGACTGCTGCCTTATGTACATAGTCACAGAACACTGGTCACTTTGTTTACATAATGTTTTACCCACTTCATACTGTATGTATGTATATACTGTATTCTAGTCATATACACACCATCCTCATATACACTACATATACAAAGGCATGTGGACACCCCTTCAAATTAGTGGATTTGGTTATTTCAGCCACACACCTTTTGGATGAACACCATTGGAACACCATGATAGGATGTGGAAAGGGAGGAAAGTAAGGTCAAAGAGGCAGAATCAAGAGGCAGGAGGGAGAGATGATAGGATAGAAGAGGAAAGTGTAGTGGGAGAGAGAGAGAGAAGATTGCAATGGTGCATCCATCTGGGTAGGGAGCTGAGTGGTTAGGGTTGGAGGAAAGGGATACAGAAAAGGAAACAAAGTAGTGATCAGAGACCTGAAGGGGGGGTTGCAGTGAGATTAGTAAGCGAGCAGCCTCTACTAAGAATCAGATCAAGCATATTGCCTGCCTTGTGAGTTGGAGGGGATTGGGAAAGGGTGAGGTCAGAAGAGGCAAGGAGGGGAAAGAAATTAATAGAAGGCAGAGTTTGGGCGGTTGAAGGCAACAAGTACGAAGAGTGGGGAGCCATCGTCAGGAAATTAGCTTATCAAGGTGTCAAGCTCATTGAGGAAATCTCCAAGGTTACCTGGTGGGTGATAGATGACAATAATGTTACATTTGACTGGAAAAGTGACAGTGGCAGCATGGAATTCAATTGAGGAGATGGAGAGGTGAGAGAGGGAAAAATGAGAAAATCTCCACTTCAGAGAAATGAGTATACCTGTGCCACCACCGCGACGACCAGATGCTCTCGGACTATGAGAGAAAACGTGATGAACGTGAGAAAACGTGATGAAGAGAGATCAGCTGGAGTAGCAGTGTTCTCTGGGGTGATCCGTGTCTCCGTCAGGGCCAAAAAGTCAAGGGACTGAAGGGCAGCATAGGCTGAGATTAGCACAGCGTTCTTGACTGCAGATCGGCAGTTCCAAACACTGCCGGAGACCCAGAATTCCACAAGGGTTGTGCTTGCAGGGTACACTAAATTACAAGGGTTGCAGCCAAGGGGTGGGGAGCAACTGTAAATCCTACAGGAAGAGGTGCGAACAGGTATAGAAAACACACACATGGTTGCCGAAGCTACAAAAAGGGCAAAAATGATATCTGAAAATAACCAGGTAAGATACTCAAGTGCGAGAGTCGTGTGGAGCCTTCTCCTCTTTCCTTCCTCGAAAAACTCTGCAGAACAACGCCGCAGAACTATCTTTGTTCCGGCGACGGTCTTAGTTTTGGTGCTGAGACCGCCTCTGAGAAAACACAGTGGGGAGCACACCTCCCTGTACTAATTGCTGATTGCCTAGGAAAGGTGAAACCACTCCCCATCAAATACCGCCACTGATTCCCAAAACAAGCAAGAAATTGCCCTGCCCCTTGATCCTGCTTGATGTGTCAACAACTATCTGCAGGTTGAAAGCAGTCAGCAGTTCACACACCAAGTAGGCTATGGGGAAGACAGGCAGCACTTAAAGTAGATGGCCCTACTTAGCAAAAAGACAGTACTAGACCACAACAGATATCGACAAAAAATATATATACTTATCACTCCTGGACATAATGGAGTCCTCTAGGTATAGAATGAAACAAGTCATCAGGTCTAACGGTTGTGTTGCGCCGAACTGTGCATTTGCATTCCGTCAAATCAAAGGTATTCTTTCGATATAAAGTTGTTTATGACAGATGAAAACGTGTCAGTTTGTCACTTTCACGACGTTGGAGTAATAACATGTTCAGCTACTTAAGACATTGGCTCGAATCGGTTGTGCCTTTAGAAATTGAGAAAATGAACTAAGGAATAATTTTTCACTTCTCATTGACTTCCCAATCCACGGTCTGGTCTGTCGAGTCTGCTTCGTTATGCCACTGGCTTTAGAAGTGCATTTTTTTCAATGTTTCCTGTCCTCCACCCTCTACTCGATTACTTTTGAGGCGAGAAGAGGACGGAGGAGTTAGCAAAACCGATTGAGAATCTCCCCTGGTTGGGCTCTGTGACGTTAAGAGCCATCTGAACAAGGTAGGCTGTATTCTCTCCCGCACTTCCCTTTTTAAAATGTATAAAAGTCACTAAATGGGGTTTGTAACCTTAGAAAAAAGTTGTACTAGTCAGTATTCATCATATACTAAACGTGTATTTGTGTGATGTCAGGATTTCATGTTAAGTTTATCTTCCTGAGGTTGCCCAAATTTACACCCCATCATTACTGATTTCATTTAATGAATAAAGTGGCATTCCATAGCAACAGTGTGTGAGAAGTCATGGCCCAATGATTGTACTTGCTAGCAGCATGTGTCCAGCATCCCAAGCTACATCTGTAATCAGTTCCGAAAGGTGGGGGGGGGGAAATCGCAGTTTGTAATGCTGAGCAGTGAACAAGAAACGAATTAACCCTGTTTTTAGATGCTTGTGAGTATTGTCAATAATGATGAGTGAAAAAGTTACCCAGGAACAAAAATAATACCTCCCCAAAAATTTATATTTGAATCTATGACTTAATAACAAGCTTTAATCATATTGTGGGTCATTTAAATAATTTTGAGTGGCTTGTTATTGTGTATCACTTTCTTTTTGCACTGTTTTGTATTCCATTATATTGTGAAAGTTTTTTTTATCTAATTGAAAGTCATTTTATATCACAAGGCCTCATTCCTATTCATATATGTCATTATTCTATTGTTATCATACACTGAGAGTGAAAGCAGAGCTCTTCTTAACAAGAGGCATAGCTTATGTATGATGTCCAGTCCAACTGATGTCCCCTTTCCTTACCCCATGTGAACCCGATTGAATAAAGACAAACCTCAGAACCTCAGCAGGACTCATCTTTTAAGCACCAGAACACAACAAGCATACAATTAGGGTTGGGTAGGTTACTTTATAAATGTAAGGCTTAGTTACTAGTTACCTGTCCAAAATTGTAATCAGTAACGTAACTTTTGGATTATCCAAACTCTGAAATGTAATCTGATTACATTCATTTACTTTTAGATTACTTTCTCCTTAAGAGACATGTTTGTCTTCTAATGCCTGTCTGTCTATTGCAGGATAAATCAATGTTAAAATTCACATAGCTGGCCATATATGGATGTTAAATTGTACTTTATGGGTTGGTTAACTAGGCTTCTTCTAACCCATTGCTTTCTACTACATATAATAATACGATTAAATGATATCTTTACATTAAAATCTAATTCTATCATAATTCCAGTCATTCCAATAAATGTTATACCCCTTGATCTTCAAGAATAGGTCTTGGAAATATGGAAGTATAGCTCAGTCATATTGTTTTACCTGAGCATAACCCCAAAACTAAGGACTTATTGGCCAGCCCTACTCTGTTGTTTATGATTTTATTGTCATGGAGGACTGATTGGGCTCATCGATTCGAGTTTTAAAATAAATGCTACGCTCATGGAACGGCAGGCTTTGAGCACTACTGATAAGTGCTATTTACATGTGAAAATGAATGCCATTTTCTGTAGGTCTATTTTTTACCTTTTTTGTTGGTGATACATTTTTAATATGCAGCTGTTTAAATGGCAAATCCACAGATGAAACAATAAAACCGGCAACTCACCTCGGTTTTGGGTAAAAAGCTGAGGGGTGGGCCTGGAGAGCTATCGATGCAAGGACTGACCATCCATGATATCACAATTATTGTTTTAACCATGTTATGAGGCTATACAGTGTTCGTTTGTACAATGCTTACAAACATTGGAGAAAAACAAGCGTATATTTTGGGTTCTCATGGAGTGTGACAGTTGAACTAAACTCATGAGTCATGTATAAGTTCAATTCTTCAAGAATCAATTGATATATATATATATATATATATATATACACACACACACACACACATCATGTATAAACCCCAGATATATGTAGCAACTACAGATTGTCCCTTTGCGTCTATCAAAAGTGTGTAGGTTTGAGACTGTGTCCATTAGACCTACGGAATTTTTTTTATCAGCATGAATTAGCTTGAGCAATAAAAGCCCCACTGTTATTCCATAGGCTGGGATCTCCACTATGCAGCTGTTGCAAAAGCGCATTTTTCATTGGCTGTCCACTGGTTTCAAAAGCAATGATAGATAGGCTGCTTAAACTTCTTGAATTCAACCATTATTCGTTTCAAATACATACTGTATATTTGTGAACAGCCATCCACAATCCGTAAGGCGCAAATAGCTAAATGAGAGAGCAGCAGTGTGACTCACATCAATGCGCTATGTAGATATCAATAATAAGTGATATCCGTATCGCCGTAGACTACACCACTGCTGTCATCCATACCTCCAAGCGTTTATTCAAGTTGGATAATCTTTGGATGCCGACAGCAGTCGCACCATTGGAAGACATAGATTGGACTGTAGCCTACAATACCTATTCCTGCTCTTTTCCCACAATCCGTCAAACACATTTGTTGTGTCATCATAGCGGTCTCTGACTTCTCAGACTCACTCAGATGGAACAAACTTAAACTTGTGGCTTTTTTTAATACTGATGTGAATGTCATTGAGAAAACAGAGAAGTGTCATATTTATTTTTGCAAACATCCCTTCTGAATTTAAAAGTCATTATTGAAGTAATCATCTAGTTTTCCAAAAGTTACAATGTTTACAATACTGATTACAATATTTTTGCTGGTAACGTAACGGATTACAGTTACCTTTTTTTTGTAATCTATTACTCCCCATACAATCAAACAACTAGGCGCAGCACATAGGCTTTTTGAATCTGTGTGCGTCTACTCTCATGATGTATTTGACATGGCACTTCCAAATGTCCTAATGTTGGAGCTTTTTAAATCAAATCTAAATGTATTTGTCACGTACACGTGTTTAGCAGATGTTATTGCGGGTGTAACAAAATGCTTGTGTTTCTAGCGCTAACAACTTCACAACAATACACACAAATCTAAAATAAAGGAATTAAGAATATAGAAATATTGGCGAGCAATGTCAGAGCGGCATAGACTTAGATACAGTAGAATAGAATATGCATATGAGATGAGTAAAGTGACTAGCGTTCCATTATTTAAAGTGAAGTGATTCTAAGTCTATGTATATAGGGCAGCAGTCTCAAATGTGCTAGTGAGGGCTATTTAACAGAATTTAACAGTCTGATGGCCTTGAGATAGAAGCTGTTTTTCAGTCTCTCGGTCCCAGCTTTGATGCATCTGTACTGACCTCGCCTTCTGGATGATAGCGGGTTTACAGGCAGTGGCTCGGGTAGTTGCTGCGCTTGATGATCTTTTTGGCCTTCCTGTGACATCGGGTGCTGTAGGTGTCCTGGAGGGCAGGTAGTTTGCCCCCGGTGATGCTTTGGGCAGACCACACTACCCTCTGGAGAGCCCTGCGGTTGGTGGCGGTGCATTTGCCGTACCAGGCGGTGATACATGGTTTCAGATGCCAAGGCAAATTTCTTCAGCCTCCTGAGGTTGAAAGGCACTGTTGCATCTTCTTCACCACACTGTCTGTGTTGGTTGACCATTTCAGTTTGTCAGTGATAACAAGGGATACTACAATTTTATCACAATTGGCAAAATAATTTGTTTGGTTCAGCATGTTTACAATTCTGATAAGAACAGCAGTTCTGAGTAGGCTATGATTACCAAAACAAAATTGTGCTTGGTCACGTGACTCCCTCTATGCAATTTGTATGCACAAGATCTCGTGGGTGGGAGCTGCTCTGCCCTCACGTTGAAGTATAGACCCCTTTCTGTGTTTGAAAACATTGCCACACGATGGCAATGTGCGTAAGTTGGTGGACGACCACAGAGGAGGGCTTATAGAACACCAGCAAAAAAACTGCAATTTTTACATGTTGCTTAAGAGTGCATTTCACACAAATTTTGGATTATAACAGGATTTCTTCAGGCTAGGGTCTATTTTTCTCCACTCCTGTCTGACTGACGTGCCCAAAGTAAACTGCCTGTTACTCAGGCCCAGTAGCCAGGATATGCATATAATTGGCACCATTGGATAGAAAACACTTTGAAGTTTGGAGAAATAATGTTGAAGAATAATGTAGGAGAATATAACACAATTGATATGGTAGGAGAAAATCCAATGAAAAAACAACCGGAAATGTATTTTTGAGAGTCTGTGCTCTTACAATGGAAAGCTTTGCAATTCCAGCTCCCAGATTGCAATTCCTATGGCTTCCACAAGATGTCTACAGCCTTTGATCAAGGTTTCAGGCTTGTTTCTTCCCAAACAAGGAAGAATTTAGAGTTTTGGTACAAGGAGTCAGAGTTGGAAATCAGTCTGTGCTCACACGATGAACATGCATGCGCCTGCTAATTTTACTTTCCTATTGAACATACTTCTTTCCATATGAAATATTATAGTTTAATTACATTTTAGGGTACCTGAGGATTAAATAGAAATTTATTATGACTTGTTTTAACAAAGTTTAGCGGTAGCTTTTTGGATTCCTTTCTCTGCATGTTGAACGAGTGGATTACTCAAATCGATGGTGCCAACTATACAGACTTGTTGGGATATAAAGAAGGATTTTATCTAACAAAACGCATATTGTAGCTGGGACCCTTTGGATTGCAAATCAGAGGAAGTTTTTCAAAATATATTCATCTTTAAATCGCCATTTTTGATTCTATGAAGCTGTTGGTTGAAAAATAGTTTGATGTGGGGTGTCATCCTCAAACAATCGCATGGCATGCTTTCGCTATAAAGCTTATTGTAAATTCACAAAAATGCATGCTTTTAAACAATATAAGATGTTTAATATCCATAATTTGTAGTCTTGTTGCGCGAGTTGGAACCGGTGTTTTTCTGGATCAAACGCGCCAAATAAATGGACATTTTGGATATATAATGACGGAATTAATCGAACAAAAGGAACATTTTTGATGTTTAAGGGACATATTGGAGTGTCAACAGAAGAAGCTTGTCAAAGGTAAGGCATGAATTATATCTTTATTTCTGAGTTTCCTGTCACGCCTGGCTGGTTGAATTATGATTGTCTGTCTTTGTTTGTTTGGGTGATGTCCTTAGATAATAGCATGGTTTGATTTAACCAGCAGCATACCACCCTGCATACCACTGCTGGCTTGCTTCTGAAGCTAAGCAAGGTTGGTCCTGGTCATTCCCTGGATGGGAGACCAGATGCTGCTGGAAGTGGTGTTGGAGTGCCAGTAGGAGGGACTCTTTCCTCTGGTATAAAAAATATCCCAATGCCCCTACACACTGCCCTGTGTAGGGTGTCGTCTTTTGGATGGGACATTAAACGGGTGTCCTGACTCTCTGTGGTCATTAAAGATCCCATGGGATTTATTGTAGGGGTGTTAACCCCGGTGTCCTGGCTAAATTCCCAATCTGGCCATCAAACCATCACGGTCACCTAATAATCCCCAGTTTACAATTGGCTCATTCATCCCCCTCCTCTCCCCTGTAACTATTTCCCAGGTTGTTGCTGCAAATGAGAATGTTTTCTCAGTCAATTTACCTGGTAAAATAATAAGTATTTTGAAATCTGACATGTTGGCTGGATTAACAAGTGTCGCTTTAATTTGGTGTATTGCATGTGTGATGTCATGAAAGTTTAATATTTATAGTCATTTAATTTGAATTTGGATGTTGTCAAATCGATCCCGCTAAAGGGATTTGATCCCTAAGAAGTTTTAATATAATGTGTGTCATCATCGCAAATCAACTGCATTATACGTCAAAAACATTTAAACTTCAACCAGTTAAGTGGCTCTTTGGCTAGCTTTTGTTACAGCCGATGTCATTGAGCATTCTAGCTAACAAGCAATCTAGCTAACAAGCAATCTAGCTAACAAGCAATCTTGCTAATAAGCAATCTAGCTAACTGCTGCATCCAAAATGGTTTGCTTGCAAAGATCACAACCAAATATAATCTTAGCGACGGTTCAAGCAAAAATCAAAAACATCATTGATGAGAACCCCAAAAAGTTATTTTTTGTTTATATTACCTCTACACATCTAGGCTATGTTGAATGGACGCAGATGGCGATGGCTTTCTTACTGCAGCCAAGAGTTGCGCGCATATGTATGTGACGACAGTGTGTCGTGTCCTGGAAAGGGGTTCATCCTCTCCTGTGGGTGGTGCCCCGTTACTAATGCAATAAAGCTCCTTGAAGCGATCCCAGCACAAGGCGTGGATTATTTTTTATCTGACAGACCCACAACGACTTTCTCCTCCACTCTAGCACTCTGTCATTACCAGCCAGCTGCGGCACGTCTGTAAGTAGACATTTTGGGACTTAATACATTTGATTGTTCTTTATTGTGTGCAGTACAGAGACATTTCTCTCAATCAATCAGATTGTTGCAGAATGAGTGAAGAGAAAGCACAAGCAATAGAGGAGAGTGGGAGATCTTGTATTTGTTTATGGTAAGTTCTAAAGAAATAATTTGAGAGAAATAATACCTCCATTGGATACAATGCAAACCTGCCTTGTTAATGCATGCTGTTTTAAATAACACTCAAAGAAATTAAATACTGAATACAAGCTTTTAAACAAGTTGATAGATCTTCAGACCATTCATATTTCTGAACCATAAAAACATGTTTCCATAAATGCATTTGTTATTTATGAAATACTGTATGCAACTTGTTCAAATGTTTGATCATCTGAAATATGATAACTAAATAAGTTCTGGTTAGGCATTGATTGGGTCACTGGGTTTAGATATTCTAGATGTCAAGGATGTGACATATTGCAACTTCCAACAGTCAGTCAGTCAGACACTCTCTCTGCAGTCAGTCACACCCTCTCTCTCCAGTGTCAGTCAGACAGACACTCTCTCTCCAGTGTCAGTCAGACAGACTCTCTCTCTCCAGTCAGTCAGTCAGACACTCTCTCCAGTCAGTCAGTCAGACACTCTCTCTCTCCAGTCAGTCAGACACTCGCTCTCTCCAGTCAGTCAGTCAGTCAGACACTCTCGTCAGACACTCTCTCCCCAGTCAGTCAGTCAGTCAGTCACGCTCTCTCCAGTCAGTCAGTCAGACACTCTGTCCGAAGTCAGTCAGACACTCTCTCGCTCTCCCGAGTCAGTCAGACACTCTCTCGCTCTCCCGAGTCAGTCAGACACTCTCTCACTCTCCAGTCAGTCAGTCAGACACTCTCTCGCTCTCCCGAGTCAGTCAGACACTCTCTCGCTCTCCCGAGTCAGTCAGACACTCTCTCACTCTCCAGTCAGTCAGTCAGACACTCTCTCTCTCCCCAGTCAGTCAGTCAGACACTCTCTCTCTCCCCAGTCAGTCAGTCAGACACTCTCTCTGCAGTCAGTCAGTCAGTCTCTCTCTCTCCAGTCAGTCAGACACTCTCTCGCTCTCCAGTCAGTCAGTCAGTCTCTCTCTCCCCAGTCAGTCAGTCAGACACTCCCTCTCTCTAGATAGTCAGTCAGTCAGACACTCTCTCTCTCTCTTCAGTCAGTCAGACACTCTCTCCAGTCAGTCAGTCAGACACTCCCTCTCTCTAGATAGTCAGTCAGTCAGTCAGTCAGTCAGACACTCTCTCTCTCTCTTCAGTCAGTCAGACACTCTCTCCAGTCAGTCAGTCAGACACTCTCTCTCTCCAGTCAGTCAGTCAGTCAGACACTCCCTCTCTCTCTCTCTCCAGGGTCAGTCAGACAGACACTCTCTCTCCAGTCAGTCAGTCAGTCAGACACTCTCTCTCTCTCCAGGGTCAGTCAGACAGACACTCTCTCTCCAGTCAGTCAGTCAGACAGACACTCTCTCTCCAGTCAGTCAGTCAGACACTCTCTCCAGTCAGTCAGTCAGTCAGTCAGTCAGACACTCTCTCCAGTCAGTCAGTCAGTCAGTCAGTCAGTCACTCTCTCTCTCCAGTCAGTCAGTCAGACACTCTCTCCAGTCAGTCAGTCAGACACTCTCTCCAGTCAGTCAGTCAGACACTCTCTCTCCAGTCAGTCAGTCAGACAGACACTCTCTCTCCAGTCAGTCAGTCAGTCAGTCACTCTCTCTCTCCAGTCAGTCAGTCAGACACTCTCTCTCCAGTCAGACACTCTCTGTCTCCAGTCAGTCAGTCAGTCAGTCAGACACTCTCTCTCCAGTCAGTCAGTCAGACACTCTCTCTCCAGTCAGTCAGTCAGAAACTCACTCTCTCCAGTCAGTCAGTGAGTCAGACACTCTCTCTCTCCAGTCAGTCAGTCAGTCACTCTCTCTCTCTCTCTCTCTCTCTCTCCAGTCAGTCAGTCACTCTCTCTCTCTCTCTCTCTCTCTCCAGTCAGGCAGTCAGTCAGACACTCACTCTCTCCAGTCAGTCAGTCAGAAACTCACTCTCTCCAGTCAGTCAGTGAGTCAGACACTCTCTCTCTCCAGTCAGTCAGTCACTCTCTCTCTCTCTCCAGTCAGTCAGTCAGTCAGACAATCTCTCTCTCCAGTCAGGCAGTCTCTCTCTCTCTCTCTCTCTCTCTCTCTCTCTCTCTCTCTCTCTCTCTCTCTCTCTCTCTCTCTCTCTCTCTCTCTCTCTCTCTCTCTCTCTCTCTCTCTCTCTCTCTCTCTCTCTCTCTCTCTCTCTCTCTCTCTCTCTCTCTCTCTCTCTCTCTCTCTCTCTCTCTCTCTCTCTCTCTCTCTCTCTCTCTCTCTCTCTCTCTCTCTCTAGTCAGGCAGTCAGTCAGACACTCTCTCTCTCCAGTCAGTCAGTCAGTCAGTCACTCTCTCTCTCCAGTCAGTCAGTCAGACACACTCTCTCTCCAGTCAGTCAGTCAGACACTCTCTCTCCAGTCAGTCAGTCAGACACACTCTCTCTCCAGTCAGTCAGACACACTCTCTCTCCAGTCAGTCAGTCAGTCAGTCAGACACACTCTCTCTCCAGTCAGTCAGTCAGACACACTCTCTCTCCAGTTAGTCAGACACACTCTCTCTCCAGTCAGTCAGCCACTCTCTCTCTCCAGTCAGCCAGTCAGACACTCTCTCTCTCCAGTCAGTCAGTCAGACACTCTCTCTCCAGTCAGTCAGTCAGTCAGACACTCTCTCTCCAGTCAGTCAGTCAGACACTCTCTCTCTCAGTCAGTCAGTCAGACACTCTCTCTCTCCAGTCAGTCAGTCAGACACTCTCTCTCTCCAGTCAGTCAGACACTCTCTCTCTCCAGTCAGTCAGTCAGACACTCTCTCTCTCCAGTCAGTCAGTCAGACAGACACTCTCTCTCCAGTCCAGTCAGTCAGTCAGTCACTCTCTCTCTCCAGTCAGTCAGTCAGACACTCTCTCTCTCCAGTCAGTCAGTCAGTCAGTCAGTAAGACACTCTCTCTCCAGTCAGTCAGTCAGACACTCTCTCTCTCCAGTCAGTCAGTCAGTCAGTCAGTCACTCTCTCTCTCCAGTCAGTCAGTCAGTAAGACACTCTCTCTCTTCAGTCAGTCAGTAAGACACTCTCTCTCTCCAGTCAGTCAGTCAGTAAGACACTCTCTCTCTTCAGTCAGTCAGTAAGACACTCTCTCTCTTCAGTCAGTCAGTAAGACACTCTCTCTCTGCAGTCAGTCAGTCAGTCAGACACTCTCTCCAGTCAGTCACTCTCTCTCTCTCTTCAGTCAGTCAGTCAGACACTCTCTCCAGTCAGTCACTCTCTCTCTCTCTCTCTCTTTGAAAGTATTACATTGTTGAATTATATATACCATTTGTATGTAGCCTATTATAAACTCATTGATTGCAAAATGGCATAGTGCATCCCTCTACTGTATGTCCTTAGCATAGTGTTCGCTCTGCTGTCTGGCACAGTGTGTTATGGGAAGCCACTGACTCAATTCCCTAGAGTTTTAAATGTTGTGCCCAGCAGCAAGTTCCCTTTCCTGGAAGGGTTCAGTGAATTTCCCGGCACACAGACAGATGGAGAATAACTAAACTGGGATAATCATTTCATTTATGAATTCATTATTATTTTACCAGGAGTTGCCTGTCAGCGTGTAACCAGCATCCCATCATGGTGGCATTCAAAGGAATCTGGACCAAGGACTTCTGGAGAGCTGTGTCAGCCGAGTACCTAGCTTCCCTGATCTTCGTCCTCCTCAGCCTGGGCTCCACCATCAACTGGGCATCCGAGTCGGACAACCCTCCCCCCGCAGACCTGGTCCTCATCTCGCTGTGCTTTGGCCTGGCCATCGCCACCATGGTGCAATGCTTCGGACACGTCAGTGGCAGTCACGTCAACCCGGCGGTCACAGCAGCCATGGTGGTGACCAGGAAGCTGAGCCTGGCCAAGGGTGTCTTCTACCTGGCTGTGCCTGGGGGCGATCACTGGGGCAGGGCTCCTCTACCTGGTGACACCAGTGTCTGTCAGAGGGGGCCTTGGAGTGACTCTGGTAACACATATAGTTTAGCCTTAAAATCAGAGAATCTAGCTAGCAACAGTCAGAGTTGACACCTATGGACTAGTTTGGGACTATTCCATCAGGCAAGGTCAATCAAGCACAGCTAAAGTATTTGAAAATATTGTGAATACTAGTTGAACCCAGGTCTGGTATGGATTGATGCCATAAAGTGTTGTTCATTCATAGACGAAGACGCACCGACTGTGGCTAACTCTTACTCTCGTTTCCCAGGTGAACCCTAAGCTCAACATGGGCCAAGCCCTGTTGGTGGAGCTCCTGATCACCTTCGAGCTGGTCTTCACCGTGTTCGCCACCTGCGACCCCAAACGCTCTGACCTTAACGGCTTGGTTGGCCTCGCCATTGTAGTCGCTGTAACCGTCGGCCATCTGTTCGCGGTGAGTGGGATTCTATCTCTAACTTGAGTTAGGTCAATTAGGGGCCAGGCCACATGTTGTAGTGTTTAGAGCTCTAGGATTATAGCAAACCTGAAGGCCTCAAGAGTCAGACATTACAGTATATTTAATTCAATACCAACTATGGAAGAAAATGTAAACAGGGCATTGATGTAGATTGGTGATGTAGTTTGTTCTTTAAATCATCATAATGGTAGAATAGTACAATATAGTGCATTAGTTCACAGTTAGTTCATATCTCACGTGTGCATCCTCCTCCATGCCAACCAATCATCAGGGACCTACCTAAACCCCAGTAATTGTCCTGCAAACGACATGCTACCTACCTCTAGTCATAGCAAAGCTTGACTTCAATATGCTGCCTACATGCCACTAGATGCCAATCAGTGCTAACTAGTACCATTTACTGTATATCTATGGAATACCAGCATACATTTCCCCATGATGATATATACTTTCATTGTATCATTATCATGTATTCAAGTGGAACAATCCACTACTGTAGGTGTTGTGTCAGCTCTGGCTAGGTCTTGCTCCATGTCTCTCTCTCTCTCCCTCTACAGTGCTCGCATGTTAAAACCTCTATGCCATGCTTTGTGTTCTAGATCCCATACACAGGAGCCAGTATGAACCCCGCTCGCTCCTTTGGGCCTGCAGTCGCCACCATGAATTTTGAAAACCACTGGGTAAGATAGAAACTGCTGCCGCCTTCTTGCCCTCAAAGGGCTATACTCCTACACAGTTGTCGGTGAAGGGGGAATATCTAAGCCATGTAGTCCATATCTAAGACATTGGTTTCTATTTGCCAATATGAGGGACACATCTGTTTCATGTGTTGAAACCATATCTCAAATGGTTAAAACTGACCTGCCATGTTGTGAAGCATTGTTGATCATACACTGAGTGTACCAAACACTATGACAGACTGACCAGGTGAATCCAGATGAAAGCTATGATCCCTTATTGATGTCACATGTTGAATCCACTTAAAATCAGTGTAGATGAAGGGGAGGAGACAGGTGAAAGAATGACTTTTTTGTATGTGTGCCATTCAGAGGGGGAATGGGCAAGACAAAATATTTAAGTGCCTTTGAAGGGGGTACGGTTTCCCATGTGCATCAAGAATGGTTCTCCAGCCAACTTGACACAAGTGTGGGAAGCATTGGAGTCAACATGGGCCAGTATCCCTGTGGAACTCTTCTGGCACCTTATAGTCCATGCCCCAGTGAATTGAGGCTCTTCTGAGGACAAACGGGGGTGCAACTCAATATTAGGAAGATGTTCCTTATGTTTTGGACACTCAGTGTATATCATTCATTAAACAGTTGAAAGGTAAACTCTTTGCTTAAAATATAGGGTCAGATATGTGTTTAGATGTGATTTTGTGATAAGTGTTCAGGTTGTCTCTGTTCTCCATGAGCAAGGGGGGCTAAAGTAGTATGGGGGGCACTGGAGGGGGCTACAGCTACAGGACTATGGACATTTTGAATAATTCTCACGGAGCTGTTCATACTGACTCAGCAAGGCACAGTGGAACTGCTTGGTGTGTGTGTGTGTGTAGGGGAGGAGGGTCTGGGTCTTGGATATAATTAGGATAGGTCTTCTCACTGAGAGTGGTGTCATTATCTGACGGGTGTTTGCGGTCTTTTGAGAACAACATGGTTGACTTGGCAGAACCCAAAAAAGGTACCTGGCTCCACTGAGGATGCCCATGAACAACGACTGTTGCACCTTTACAGACATGACAAGACATCTAGTCTAATAATGCATGGCAGCTCTGTCAGAATGGGGTAACCTCCGCTGTGGTAATGGGTTCATATTTGTCTGAACTGGGTTTGACTTTTATCTGTATTGCAGGTGTACTGGGTTGGTCCAATCCTGGGTGGCATCATGGCGGCTGCCCTCTATGAATACCTGTTCTGCCCGGACCCTGAGCTGAAGAGGATGCTGCGGGACGTCTTCCAGAAGGATCCAGCATCGAGGAAGTACAGGGAGGTGGAGGGCAACGGCGTGTACCAAGGGGAACCAGATGACCTGATCACCAAGCCACCGTCCAACCACCACATCGACCTGGAGAAGGAGGAAAATAAGGATATTTTCCGGGACTTGACAAGCGAGGTGCTGTCATCCGTATGACTACCACAGGCACGGAAGAGGGAGACCAACCTGTAGAGCAGGGGGAGATCCAGAGAGAGACACTTTCAGTCAGGGTCCTCCACCACTGCAGCCCCCTACTCGAAGCCCCCATGCCTTAACCCACACAACTCACTTCTCAGGCAGAATATGATTGCTGCATGTCCTCGCAATGTAGATGTGTTCGTGTACATGGAGGTGAGCCTTCCTCAACATTTGTGAGGTAACTGATAATATAAAACTTTGCACTCTACTCCAACCAATTACCCATATCATATGAAATCTATTGATCTCTGCAATCTTGTCCCATCATCTTCTGGCCTAGATTTGTTTTCTTGTGGCACTCTACTACACTGCAGGATGATAACAATAGACTATACTTCAGGGATTTCTGTCAGGGAAAAATGTCCAGGTCAACCATTTACAATGGGTCATCACACTGAATTTGGTAACTGGAGACAAAACGGCAGGCTTATTTTTGGGGGAATTAGTGTCACAAATTGTATATGAGGGCATAAGAGACATTATTTACATATGGTCGCTAAGTACATTATAAAACCAATGCTGTGTTGGACAGGTTCTGTCGGACATCTTCAGCCCGCTCCTAGATTGTAAAATAAGTATGAACATTCTCAGTGCACATTGGTCAGTGAAGAGAAACAATTAAGCTTTGCCTATAACATATCTATCTTAACACACAGATGTTCAGTGCGTAGCAGCAGATCATAAACAAACCATCAAATAGCAGTTATAGAGCTCATTGTAATGGCTGGAATGTTTCCATATGTTTGATGCAGTTCCAAATATTCCATTCCAGCCGTTTACAATGAGTCCGTACTCCTATAGCCTATAATAAGCTCTCTAAAGCCATGACATCATTTTCTGGAATTTTCCAAGCTGTTTAAAAAGGCACAGTCAACTTAATGTATGTAAATGTCTGACCCACTGGAATTGTGATACAGTGAAAAAAATCTGTCTGTAAACAATTGTTGGAAAAATGACTTGTGTCACGCACAAAGTAGATGTCCTAACCAACTTGCCAAAACTATAGTTTGTTAGCAAGAAATGTGTGGAGTGGTTGAAACACTCAGGTTTATGTAAACTTCCGACTCCAAACAACTGTATTTGAATGTTAGACTTTCATACTAGACGACAGCACCTTAAATGCCGTTTCTGTGTCGATTTAGAATTTCATGAAATAAATGGTCATTTCCAAGTCTTCAGTGTGAACAATTTTGTGATTATAATGCACATATCCATGCCTTTGTTTGGCTTCTGTTGGTACCTCACAAAACACAAACCATAACCGTATCATATACCAAATAGATGCAACAGTCTGACATAAAGCACTTCTCATAATACAGCTTTTAATAAACGTTGGAGTTTAAGGCCAGAACCTGAGCAGAGAATTGCTTCTGAAGAGATGTACCATTTCACTGTAGGGCAGAAGGAGTTTACAGCAGCAGTGTGACAGAAGCACAGTACCCGCCATGATGGATAGCCTCATCTCCCTCTAGAAAGTGTCTCCTCATAGCCAGACGTATGGGGATGATGTGTGTTCTTTCTGAGACTATAGGTTCATATAATTCAATCAGTGGAACACCACTGGAAATGTTGGGGCACTTTGTCATATAGAATAGAGGTGATCTGTCACAATGTCACTTTATTTCCTTTGAAAAAACAGGGACAATTTCATGTGGAGAGAAGCCAAGCTGACTGCATATACTGCTAGGTGATAAAAAACGAACTGGTTGACTTAGGATGACATTGTGCCACTGTTAATAAAAAATGAAAAGCTAGGGAGTTAAACTCTCACATTTACAGTGCAATAGAACTCATGTTACACTAAAGATTAAATCACATACCAGTTAGATTTTTACTCCCCCTACCTCCCTCCCCAACTCAGTTTAAGGTACGTACACATGCCAACAGCGTCACCGTCTGGGCACCATAGTTTTGTGGGAAAAATAAGGTATGGTCTCATGAATACCTGCCATTAGACTGTTGACCAGAGGAGGGCAGTCACGAGCCTTACAATAAACGTTGAGGCCTGAGGAGGTGAGGGAGACAAGGCAGCTTGAGTCCTATTCCCTGTTCATGAACTGATTCCTGTTGAAAACAACAGAAAATCCCAACCTAACATTTACACAACTACCCTAAGTGGCCTCATGACATTACAGAGGGTAATTTACTCTAGCTGATTTGCAAGGGATATGAAAGCTGAGCTCAGATCGATATTGGCCTGAGTCCCCAAGCAGGCTGGACAGTAGGTCATAGTACTATAACCCCCATTCCCCACCCGCTCCTCTCTCCCCAGCCTATGGGCATCCCTCCAGGGCCTGAGTAAAGTCCACAGGCCAACAGTCTCTCAGCTCACCCTATATCATCTTCATAGCCCAAATAAATTAGCACTTAATTCTGAGTGCGACCATCGACTATTTTCTCATGGAATAGGGTACAATGAGAGCTCTGTTTGCCACAAGTACTAATTTACAGAGCTGGCTCATCATCGGACAATGTTGAAGGAAGGGGATGTAAAGCGGATGTGTAGTGGCTTCCTTTCCTCTTGACCATAGCCACTGCCCTAGCCTGAAAGGGCGGGGTTGTTTCGTACACATACAGTCCACATTCAAGGTTTCCAAACGACCAAAACATTCAATGAGATCCAGGGATATGGTGCAACAAAAAGGTTTATTCTTCTAATATCAAACAAACAAAAATATTCTCCAATCAACTTAAAGCATAGATTACTTGATGTGAAAAATACATAACATGGCCTGTCTGTATGGTCAAAAGACTATACCGCTCCCGCGTCTAGCTAGGACTCCCCCACCCCCGAAGGCCCAACGTCCTGCCTTTATCCTAACACACTTACCACATGGGCAAGAGGGGGGGGGCAAAGAGGGGGGGCCAAGTTACACTAATCACAAAGGAATATATCTTAATCAGGTAAATATAAATCATTAAGGTACCCAATATTTCATCATATACATTCATAATGAATATATTTACACAAACGTACATGGAGCTCTGTATGTTCTATCTTTTATACGAATATGTCCAAATCGGCTCTAACAGGATGCTTGTGTAATTGAATGAGATTTGTTTTGTGTTCAACCTTAACTGATATGAATAGATTCCATTGCAAAGTTTTGTATTCAGTCACCTTTCCACATATGTGAATACCTAGAAATATCTTGAGTATTCCTTCTCCTTCCTCTGCTGCAGTATTACATACAGTACATTTGATGTTCCAGACGGACACCAACAGTTGTTCTGGACCAACTACACTGAACAGAAAAAAACACCCTAATCTATGGATTTCACATGACTGGGAATACAGATATGCATCTGTTGGTCACAGATACGTAAAAAAAAAAAAAAAAGTAGGGGACATGGATCAGAAAAACAGTCAGTATCTGGTAACCACCATTTGCCTCATGCAGCGCGACACATATCCTTCACATACAGTATATCACAAAAGTGAGTACACCACTCACATTTTTTTAAATATTTGAGTATATCTTTTCATGTGACAACACTGAAGAAATGACACTTTGCTACAATGTAAAGTAGTGAGTGTACAGCTTGTATAACAGTGTAACTTTGCTGTCCCCTCAAAATAACTCAACACACAGCCATTAATGTCTAAACCGCTGACAACAAAAGTGAGTACACCCCTAAGTGAAAATGTCCAAATTGGTCCCAATTAGCCATTTTCCCTCCCCGGTGTCATGTGACTCATTAGTGTTACAAGGTCTCAGGTGTGAATGGGGAGCAGGTGTGTTAAATTTGGTGTCATCGCTCTCACACTCCCTCATACTGATTGGTCACTGGAAGTTCAACATGGCACCTCATGGCAAAGAACTGAAAAAAAAAGAATTGTTGCTCTATGTAAAGATGGCCTGGGCTATAAGAAGATTGCCAAGACCCTGAAACGGAGCTGCAGCACGGTGGCCAAGACCATACAGCGGTTTAACTGGACAGGTTCCACTCAGAACAGGCCTCGTCATGGTCGACCAAAGAAGTTGAGTGCACATGCTCAGGGTCATATCCAGAGGTTGTCTTTGGGAAATAGACGTATGAGTGCTGCCTACATTGCTGCAGAGGTTGAAGGGGTGGGGGGTCAGCCTGTCAGTGCTCAGACCATATGCCGTACACTGTATCAAATTGGTCTGCATGGCTGTCGTCCCAGAAGGAAGTCTCTTCTAAAGATGATGCACAAGAAAGCCCGCAAACAGTTTGCTGAAGACAAGCAGACTAAGGACATGGATTACTGGAACCATGTCCTGTGGTCTGATGAGACCAATATAAACTTATTTGGTTCAGATGGTGTCAAGCGTGTGTGGCGGCAACCAGGTGAGGAGTACAAAGACAAGTGTGTCTTGCCTACAGTCAAGCATGGTGGTGGGAGTGTCATGGTCTGGGGCTGCATGAGTGCTGCCGGCACTGGGAAGCTACAGTTCATTGAGGGAACCATGAATGCCCACATGTATTGTGACATACTGAAGCAGAGCATGATCCCCCTCCCTTCGGAGACTGGGCCGCAGGGCAGTATTCCAACATGATAACGACCCCAAACACACCTCCAAGATGACCACTGCCTTGCTAAAGAAGCTGAGGGTAAAGGTGATGGACTGGCCAAGCATGTCTCCAGACCTAAACCCTATTGAGCATCTGTGGGGCATCCTCAAACGGAAGATGGAGGAGTGCAAGGTCTCTAACATCCACCAGCTCCGTGATGTCGTCATGGAGGAGTGGAAGAGGACTCCAGTGGCAACCTGTGAAGCTCTGGGGGACTCCATGCCCAAGAGGGTTAAGGCAGTGCTGGAAAATGATGGTGGCCACACAAAATATTGACACTTTGGGCCCAATTTGGACATTTTCACTTAGGGGTGTACTCACTTTTGTTGCCAGCGGTTTAGACATTAATGGCTGTGTGTTGAGTTATTTTGAGGGGACAGCAGATTTACACTGTTAAACAAGCTGTACACTCACTTCTTTACATTGTAGCAAAGTGTCAATTCTTCAGTGTTCAGTCACATGAAAAGATATACTCATATTTACAAAAATATGAGGGGTGTACTCACTTTTGTGATATACTGTAGAGTTGATCAGGCTGTTGATTGTGGCCTGTGGATTGTTGTCCCACTCCTCTTCAATGGCTGTGCGAAGTTGCTGGATATTGGTGGAACTGGAACACTGTCGTACACGTCGGTCCAGAGCATCCCAAACATGCTCAATGGGTAGTGACATGTCTGGTTAGTATGGAGGCCATGGAAGAACTGGGACATTTTCAGCTTCCAGGAATTGTGTGCAGATCCTTGCGACATGGAGCTGTGTATTATCCTGCTGACACATGAGGTGATGGCAGCGGATGAATGCCATGACAATGGGCCTCAGGATCTCATTACGTTATCTCTGTGCATTCAAATTGCCATCAATAAATGCTATTTTGTTTGTTGTCCGTACCTTATGCCTGCCCATACCATAACCACACCATCATGGGGCACTCTGTTCACAATGTTGACATCAGCAAACCACTCGCCCACACAACGCCATACACGCTGTCTGACATCTGCCCGGTACAGTTGAAACCGGGATTAATCATGGAAGAGCACACTTCTCCAGCATGCCAGTGGCCATCGAATGTGAGCATTTTCCCACTGAAGTCGGTCACGACGCCAAACTGCAGTCAGGTCAAGATCCTGTTGAGGATGACGAGCATGCAGATGGGCTTCTCCGAGACGGTTTGACAGTTTGCGCAGAAATTCATCAGCTGTCCAGGTGGCTGGTCTCATACGATCCCGCAGGTGAAGAAGCCAGATGTGGAGGTCCTGGGCTGGCATGGTTACATGTGGTCTGCGGTTGTGAGGCCTGTTGGACGTACCGCCAAATTCTCTAAAACTACGTTGGAGGCAGCTTAAGGTAGAAAAATGAACCTTAAAGTCTCTGGCGCAACTCTGGTGGACATTCCTGCAGTCAGCATGCCAAGTGCACGCTCCCTCAAAACTTGAGACATCTGTGGCATTGTGTTGTGTGACAAAACTGCACATTTTAGAGTGGCCTGTTATTGTCCCCTGCACAAGCTGCACCTGTGTAATAATAATGATGTTTAATCAGCTTCTTGATATGCCATACCTGTCAGGTGGATGGATTATCTTGGCAAAGGAGAAATGCTCACTAACCGGCATGTGAACAAATTTGTGCACAACATTTTGAGAGAAAGCTTTTTATGCGTGTGGAACATTTCTGGGATCTTTTACTTCAGCTCATGAAACATGGAACCAACACTTTACATGTTGAGTTTATATTTTTGTTCAGTATAAATAAAGTGACATTGAATAATGGGTTTGTGCTACTTCTACTCAGCTGCTCAGGTGATGAAATCCCTAATGAGCCACCAGCAAGATTTCATTTAAGATGATTGTTCTTCCAAAAAAACTAAAGTCTTATGTTATTTCATATTGATGCCTATTTGAGATGGCAAGGGTGGCCTGGACAAGGCTTTTATCAACGTTATTTGTCTATAAGGCTGATAGGCATTGTTAAATAACAATCAACAACAATGTCCGAAAAATTGCGTAAAAATTTAACAAATTTGTGAAAATGCACCAAAACATATTTGTCCTACAGTTCACCAAACTGAAAGAGGTTTATTTGTGCTATACAGAACCAATAAAGCACATCATGCATATTATACAAGAAGGAAAGGCATTATCTCAGGCATTATCTTTAATTAATTTCCTAATCTAACATTCCTCACATTTACTGTATGTAGAATCTTCAAAACTTAAAGCTTCTGATGCAAAATGCCTCTCAGCAGCCGATACAACTTAGGGGGGCACAGAGATAAAACACACACCTTAAAGATCATTAGCAATTAATATTTGGGGATTCATGAAGAAAAACAGCGTAAAACACTTGTTTCATAATTCATACTATAAACAAGAAAGTCTCCCACTTCCTTAATAATTTAGAAGTAAGCTAATGTTGATTTATTCAGGAAGGTCTTTGCCACCAGCGCTGCCTGGAGTTCCCAAATTTGAATTAAAGTAGGACAGTAGCAGGCGAGTCTGTAATAACATTTGTATAATTGCATTATTGCTCTGGGCTCAGTTCATTTCCTCCTCCAGTAGCTGCGTGAAATTGTTTGATTCTCGAAACCGCCTTGAGTCTGCAGCTCTGGGGTTGGAGGGTGGTACAGGAACAGGAAGGAATGCGACACACTCTTCTTCTCTCCCTCTTTCTCTCCATCACTTTCTTTCCCCCTCTCTGTCTGATTCTCTGTCTGACATATACACACACACACACACAAACAGCAACACAGATAAATAACCCTTTGTTATTCTGAGTTTCATAATACTGCTACACTAGCTCACTTAATAACTCAATCTGTCTGGAGAATATGATTGATATCCTCACTCACCTTGTCGCTTCGGATAAATATTTTGCTGCATTTGTATGATAATGCTGGGAGACTGAGTGCATTTGGCATTTATCACATTCGTCAAATAACGCCAAAATTAGCTTTTGAACACACAATTGGCCATTTTTAGTTAACATTGGCTGCAGAATTGACCAAGTTCTACCAGTGTCAGCCATTCTAGGATACCGGTTTCTAGGATAAAGAGTACACCTCACATATCTAGGAGAGAGAGTGCACCTCATGTTTATCCTGTAGCTCAAAAAGCAAGTTACAGAATGATCATAACGAGAGTTGCCATCTTCATCATTGGACTGTTATGCCTGCTGTTGTTGCGCATTGCAATTTTGTTTGTCATTGATTTGGATTTACATTTTTTTCTAAACGCTAATTTACAAAACCAAGACTACACCATAAGACAAACAATCAAGTTTAAGCGCTATTAGCCTGTGTAGTGCACACCTGAGACCCCAGTGGCTTAGCGACAGGAAGAGGGTGGAGAATCTCTGATTGGTTTCCTCAGGGCTCGGTTTCTCTCAGTTCCCAACCCCACATTCCCTCACTCCCTATCCCTCCCTCCCTCCTTCATCCCCCTTCCTTCTATGCAGAACAACCCAAACTCTAGTTTGATGAAACACATTTGTTTGGCTTAACTCTTACATTGCCATCACGACAGCCATATCGCGGAGGCCTCGGAGGTGTAACGTGGCCCATCAGCCATGTAGCTAATGAGAGGATATATGTAGGACTATGGGACTTCACCGGAGGACCTGTTTCCATTTGGGTCTGGCCTGCACTGCCATGTTATTAGGAAAACCTTTATTATTGTTGCCCTCTAGTGGGAACCATGTAATAGGATTACATTTTATTAGAGCCTCCCAGCATTACCCAACCAAACCCCCTCCTCCTCTTGTCTCTCCTCTCTTCCTCTTACTGCATTGTCATTACCTCTTCTGTCCACTGTGGGTGGGCTGGCTGTATGGCTGGGTTTGGGATGGGAAGAACTGGGTGGATGTATTTCGCTGTGATCAGAGTATTAGTGAAGATCGGTGCTCAAACAGACTGAATAGGACCACTCCTGTCTACCATCGGAGAGCCACATTGTGTGAGGGTATGCTGCTATGTGTTATAATTTACTAGGATACTCCTGGTATATTCCACCATTGAAACCGTCATGAGGGCTAAACAAAAGAGAACATTTTCATGCAGATGCAAGTCATATCAAAAGGTTCTTCATTTTAGGTACAGTACCTTGATGATACCAAGCCCAACATATGACAACTCCACAGTACACTTTACCAAAACAAGCTAGTTGCAACAGAGCCTTCCTTAAAAGTTATATGTCCCAGTGCCAAAAATACTATTTGATGATAAACTGCAGGCAGCCCCAAACTATACATGGCCGTAGGGCAGATTGAGTCAGATTCAGGAACAATTGCAACCCTCTCCCTATCCAGCCCACTCCCTTACATAACCACGGGCCATTACAGGGGTGTGGTGTGAACAGCAAGAGTCATTAACGTGGTCTGAGGCTACATCACAGCAAGATCTCTCAGTATGTTCTGAATGAGGATAGCTGTGGCCACTGTTTGATTGAGTTCATTAGAACTATGGGGAGAGCTGGCGAAATCAAATCAAAGTGTATTGTCGTAGAATGAAAGAGCCATGGGCATACTGACTGAGGGAAAGGGAGATCAAGCCTCCAGTACGCACTAGTCTGACCTAAAGATTCAAGAAGAACAAATTCACTTCTCACTGATGACACATTCAGAAGCTATGAGGAATTCAGCAAGTGAACAGTCAAAGTTTAGACAGGAGGATAAATATATTTTGGAAAGAACTAGACCAATAAAAAAAAGAGTGTCATCTGCCTCAAAAAGGGAACAAGTGATATAGTATTTGTGAGATAAAATTAATACAGACAAAGAAACCATGGCTTTGTATAACTGTGGCTCAGTTGACTGTTTTCCAGAGAGTTGGAAAGTAACTCAAGCCTCCATACAGGGCATGCATGTATAACCTTAGGCATGATGTCATCAGGCACTGTTGCCAGGCTAGGTTTGTTTGGGGCGAAATAACATCTGCAAGCTATTTCACTAATTTGTCCACCAAAATATAGCTTTGACAGGGCTCTCCCGCTGTTGCAGCAGCTAGGTTATTCTCCAAGTAAAACATACCCCACAACCAGAGTATTAGAACAATGGAATTGTTTCTGGCCCCCGAACACCAAGCAAGAGTATTCAAAAAATCACCATTGGCGAGCTGGTTTTCGTTTCTACAACATCTAATGTATATCTTTAATATTGAATTCGGAGGGCCGCATTGTGACTTGGCTCCATTTGTGTGGAAAATGGGGAACGTATGAGATTGAGGCCTTGGGTGCTCTCAGTTTTGCTACAGTTTGTCAGCCTGATTGCAAAGATAGAAAATAATATATATAAATAAAAAGTGCAGGAGGATGGGGGAAATAGAAAATGCAAGGCTTGGCGTTTGTGCGCCAGCCGGCAACCTCCAGGGCAAATAACTCCATTGTAACACTTTAGTCCTATGCTTGTTTTCCCCTGGGACACGTTGGTCAAAAAGTGGAAAGCTAAAAATAAAAAAATAAAAAAACTGTGCTCTGGATGAGTTAAGAATGGCTGGCCCTGGCCGTTTCTCGAAAGCGTGATGATCTCTTTAGGATGCAATGGGCAGACGAACACTCTTTAGATCTTGGACTTTCAGAGTTGGTCAGTGGCCAATTTGCTACAGTTGGTCATTTGCCCGATACAGCCTCAGCCAGAGGGGATGGTTACGAGGGGCCAAACTATGAGTGACATGGAGTACATCAAATTATCTGCACAGGCCTACTCCATCCTGGATACTGTGGTTCTCTTGTTTCCTACATTCTTTGTTTGTCCACACAGACCATGGTATGATGACCACATCTAGCATGTTTGAGTATATGGGAAACTGAAAAGGTAACTGCCTAAACCGCTATCTTCAAACAATCACTATTCATATGATTTTGTTACACAAACGCAACCATCTTCTCTGTAGTGTTAGTGTTTTGAATGGCTTAGTTCAGGAAGGACATACACAGCAGTTGACATTATGTATCAATTAATGCATATTATTTGAAACCTGTGAAGGTGAATAGAGCCCCCTAGTAAAGGTGTCATAATACCCATAAAACCTAGTGGTCAAACAGGGAAATGGTTCCAATAATTTTCCCACCATTCATTTTTCCCATAGTGGATTTTAGAAACACTTCAAATAAGGGCTGTGTTTCGTGTAGGCTTATCCTGGCGGGTTGTTTTGATAACCAAATCTTTCCCAGACAAGGTCATTTATCAATATATTCGGCTCTATTTACTTTCGGATTTGAAAATGTTAATTAGCATCAAAGTAGACATCATGCAAAACTACAAATCCCTGCATGCCATTCCTAGCTGACACCTTTGCTAACAGGTACTGTGTCACTGTAAAACCTGCACAATACAGGTAACAGAATTGTCCATTTAAAAAAAAATGTTTATTTATTCATTACTACATTTAGCTAACAGATAGTTAATCCAGAGATTATTACCTTTGCCTCGGTTCGGCAGTCTTGTCCAGATCATCGTGGCATTTTTAGTTCTTTATGATAGGCACGTTAGCAGCTAATTAGCACAGGCGAATATTGATAAGTCGCCTTGTCCTAGAGAGATTTACACGGTTATCAACACGTCACGCCAGGGTAAACACAGCCCTTATTTGAAGTCTTTCTAAAATTCCCTGTGGGAAAATAATTGGAACCATTTCCATTTGACCGCTAGGTTTTATGGGTATTATGACTCCTACTGTGGTACTCTATAGATTTGCATAGATGTAAACGCTCTTTATTCCCCATTCAGAGCAGCTAGTGCTTTTAACAGCAGGTGGCGAAAGAGAGGATGGAAGCGTTTCTAAATGTTGTTCTTGTGCTTATTTGTAACAGGAGGGTTTGTGTGTTCAACAGCAGTGCATGGGAGACAAATGAACAGGTGCACTGTTGAACTTATCAGGCATGTGGCTCTGTTACGAGTGAAAAGCCATGTAAAATATATGGACATCCTTAAAATGACTGTACAACCAGGTAACACAAATATGTATATTTTGCATTATGTATAAATCAATGAATAGAAGAATTTAGAACTTAATCTTAGCTGTCAATATGCCACCGTTTGAAATTAAAAGCTTCAACATTCCAGGACTCGGTTTTTCAAAAGCATTTTAAGGCTAAATTCATCCGGATATATGGTTCTAACGATTAACTTAACTTAAAATGCTTTTGGGAAACCGGGCCCTGAAATGATGCATGGTTGAACATTTGAAATGAGCTCGTGCATAAGCCCCAGGCGCTGATTCAGACTTGATTGGGACAAGGCTGCAAGTGCTTATTTATATAACTATGTAGGTTGGGAAGTTGGCCAAAGGGAATTGGGGGGGTTCGATTTACCATTAGAATTAATCCATTGATTAAAGTTGATTGTAAATCAAGTTGTTTGACGTTGTGACCATTTATGTTCAAGCTCCAGAACATTAAAACAAATACACGTTAAAAAATAAAATGTTCAGAAGACAACCAACAATCTATATAATTATCACCATCTGCTGCTTTTCCTTCCTGGCAAAGAAACACTCCGTCCATTTGCAGAAATCGCCTGCGGGAACGTTACATCAAAACTAATCATAACGATTAAAATCAGCTTTGCTGTGCGAGAGGAAGCCAATATGGAAGTTTGAGACAGGCGTTAGGATGTTGTATGCCGAAAAAAAAATGCATGATTTTTTTTTTCGCGATTTTATGAAGAAATATAAAATAAATGTTCCACAAAGGCCAACGCACTGTTGTAGTGATGTTTTTTTGCAAGGAGTTTTACTCTGCAGATTGGTTTAGACTGGGGTAGAGACATGAGCTAATTGTATCCTGATCTTTGCCTTGAGGGGTTTGGAGCCCTGGAGCAAGTATTCTCTGTATTTTGTTCTGTCTACCTTAGCCAAGCTATTGCATTTCTCACTGGTGTAGGAAGGGAAGCAGATCGCAGGCGAAATCTGAGGGAAAGGATTCTCAAATATACTTTATGCCCATCAATGTTTCAGGTAAGCGGATATTTATTGGGTTTGCTATTATTTCCGAGGCTGGTTTGACTGGGACTTTCAAGGCGCAGCCGCTTTTACGCATGTGCCAGGCGATGAGCGCCACAGTAACACTTAACCACTTCCTGGATATTGTTAGGTGTAAAACAACTATTTTTCTGTACCTGCCGACGAATGACTTAGTTTCTATTTGTATTTTCACCGAATTTTACGACCTTTGTTCAGAAAACACCATAGCTATCGGTCCGTGTGAATTTGCTCCTGGCGCATTGTTTCAGCCCGAACACATCGTCGCCGTTTTCCCCGTCGGACATCGTGTCACACAAACTGAGTTTAGGCATTTCGATAGAAAAAGCCTCTTCGCTTGTCCTAAACCAGTTTCATTTCCTGAGTGCCCCAGATCTGGCTAATGAAATACGCCATTGTGGAGCAATTTTGCCGGAGGGTTTTTATTTTGTAAGACAGGAGGTACCTATTTTACACACGTCAATGCAAATTCTGTGAATAATGCATTTTGTATTTGGCGTCGTTTTGTAACGAGAACCATATCTATGTAAACCAAGAGACAATGCAGGCTACAGTATCTTCCTTTTGCTTCCCATAGATCTCTTGCGGGGCTGACCTATACCCGTGCGCAGGGAATTCCACGGTACAGAGGTGCCACTGCAAATATTTAGATACTCCCTGGCGGAAGTCTGGATCTATGTTTGCATCTTTGTAGCTGTGATGTTATGGAGACAAAACATGATATATATGGTTAGTATGAGTTTACAAATTCGAATTTTAGGAATGATATTCATCCACAATGGTTAACACATTACTAGCGAGATATATGGTTGCGCATCAGGATGTGGCCGCAATGGCTATGAACACTGCAACTTTTTGAACTTGTCATTTCTCAATCAAAATCTAACTGGTTACAGGCTGCTGGTGGTATATTTCCACCCTTTTAATTCCAAAAAGTAAAACGCGCACACGTTAACATTTTAATTAATCCTATTCCCTACTTGAGTGAAATGCGTGGCTCTAGGAGCATTCACTGGAGGGCGCTGTTATGACGAGCAACATTCGCATCTGTGCGTAAAAGGGCACCATTGCTCAATGTGCTTCACACACACACACATATACATATGTAGGTGTGTGTGTGTGTGGGTGTCATTAGTCACACATTATAGTATCTCCAAATGTACGAGGGAACCTTTAACAATTTTTGGATGATTAAAACAGTGGACTCAACAGCAAACTATGTCCAGATGAAAAGATTCCTACCATAATGCTTACTTGTGCATGCAACTGTTTGTGTCTGTGTGAACAAAAAATCATGTCAAATATTTGTTAAACTAAACACAGAAACTGAGTGCAGTCCAACTCCAGATTTGTTTCAACATGGTGTGGATTTGGTCAACACATTTACACCAGACTAGGATAAACATGGAAGTCACTTGAGACGGAACTATTTGTTTAGACTTAAATATGCAAGAACACGCTAAACTTGAGTTGCACGGGAACACTGAACCACTAACAAATGGTAGAGCATTTGTTTTGTATCCACACAGCAATGTGGTTGGCCTACATTATTCAAAAGGGCAACAGGTGGGAAGACTGACTTGCAGGAGTTCTGAAAGGAAAAAAGATGAAGAGAATGGGATGTAGTATATCAGTCCACACGTACAGGTAACTGCCAAAATAATGGAAACAATTGAGTAAATGAGACAGTCTATTGACTACGGGTGTAGTTCCTGAGTTAATTAAGCAATTAACATCCCATCATGCTTAGTGTTATGTATAAAAATGCTGGGCAGGCCATTATTTTGGCTGCCATGGCTATGCCCCATCCACAGGGCATGAGTAGTCACTGAATGGTTTGATCAGCATTAAAACAATGTAAACCATATGCCATTGTCATCTGTCACCAGATCTCAACCCAATTGGACACTTATGGGAGATTCTGGAGAGGTGTCTGAGACGGCGTTATCAATGAACAAAACACCAAATGATCAAATTTCCCAGAATAATGGTGTCGCATCCCTACAATAGAGTTTGACACTTGTAGACTCTACCAAGGTGCATTAAAGTTGTTCTGGCTCGTTGTGGCCCAACACCCTATTTTAAGACCCTTTATGTTGGCGTTCTTGCGATGCCCTTGCAGTGTTAGTTGTCAGGTTCTACTGATGATCTTACCACCTGGGTGTCCTGGTCTGTGCCGTTTAGATGTTAACTGTAAGAGTTGAAGTGTTCTCCTGCTGTTTGAAAGTAGGAGTAGTCAACCTGAAAAAGAATCCACAGGAAATGGTTTTAATTGGAGTTGGGATGAAATGGTTGTGCTACATGTACTGAATCCCATTCTCTTTTTCTCCTCTCTCGCTCCATGACATGCGCACACACACACACACATTTTTCATGATTCTTCGAAGCAGATTCTCCATTCCATCCACCTTCATGATGGCAAGGCTTTGAGGACAGCCAATTCCAGCGAGCTGGTTTTCAGAACTTTCTACACATACCATCTTCTACAAATTAGTCAGGGAACAAATTACCTGCATTCTGAGTATGATCCCACGCACTTTGCCGGCTGCTGTACACAGGTTTCCCTTTTGAAGAGCAGCCGTGTGATTTCTCCCTCTCTGTTCGCCCCGCGGGCCCCTCTGCCTTCTGCGAGAGTGATTCTGGAGTTGAATTTTAAAACTATGTACGGCTGCCTGCGCTTATCAGCCTGTGCACAAACGAACTGCATGCAAATCAGGGCAGGATCACACACCACAGTCTAGGCCTGCACTCAAAGGCAGGCTTAATTGCTAATTGGGTATCTAGGTGTGAAACCCACACTGCCAAAACTGAGAAGTAAAAACATGGATGTTTTAAGGCTAGTTGTGGTTCTTTTTTAATTAAATTATTTTTTAAATACTGATTTTTAAAATGAGTGGATTGGATTTCCTGAACGTTATAGGAAAACCCAGGAGAGTATAGTGTGTGTCAATACTTCATGTAGATTGGATTCTGTTTGGTAAACGACTACAATGAGGGGTCAGATGTTGTGGATTTAATGTTACCATCTTATGGTGTGTATTATGATATTTTTGCAGTGCTGTTATGGAAAATGTATTCTCCCTTTCTGCTTTTTGAAAGATAAAAAATAATTGCCTGTGGATCTCTGATATGCCATTAGATTAGATCTAGAAGGGACTTTGAAGTCTGCATATTTCTGGTATGGGCCAAGACCATACTGCTTTATAGAGGGAGGAACCTTTTGGACTGTGTGTGGATGGTAGGTACCGGTAGGAACTAGGAAGGGCACCTGCAAAACTGTTAATAAGAAAAGAGATTAGGCTAAATAAATAACCATAACAGACACATTGCAAAAAACAAAGTGGAAATGTGTCCATAACATTGAGCAACATTATCCAGCTAGTTTATGTAAAATGGGTGGGTGTCACTGTTTTTAATTTGCTCATCAAATCTACACTACAATCTTAACAGCCCTCCTGAATACAGCCCATTGTTCTGGGCAAATAATAATAATGTATTCAACTTTTATGGCGCTGTTCATGACGTAAATAAATATCAAAGCGTTGTAAAGCAACAACAAAAACGCCGTTTAAAAAGAAACGTATCATCATGAGTAGATCGACGGTTGAGAGAGTTCGTGGTTTGATTGAGGTCAGCGGAGGGCGTACGTACGCTATCAATAGTATCAGTGTCTGCTTTATGTGCGTAAACTGCTCTATGGGCTGTGTGCTGTGGAGACTAAAAGGGTCGGGGAAAGGTTAAGCGTTCATCCGGGGTCGCCAATGCCCTGGGGGCTAGTGTGTGTGTTTAATCTAGAACCGAAACACGAGGTCTATGTTGCATTTTGATTATGTACTTTGGTTAGTCACGGAATACTCTGCACTGTTATAGTGTTTACACTAGTTACTGAGCTTTTTACCAAGGACCTGTTGTTGCCAGACATCTGGACAAGGTTTAGTTTCAGATGCAGGCTAAATGGAAAAGTAATGTTCAGGCTACATGGTAGTGTTTGAGAGGCAGCTGGAAACAAAGGATGGCGAAGAATGGAAAGGGAAAAGGCCAGGGCGCAAATCCAGATCTGCGTCATTTTTTGGGATATGCTGCGCTTTTGGGGTGGTCCAAAGATCAACCTGTTGTCCACTTTATAGAATACACCTTAGCAGACGCGAAATTCAGCGGTAAATGTGACTACCTTCCTTTATGTGGGCGACAACCCTAAAAACCCAGGGGCAACAGGATGAACATGCTGTCGGGGGGCTTTGACTTATCCCAACAACCATTGCAAAAGCGGCACAGTTGACTGTCTGCCACAGAAGCATCGCTCTTGTTTATGGTGTGCTGCTGCCCTTCACGCCTCTCCGGAGTCTGTAGGTGGAAACCGACAGCATCTCCAGCTCGAAGCCTGTTTTTAGTGCGCTAGGTTCGATAATGGAAGCAACAGATATCATGGATTTAACACCTCAGAAACCGAGAAAGCACCCGCATCCAATCAATTCCGTGGATGAGTCCGTAGTACACGCGTCCCTGAAACGAATCTCAATGCGAACAGGAGCGGAATGCGGGGACGCTCCGTTCATGTACTCAAGAAGCAACCCCTTACCTGCAGTATCACTAAAGCAGAATGATAATGCTGTGTCTTCATCGTCAGCGCAGGTAACATACATGTATTTAGTCCAATTCGTTTCCACTTGTGCATACTCTCTGTAGATGCTTTGCTTTATGTCGGTTGCCTAGCCACCAACAGTGGAAGTTGTTGGATTTATTTGGTGTGAATCAATGCAAATGTTTTGTATCCATTTCCCCACGTTGATAAAATCAGATAAGCAGAGCTAATGTCATTTAAAACGTAATCTAAAGTTTTAATTTAAGGTGTTCTTAATCTCTTGGTCATTATTACTTAATTCAAATTAGAACATCTACATTTCTCCCTCCAATGACAATGTTTGCATATTGTGCAGAGACGTTCTGTATTTTTTTTTCTTATTGGCTCAGAGGAGGGTCTTGAACTTGTGATTGGGAAACTCAATTTGTTCTGTGTGCCATTAGAGATATTGCCAGCTAATTGTGTTTTTGGGTTAGCAGGGAACATTTCTAAATCTTATTACATTATTCAAATCTAGACTGATTATTGCTCATTTACAGTCTGTGTGAGATTGCTGCTCCAAATTGATTTGATTTTGGAAGATGATTATGCCCAACAGATATGGAATGTTGTGCTTGGTAACATTCAGGTCAAGGTCAGGAAATACTAGGCTAGTGTAACACATGTATATTATCCCAGTCCTGACTTAACAGAGGGTGTTGGACCTTGGCCAACTATTTGACTAACTTTTTTTCAGAATGATGACAAGAATATTGTCTGGCCAATCAAAGTCCTGCAATGTTGCTATGATGAATTCTTCATTTCAGGTTTAGTTTAAAATGTATCCTTTTTAACCGGTGTGTACTAACACACTTCCTGTTTGGTGTAAATGTATCCTTTTTAACCGGTGTGTACTAACACACTTCCTGTTTGGTGTAAATGTATCCTTTTTAACCGGTGTGTACTAACACACTTCCTGTTTGGTGTAAATGTATCCTTTTTAACCGGTGTGTACTAACACACTTCCTGTTTGGTGTAAATGTAACCGTTTTGACTGGAGTTTGTGCTGTTCAGTCAACATTTATCAATGGAAGAAAATATACATTTACATATTATGAACAAATCCTTTTGAATGTGTATTCAATCTGTGCTGTCCACCATATTGCTAACCATTTAACATGATTTGTCTACTTGTTTGTGACAGGATAACCGTTCCAGCATGTCCAGGCCAATGATCACCAGATCGCCAGCGTCCCCCCTGAGTAACCAGGGCATCCCGACACCCGCACAGCTCACCAAGTCCAACGCCCCTGTGCACATCGACGTGGGCGGACACATGTACACCAGCAGTCTGGCCACGTTAACCAAGTACCCAGAGTCCAGGCATGTGACGGCTCTGCTATTGATACAGTTCCTCAATTACAATAGAGTAAAGCTATGTCTTTGTTCGAGCACTTTTGGTACACAGTGCCACAGTGTTTTTTTAAATCTGTGTTGTTCATTTGTGGTTCTAGAGGGTGTTTGGGATGATTTGAGGGTTGAAAGGGAAATGATGATGTAGATGGTAGCCTAGCCCCTCATTTCAGCCGTGTTCATCTGCATTGACTCTCTTACTGCTTAAAGATGCCGTCTGGGATCTTAAGCACAACAAATTCCTAACGTATCATACGAATTGCAATTAAAATAATAATAATCTTTTTGGGACGTAACATATACAAAATGGATGACGCAATACACAAACTTTGGCTCGTGAACACCACTTTCAAAAGTGCTGTCTGAAACTATACAAAGGTTCTGCAGAATTACTTTCATGCCAACCTCTGACAGTGCAGCCCGGACAAATGTCAAAGTTCATCCAATCACAAAGATGCAGCACTCGAATGGATGAATGTGGTGGGAAAGACTGGATGTTTTAATCACATGGCTTGATATTACTGAGTGTTTCAATTCATATGATTATTGAGGCTATTCTACAATACAGTGATTACAATCCATCATAGCAATATTTCCCCACTGTACCAAATACAAAATGGCCTCCTTTTTTCAAACCTGCCCCAGAGATATTTTGAGACGTAAGCATTTGCATGGCTCAAAAGTCCAAACTGCAGACAAAAGCAGCTCAGTAATTCTGACAGATGTCCCAGCAGCAGTAAAGGGCACGGAACCATCTGGAGGCAAAAGGGCCACGCTGCAGCCTGGGGCCGGGCCGGGCGCCACCCCGCCTCAGGCTCCTCTCTACCAGCTGGCCCTGACCCCTCCATCAGACCAACAGGACAGCTCCTCTTTCCTCTCATCCATACTGCTTCATTTCTCTATCCCTCTGATTCTATCGCTCTCTACCTGTCTTTGTCTGTTTCTCTCTTTCGTTCTCTCTCTCTCGCACGGTCTCTCTCTTTCACACTGTCTCTGTCTGTGTGCATGGAGCAGAGTAATGTCTGCATCACTCAACAAAGGCGTGAAAGAAATCAAACACTGAGCTCACCCACATCCAGTGAGTCATAGCACATGATGCACAGAGTCGCTGTCCTCAGTACTGTCATCTGCTCAACAACTCAACTCAAGAATAGAAGCAGTTTGTTGGGTCCCATAACATATGATTTTTTGAACATGCATGGAAGGGGAAAAAAATATCATAATCTACACATTGGCTAGATTAGGAACTGAGAGTTAAATCATCAAGCATTTTGTTCCAAGTCGCATGTATATTGATCTGTCTCTCTCTCTCTCATTTCAATTTCAATTGAAGGGCTTTATTGGCATGGGAAACATGCGTTTACATTGTCAATGCAAGTGAAATAGACAATAAATGAAAATGAACAGTAAACAATACAATCGCAAAAGTTCCAAAATAATAGACATATCAAACGTTATATTGTCTATATACAGTGTTGTAATGATGTGCAAATTGTTAAAGTACAAAAGGGAAAATATCTAAAATGTTCTTGTGGCAACAGGTCACAAATCTTGCTGCTGTGATTGCACACTGTGGTATTTCACCCAATAGACATGGGAGTTTATCCAAATTGAATTTGTGGGTCTGTGTAATCTGAGCGAAATATGTGTGTCTAAATGGTCATACATTTGGCAGGAGGTTAGGAAGTGCAGCTCAGTTTCCACCTCATTTTGCGGGCAGTGTGCACATAGCCTGTCTTCTCTTGAGAGCCAGGTCTGCCTTGGGCGGCCTTTCTCAATAGCAAGGCTATGCTTACTGAGTCTGTACATAGTTAAGGCTTTCCTTCATTTGGGGTCAGTCACAGTGGTCAAGTATTCTGCCACTACTCTCTGTTTAAGTGAAATAGCATTTTGTTTGCTCTATTTTTTTGTATATTATTTCCAATGTGTCAAGTAATTATCTTTTTTTGTTTTCTCATGATTTGGTTGGGTCTAATTGTGTTGCTGTCCTGGGGCTCTGTGGGGTCTGTTTGTATTTGTGAACAGAGCCCCAGTACCAGCTTGCTTAGGGGACTCTTCTCCAGGTTAATTTCTCTTTAGGTGATGGCTTTGTTATGGAAGGTTTGGGAATCGCTTCCTTTTAGGTGGTTGTAGAATTTGACGGCTCTTTTCTGGATTTTGATCATTAGCGGCCTAATTCTGCTCTGTATGCATTATTTGGTGTTTTAGTTTGTTCACCGAGCATATTTTTGCAGACATTTTTGCAGAATTCTGCATGCAGTCTCGATTTGGTGTTTGTCCCATTTTGTGAATTCTTGGTTGGTGATCGGATCCCAGACCTCACAACCTTAAAAGGGCAATGGGTTCTATAACTGATTCAAGTATAGCCAGATCCGAATTGGTATGTCCAATTTGATGTTCCTTTTGATGGCATAGAAGGCTCTCTCAATTTCAATTCAAGGGCTTTATTGGCTTGGGAAACATATGTTAACATATCTCTCTCTGTGTTTCTCTCTCTCTCTCTGTGTTTTCTTTGTGCCTCTCTCTAGAATCGGCCGTCTCTTTGATGGCACAGAGCCCATAGTGTTGGACAGTCTGAAGCAGCACTACTTCATTGACAGGGACGGACACATGTTCCGCTACATCCTCAACTTCCTCAGGACTTCCAAGCTCCTCATCCCAGACGACTTCAAAGTGAGTGTCTGACTGTCCCCTCCACTGTAGCATCCAATCATCTGGTCAAACCCCAGAGCGCTAGTATATAGAGAGTGTATGGCTCTAGTCAGCATTGGTGCAAAAAGCTCATTTATTTAATTTTTTTGCGTGGCCAAGCCTGAACACCGGGGGAATTATATGGTGTACTCTCCATTGACACTTCGAGGATGTTAGTGAAATGAATTAACAACCAGCAAACATGCTGGCCACATTAGTGTCTGTAGACTTTATGACAGTGCTTACCCCTAAATGTGTGTGTGCCGTGCACTGGCGATCCGTTCGTGTCCAAAAGAGGACCGCTGATCCTCACTGTATGTGACACGTTTGCATTCCGTTTGCTTGTTTTTTTAATGTGTCGTTTAGCCCTTAATTACAAACTTGGCCCGAGAGAAAACAAATGACATTATCTGATGGACTGTCCAAACACAGTGGCACTCCATCAGAGGGGAAGTATGTCAGCTAAAATAAGCAAAGACAAAAGACAGGCCCAAGTTCAGACCCAGGCTAAATTCACCCTGACAGACATTCAGATGTGAGACCGAGTCTGAGACAATTTGAAAGCGTGATTAAGCCCCGCTGCCTTTTGGGCAAGATACCAACCCCTCCCCCCACAATACCTTGTTGGGGTTTGTGGTAGACCTAGATGTTGAATAGGGACTAGTCTTGCTCTGCGTATTTGTAATGCAGTGAATTGTTGTGGTAGATGGGACTCACCCAGAATCCCCGTGGTTTGAGTGATCACACTTTGGCTGGGTCTCAGGAGATTTAACCAGCTTCCTTTCCTCATGAATAGTCATCTATCGGGATTTAGAAGTAGAGGTGTTGAGAACCCATGCACTTTCACCCAAACAGGGAAATTATATTGAGATGCTGCACTTGTGTCAACTTGCCCTGACCTGACCTGGTCTCTTTGCTGTCCCCATGCAGGACTATAGCCTGCTGTACGAGGAGGCCC